>NW_026871293.1:0-371911 GCF_028564815.1 Eubalaena glacialis | reverse complement strand
AAACGCAGATACTTTAAAGTAACACTGCGGAGAACACACCCCATGGGTCTCAAATCTCCAGGTACAAGGACATCTTCCTACATCAATACATGCATGGGAAACCCAGAAGATGGTATGCCATGAGATCGGGAAAGGTTTCTAAAACGCACCTCATTTCTCCTCTCCTTGGGCTCGGGTTCGCCATTCCAGCTGCTTGACTAACCATCTCCCTACTTGGAGAATCAGCACCTTTAACCTCCTGATTGTACAGGTTGCAATTTGTCCTGAGGATGAACGGGAAGACGCGGAACCAACGAGAGACGAGCCCTAGGTGTTGGGACAGGCATAGGTCACTCCATTTTCCCATCAGGAAGAAGAATGAACCACAGGCTCAGCCTGCCCCCCAGAACCAAAATAGGGCCTGAAGCAATCCTGCGCTTTTGCGGCCAGCTCCCAAAAAAGCGAGGAGACAAATGGAGCTCAGGGGCACTGCAATTCACAAACGTGCAGAGTTATAAATGAGAACTCTCGTCCACAAATATATTGAGGGAAGGCAACGAAGAGGATTTGAAAGCAAGGCAGATTTGCAGGAAATAGATTTCAGGAGGTAGATTCGACTCGCCTTTAAAGCACATGAAAAGCGGCAAAACGTTGACAATGATGCCCTTGGCCAAAAAGGGCGTATGCGTTTTTTCCTGAATACATTCAGGAAAAAACGCATACGCCCTTTTTGGCCAACCAAGCAAGCCGGAAGGGCAAATCAGCGCTACAAAGAAGTCTCGCTTGCCCTCGGTCAAAAGGGCCATGCTGAACAAAGTGTAAAAACCCGAAAAGCAGGACAGGCCATGGAGACGTGGGAGCCTTGCTACGCTGATGGGCGGGATGTAAATTGCCAACAGGCACTCTGGAGAAGAGTACGGTGTGTCCTGAAACAAGTAATAAACACAGCGTAGAGAGCATAGGGCACTTCCACTCATGGGCGTATAAATTGGGAAAACTAAAAATCAACAAGACACAGGCACCCTAAAGTTTACGGCTGCTCTGTTTCCAAGAACCTCCGCTTTGGTACACCTTCAATATCCCAGGAAAGAGAAAAATGGATAAAGAAATGGTGGTACTTTGCACAATGGAATATCACTCAGCCATGAAATCAATGTCATAAGGCTAGTTAGCAGCATGATGAGTGGATTAGGTACGATGATTCAAAGTGAAATAAGTCACACAGAAAAAGACACTTATCCTAAGATATCGCTTATAGAGGGAATGTCAAAATCGTTACACTTGAACTGAATTACAAAACAGAACAGAGTCACACCTTTAGAAGACACACTATGGCTGCTTAACGGGAAAGGTGAGGTGGGGTGATGCATAAAACAAGGGTTTGAAATTAGCTCAGAGACCGCTCCATAAGCCAAATATGTAATAGACAAGGCCTACTCCCTGCTCAGTGAACTGGACTCAACACACCCTAGTCACCGCACAAGAATATATCTGACTAGTAAGAATCTGAAAACCTATGTATCGATATCTCTCTGCAAGTGAATCAAGAGGGTGTAAAGCGGCATAAACACAGCAGGGAAAAGCAGCCAAGCCCGATTCTAAACATAAATTACTTTAAAAAACCCACAAAACAAAGACAGTGAAAGAGAGAGAAATTCTTACAAAATCCGTTCAGGGTCTATGATGCAACCTGGATTGACCATATGTAGACCCACAGCTGGATGAGACATAAGGCTGGACACTCTTGGGGCTGAGAGGATTGGTGAGGTTGGGTGAGCAAACGCAGATACTTTAAAGTACCACTGCGGGGAACACACCCCATGGGTCTCAAATCTCCAGGTACAAGGGCATCTTCCTACATCAAAACATGCATGGGAAACCCAGAAGATGGTATGCCATGAGATCGGGAAAGGTTTCTAAAACGCACCTCATTTCTCCTCTCCTTGTGCTCGGGTTCGCCATTCCAGCTGCTTGATTAACCATCTCCCTACTTGGAGAATCAGCACCTTTAACCTCCTGATTGTACAGGTTGCAATTTGTCCTGAGGATGAACGGAAGACGCGGAACCAACGAGAGACGAGCCCTAGGTGTTGGGACAGGCATAGGTCACTCCATTTTCCCATCAGGAAGAAGAATGAACCACAGGCTCAGCCTGCCCCCCAGAACCAAAATAGGGCCTGAAGCAATCCTGCGCTTTTGCGGCCAGCTCCCAAAAAAGCGAGGAGATAAATGGAGCTCAGGGGCACTGCAATTCACAAACGTGCAGAGTTATAAATGAGAACTCTCGTCCACAAATATATTGAGGGAAGGCAACGAAGAGGATTTGAAAGCAAGGCAGATTTGCAGGAAATAGATTTCAGGAGGTAGATTCGACTCGCCTTTAAAGCACATGAAAAGCGGCAAAACGTTGACAATGATGCCCTTGGCCAAAAAGGGCGTATGCGTTTTTTCCTGAATACATTCAGGAAAAAACGCATACGCCCTTTTTGGCCAACCAAGCAAGCCGGAAGGGCAAATCAGCGCTACAAAGAAGTCTCGCTTGCCCTCGGTCAAAAGGGCCATGCTGAACAAAGTGTAAAAACCCGAAAAGCAGGACAGGCCATGGAGACGTGGGAGCCTTGCTACGCTGATGGGCGGGATGTAAATTGCCAACAGGCACTCTGGAGAAGAGTACGGTGTGTCCTGAAACAAGTAATAAACACAGCGTAGAGAGCATAGGGCACTTCCACTCATGGGCGTATAAATTGGGAAAACTAAAAATCAACAAGACACAGGCACCCTAAAGTTTACGGCTGCTCTGTTTCCAAGAACCTCCGCTTCGGTACACCTTCAATATCCCAGGAAAGAGAAAAATGGATAAAGAAATGGTGGTACTTTGCACAATGGAATATCACTCAGCCATGAAATCAATGTCATAAGGCTAGTTAGCAGCATGATGAGTGGATTAGGTACGATGATTCAAAGTGAAATAAGTCACACAGAAAAAGACACTTATCCTAAGATATCGCTTATAGAGGGAATGTCAAAATCGCTACACTTGAACTGAATTACAAAACAGAACAGAGTCACACCTTTAGAAGACACACTATGGCTGCTTAACGGGAAAGGTGAGGTGGGGTGATGCATAAAACAAGGGTTTGAAATTAGCTCAGAGACCGCTCCATAAGCCAAATATGTAATAGACAAGGCCTACTCCCTGCTCAGTGAACTGGACTCAACACACCCTAGTCACTACACAAGAATATATCTGACTAGTAAGAATCTGAAAACCTATGTATCGATATCTCTCTGCAAGTGAATCAAGAGGGTGTAAAGCGGCATAAACACAGCAGGGAAAAGCAGCCAAGCCCCATTCTAAACATAAATTACTTTAAAAAACCCACAAAACAAAGACAGTGAAAGAGAGAGAAATTCTTACAAAATCCGTTCAGGGTCTATGATGCAACCTGGATTGACCATATGTAGACCCACAGCTGGATGAGACATAAGGCTGGACACTCTTGGGGCTGAGAGGATTGGTGAGGTTGGGTGAGCAAACGCAGATACTTTAAAGTAACACTGCGGGGAACACACCACATGGGTCTCAAATCTCCAGGTACAAGGGCATCTTCCTACATCAAAACATGCATGGGAAACCCAGAAGATGGTATGCCATGAGATCGGGAAAGGTTTCTAAAACGCACCTCATTTCTCCTCTCCTTGTGCTCGGGTTCGCCATTCCAGCTGCTTGATTAACCATCTCCCTACTTGGAGAATCAGCACCTTTAACCTCCTGATTGTACAGGTTGCAATTTGTCCTGAGGATGAACGGAAGACGCGGAACCAACGAGAGACGAGCCCTAGGTGTTGGGACAAGCATAGGTCACTCCATTTTCCCATCAGGAAGAAGAATGAACCACAGGCTCAGCCTGCCCCCCAGAACCAAAATAGGGCCTGAAGCAATCCTGCGCTTTTGCGGACAGCTCCCAAAAAAGCGAGGAGACAAATGGAGCTCAGGGGCACTGCAATTCACAAACGTGCAGAGTTATAAATGAGAACTCTCGTCCACAAATATATTGAGGGAAGGCAACGAAGAGGATTTGAAAGCAAGGCAGATTTGCAGGAAACAGATTTCAGGAGGTAGATTCGACTCGCCTTTAAAGCACGTGAAAAGCGGCAAAACGTTGACAATGATGCCCTTGGCCAAAAAGGGCGTATGCGTTTTTTCCTGAATACATTCAGGAAAAAACGCATACGCCCTTTTTGGCCAACCAAGCAAGCCGGAAGGACAAATCAGCGCTACAAAGAAGTCTCGCTTGCCCTCGGTCAAAAGGGCCATGCTGAACAAAGTGTAAAAACCCGAAAAGCAGGACAGGCCATGGAGACGTGGGAGCCTTGCTACGCTGATGGGCGGGATGTAAATTGCCAACAGGCACTCTGGAGAAGAGTACGGTGTGTCCTGAAACAAGTAATAAACACAGCGTAGAGAGCATAGGGCACTTCCACTCATGGGCGTATAAATTGGGAAAACTAAAAATCAACAAGACACAGGCACCCTAAAGTTTACGGCTGCTCTGTTTCCAACAACCTCCGCTTCGGTACACCTTCAATATCCCAGGAAAGAGAAAAATGGATAAAGAAATGGTGGTACTTGGCACAATGGAATATCACTCAGCCATGAAATCAATGTCATAAGGCTAGTTAGCAGCATGATGAGTGGATTTAGGTACGATGATTCTAAGTGAAATAAGTCACACAGAAAAAGACACTTATCCTAAGATATCGCTTATAGAGGGAATGTCAAAATCGCTACACTTGAACTGAATTACAAAACAGAACAGAGTCACACCTTTAGAAGACACACTATGGCTGCTTAACGGGAAAGGTGAGGTGGGGTGATGCATAAAACAAGGGTTTGAAATTAGCTCAGAGACCGCTCCATAAGCCAAATATGTAATAGACAAGGCCTACTCCCTGCTCAGTGAACTGGACTCAACACACCCTAGTCACCACACAAGAATATATCTGACTAGTAAGAATCTGAAAACCTATGTATCGATATCTCTCTGCAAGTGAATGAAGAGGGTGTAAAGCGGCATAAACACAGCAGGGAAAAGCAGCCAAGTCCGATTCTAAACATAAATTACTTTTAAAAACCCACAAAACAAAGACAGTGAAAGAGAGAGAAATTCTTACAAAATCCGTTCAGGGTCTATGATGCAACCTGGATTGACCATATGTAGACCCACAGCTGGATGAGACATAAGGCTGGACACTCTTGGGGCTGAGAGGATTGGTGAGGTTGGGTGAGCAAACGCAGATACTTTAAAGTAACACTGCGGGGAACACACCCCATGGGTCTCAAATCTCCAGGTACAAGGGCATCTTCCTACATCAAAACATGCATGGGAAACCCAGAAGATGGTATGCCATGAGATCGGGAAAGGTTTCTAAAACGCACCTCATTTCTCCTCTCCTTGTGCTCGGGTTCGCCATTCCAGCTGCTTGACTAACCATCTCCCTACTTGGAGAATCAGCACCTTTAACCTCCTGATTGTACAGGTTGCAATTTGTCCTGAGGATGAACGGGAAGACGCGGAACCAACCAGAGACGAGCCCTAGGTGTTGGGACAGGCATAGGTCACTCCATTTTCCCATCAGGAAGAAGAATGAACCACAGGCTCAGCCTGCCCCCCAGAACCAAAATAGGGCCTGAAGCAATCCTGCGCTTTTGCGGCCAGCTCCCAAAAAAGCGAGGAGACAAATGGAGCTCAGGGGCACTGCAATTCACAAACGTGCAGAGTTATAAATGAGAACTCTCGTCCACAAATATATTGAGGGAAGGCAACGAAGAGGATTTGAAAGCAAGGCAGATTTGCAGGAAACAGATTTCAGGAGGTAGATTCGACTCGCCTTTAAAGCACATGAAAAGCGGCAAAACGTTGACAATGATGCCCTTGGCCAAAAAGGGCGTATGCGTTTTTTCCTGAATATATTCAGGAAAAAACGCATACGCCCTTTTTGGCCAACCAAGCAAGCCGGAAGGGAAAATCAGTGCTACAAAGAAGTCTCGCTTGCCCTCGGTCAAAAGGGCCATGCTGAACAAAGTGTAAAAACCAGAAAAGCAGAACAGGCCATGGAGACACGGGAGCCTTGCTACGCTGATGGACGGGATGTAAATTGCCAACAGGCACTCTGGAGAAGTGTACGGTGTGTCCTGAAACAAGTAATAAACACAGCGTAGAGAGCATAGGGCACTTCCACTCATGGGCGTATAAATTGGGAAAACTAAAAATCAACAAGACACAGGCACCCCAAACTTTACGGCTGCTCTGTTTCCAAGAACCTCCACTTCAGTACACCTTCAATATCCCAGGAAAGAGAAAAATGGATAAACAAATGGTGGTACTTGGCACAATGGAATATCACTCAGCCATGAAATCAATGTCATAAGGCTAGATAGCAGAATGATGAGTGGATTTAGCGACGATGATTCTAAGTGAAATAAGTCACACAGAAAAAGACACTTATCCTAAGATATCGCTTATAGAGGGAATGTCAAAATCGCTACACTTAAACTGAATTACAAAACAGAACAGAGGCACACCTTTAGAAGACACACTATGGCTGCTTAACCGGAAAGATGAGTTGGGGTGATGCATAAAACAAGGGTTTGAAATTAGCTCAGACACCGCTCCATAAGCCAAATATGTAATAGACAAGGGCTACTCCCTGCTCAGTGAACTGGACTCAACACACCCTAGTCACCGCACAAGAATATATCTGACCAATAAGAATCTGAAAACCTATGTATCAATATCTCTCTGCAAGTGAATGAAGAGGGTGTAAAGCGGCATAAACACAGCAGAGAAAAGCAGCCAAACCCCATTCTAAACATACATTACTTTAAAAAACCCACAAAACAAAGACAGTGAAAGAGAGAGAAATTCTTACAAAATCCTTTCAGGGTCTATGATGCAACCTGGATTGACCATATGTATACCCACAGCTGGATGAGACATAAGGCTGGACACTCTTGGGGCTGAGAGGATTGGTGAGGTTGGGTGAGCAAACGCAGATACTTTAAAGTAACACTGCGGGGAACACAACCCATGGGTCTCAAATCTCCAGGTACAAGGGCATCTTCCTACATCAAAACATGCATGGGAAACCCAGAAGATGGTATGCCATGAGATCGGGAAATGTTTCCAAAACGCACCTCATTTCTCCTCTCCTTGTGCTCGGGTTCGCCATTCCAGCTGCTTGAGTAACCATCTCCCTACTTGGAGAATCAGCACCTTTAACCTCCTGATTGTACAGGTTGCAATTTGTCCTGAGGATGAACGGGAAGACGCGGAACCAACGAGAGACGAGCCCTAGGTGTTGGGATAGGCATAGGTCACTCCATTTTCCCATCAGGAAGTAGAATGAACCACAGGCTCAGCCTGCCCCCCAGAACCAAAATAGGGCCTGAAGCAATCCTGCGCTTTTGCGGCCAGCTCCCAAAAAAGCGAGGAGACAAATGGAGGTCAGGGGAACTGCAATTCACAAACGTGCAGAGTTATAAATGAGAACTCTCGTCCACAAATATATTGAGGGAAGGCAACGAAGAGGATTTGAAAGCAAGGCAGATTTGCAGGAAACAGATTTCAGGAGGTAGATTCGACTCGCCTTTAAAGCACATGAAAAGCGGCAAAACGTTGACAATGATGCCCTTGGCCAAAAAGGGCGTATGCGTTTTTTCCTGAATATATTCAGGAAAAAACGCATACGCCCTTTTTGGCCAACCAAGCAAGCCGGAAGGGCAAATCAGCGCTACAAAGAAGTCTCGCTTGCCCTCGGTCAAAAGGGCCATGCTGAACAAAGTGTAAAAACCCGAAAAGCAGGACAGGCCATGGAGACGTGGGAGCCTTGCTACGCTGATGGGCGGGATGTAAATTGCCAACAGGCACTCTGGAGAAGAGTACGATGTGTCCTGAAACAAGTAATAAACACAGCGTAGAGAGCATAGGGCACTTCCACTCATGGGCGTATAAATTGGGAAAACTAAAAATCAACAAGACACAGGCACCCTAATGTTTACGGCTGCTCTGTTTCCAAGAACCTCCGCTTTGGTACACCTTCAATATCCCAGGAAAGAGAAAAATGGATAAAGAAATGGTGGTACTTGGCACAATGGAATATCACTCAGCCATGAAATCAATGTCATAAGGCTAGTTAGCAGCATGATGAGTGGATTTAGGTACGATGATTCTAAGTGAAATAAGTCACACAGAAAAAGACACTTATCCTAAGATATCGCTTATAGAGGGAATGTCAAAATCGCTATACTTGAACTGAATTACAAAACAGAACAGAGTCACACCTTTAGAAGACACACTATGGCTGCTTAACGGGAAAGGTGAGGTGGGGTGATGCATAAAACAAGGGTTTGAAATTAGCTCAGAGACCGCTCCATAAGCCAAATATGTAATAGACAAGGCCTACTCCCTGCTCAGTGAACTGGACTCAACACACCCTAGTCACCACACAAGAATATATCTGACTAGTAAGAATCTGAAAACCTATGTATCGATATCTCTCTGCAAGTGAATGAAGAGGGTGTAAAGCGGCATAAACACAGCAGGGAAAAGCAGCCAAGTCCGATTCTAAACATAAATTACTTTTAAAAACCCACAAAACAAAGACAGTGAAAGAGAGAGAAATTCTTACAAAATCCGTTCAGGGTCTATGATGCAACCTGGATTGACCATATGTAGACCCACAGCTGGATGAGACATAAGGCTGGACACTCTTGGGGCTGAGAGGATTGGTGAGGTTCGGTGAGCAAACGCAGATACTTTAAAGTAACACTGCGGGGAACACACCCCATGGGTCTCAAATCTCCAGGTACAAGGGCATCTTCCTACATCAAAACATGCATGGGAAACCCAGAAGATGGTATGCCATGAGATCGGGAAAGGTTTCTAAAACGCACCTCATTTCTCCTCTCCTTGGGCTCGGGTTCGCCATTCCAGCTGCTTGACTAACCATCTCCCTACTTGGAGAATCAGCACCTTTAACCTCCTGATTGTACAGGTTGCAATTTGTCCTGAGGATGAACGGGAAGACGCGGAACCAACGAGAGACGAGCCCTAGGTGTTGGGACAGGCATAGGTCACTCCATTTTCCCATCAGGAAGAAGAATGAACCACAGGCTCAGCCTGCCCCCCAGAACCAAAATAGGGCCTGAAGCAATCCTGCGCTTTTGCGGCCAGCTCCCAAAAAAGCGAGGAGACAAATGGAGCTCAGGGGCACTGCAATTCACAAACGTGCAGAGTTATAAATGAGAACTCTCGTCCACAAATATATTGAGGGAAGGCAACGAAGAGGATTTGAAAGCAAGCCAGATTTGCAAGAAACAGATTTCAGGAGGTAGATTCGACTCGCCTTTAAAGCACGTGAAAAGCGGCAAAACGTTGACAATGATGCCCTTGGCCAAAAAGGGCGTATGCGTTTTTTCCTGAATATATTCAGGAAAAAACGCATACGCCCTTTTTGGCCAACCAAGCAAGCCGGAAGGGCAAATCAGCGCTACAAAGAAGTCTCGCTTGCCCTCGGTCAAAAGGGCCATGCTGAACAAAGTGTAAAAACCAGAAAAGGAGGACAGGCCATGGAGACAGGGGAGCCTTGCTACGCTGATGGGCGGGATGTAAATTGCCAACAGGCACTCTGGAGAAGAGTACGGTGTGTCCTGAAACAAGTAATAAACACAGCGTAGAGAGCATAGGGCACTTCCACTCATGGGCGTATAAATTGGGAAAACTAAAAATCAACAAGACACAGGCACCCTAAAGTTTACGGCTGCTCTGTTTCCAACAACCTCCGCTTCGGTACACCTTCAATATCCCAGGAAAGAGAAAAATGGATAAAGAAATGGTGGTACTTGGCACAATGGAATATCACTCAGCCATGAAATCAATGTCATATGGCTAGTTAGCAGCATGATGAGTGGATTTAGGTACGATGATTCTAAGTGAAATAAGTCACACAGAAAAAGACACTTATCCTAAGATATCGCTTATAGAGGGAATGTCAAAATCGCTACACTTGAACTGAATTCCAAAACAGAACAGAGTCACACCTTTAGAAGACACACTATGGCTGCTTAACGGGAAAGGTGAGGTGGGGTGATGCATAAAACAAGGGTTTGAAATTAGCTCAGAGACCACTCCATAAGCCAAATATGTAATAGACAAGGGCTACTCCCTGCTCAGTGAACTGGACTCAACACACCCTAGTCACCACACAAGAATATATCTGACTAGTAAGAATCTGAAAACCTATGTATCGATATCTCTCTTCAAGTGAATCAAGAGGGTGTAAAGCGGCATAAACAGAGCAGGGAAAAGCAGCCAAGCCCGATTCTAAACATAAATTACTTTAAAAAACCCACAAAACAAAGACAGTGAAAGAGAGAGAAATTCTTACAAAATCCGTTCAGGGTCTATGATGCAACCTGGATTGACCATATCTAGACCCACAGCTGGATGAGACATAAGGCTGGACACTCTTGGGGCTGAGAGGATTGGTGAGGTTGGGTGAGCAAACGCAGATACTTTAAAGTAACACTGCGGAGAACACACCCCATGGGTCTCAAATCTCCAGGTACAAGGACATCTTCCTACATCAAAACATGCATGGGAAACCCAGAAGATGGTATGCCATGAGATCGGGAAAGGTTTCTAAAACGCACCTCATTTCTCCTCTCCTTGGGCTCGGGTTCGCCATTCCAGCTGCTTGACTAACCATCTCCCTACTTGGAGAATCAGCACCTTTAACCTCCTGATTGTACAGGTTGCAATTTGTCCTGAGGATGAACGGGAAGACGCGGAACCAACGAGAGACGAGCCCTAGGTGTTGGGACAGGCATAGGTCACTCCATTTTCCCATCAGGAAGAAGAATGAACCACAGGCTCAGCCTGCCCCCCAGAACCAAAATAGGGCCTGAAGCAATCCTGCGCTTTTGCGGCCAGCTCCCAAAAAAGCGAGGAGACAAATGGAGCTCAGGGGCACTGCAATTCACAAACGTGCAGAGTTATAAATGAGAACTCTCGTCCACAAATATATTGAGGGAAGGCAACGAAGAGGATTTGAAAGCAAGGCAGATTTGCAGGAAACAGATTTCAGGAGGTAGATTCGACTTGCCTTTAAAGCACGTGAAAAGCGGCAAAACGTTGACAATGATGCCCTTGGCCAAAAAGGGCGTATGCGTTTTTTCCTGAATACATTCAGGAAAAAAAGCATACGCCCTTTTTGGCCAACCAAGCAAGCCGGAAGGACAAATCAGCGCTACAAAGAAGTCTCGCTTGCCCTCGGTCAAAAGGGCCATGCTGAACAAAGTGTAAAAACCCGAAAAGCAGGACAGGCCATGGAGACGTGGGAGCCTTGCTACGCTGATGGGCGGGATGTAAATTGCCAACAGGCACTCTGGAGAAGAGTACGGTGTGTCCTGAAACAAGTAATAAACACAGCGTAGAGAGCATAGGGCACTTCCACTCATGGGCGTATAAATTGGGAAAACTAAAAATCAACAAGACACAGGCACCCTAAAGTTTACGGCTGCTCTGTTTCCAAGAACCTCCGCTTCGGTACACCTTCAATATCCCAGGAAAGAGAAAAATGGATAAAGAAATGGTGGTACTTGGCACAATGGAATATCACTCAGCCATGAAATCAATGTCATAAGGCTAGTTAGCAGCATGATGAGTGGATTTAGGTACGATGATTCAAAGTGAAATAAGTCACACAGAAAAAGACACTTATCCTAAGATATCGCTTATAGAGGGAATGTCAAAATCGCTACACTTGAACTGAATTACAAAACAGAACAGAGGCACACCTTTAGAAGACACACTATGGCTGCTTAACGGGAAAGGTGAGGTGGGGTGATGCATAAAACAAGGGTTTGAAATTAGCTCAGAGACCGCTCCATAAGCCAAATATGTAATAGACAAGGCCTACTCCCTGCTCAGTGAACTGGACTCAACACCCCCTAGTCACCGCACAAGAATATATCTGACTAGTATGAATCTGAAAACCTATGTATTGATATCTCTCTGCAAGTGAATCAAGAGGGTGTGAAGCGGCATAAACACAGCAGGGAAAAGCAGCCAAACCCCATTCTAAACATACATTACTTTAAAAAAACCACAAAACAAAGACAGTGAAAGAGAGAGAAATTCTTACAAAATCCGTTCAGGGTCTATGATGCAACCTGGATTGACCATATCTAGACCCACAGCTGGATGAGACATAAGGCTGGACACTCTTGGGGCTGAGAGGATTGGTGAGGTTGGGTGAGCAAACGCAGATACTTTAAAGTAACACTGCGGGGAACACACCCCATGGGTCTCAAATCTCCAGGTACAAGGGCATCTTCCTACATCAAAACATGCATGGGAAACCCAGAAGATGGTATGCCATGAGATCGGGAAAGGTTTCTAAAACGCACCTCATTTCTCCTCTCCTTGTGCTCGGGTTCGCCATTCCAGCTGCTTGACTAACCATCTCCCTACTTGGAGAATCAGCACCTTTAACCTCCTGATTGTACAGGTTGCAATTTGTCCTGAAGATGAACGGGAAGACGCGGAACCAACGAGAGACGAGCCCTAGGTGTTGGGACAGGCATAGGTCACTCCATTTTCCCATCAGGAAGAAGAATGAACCACAGGCTCAGCCTGCCCCCCAGAACCAAAATAGGGCCTGAAGCAATCCTGCGCTTTTGCGGCCAGCTCCCAAAAAAGCGAGGAGACAAATGGAGCTCAGGGGCACTGCAATTCACAAACGTGCAGAGTTATAAATGAGAACTCTCGTCCACAAATATATTGAGGGAAGGCAACGAAGAGGATTTGAAAGCAAGGCAGATTTGCAGGAAACAGATTTCAGGAGGTAGATTCGACTCGCCTTTAAAGCACATGAAAAGCGGCAAAACGTTGACAATGATGCCCTTGGCCAAAAAGGGCGTATACGTTTTTTCCTGAATATATTCAGGAAAAAACGCATACGCCCTTTTTGGCCAACCAAGCAAGCCGGAAGGGCAAATCAGCGCTACAAAGAAGTCTCGCTTGCCCTCGGTCAAAAGGGCCATGCTGAACAAAGTGTAAAAACCAGAAAAGCAGGACAGGCCATGGAGACAGGGGAGCCTTGCTACGCTGATGGGCGGGATGTAAATTGCCAACAGGCACTCTGGAGAAGAGTACGGTGTGTCCTGAAACAAGTAATAAACACAGCGTAGAGAGCATAGGGCACTTCCACTCATGGGCGTATAAATTGGGAAAACTAAAAATCAACAAGACACAGGCACCCCAAACTTTATGGCTGCTCTGTTTCCAAGAACCTCCACTTCGGTACACCTTCAATATCCCAGGAAAGAGAAAAATGGATAAAGAAATGGTGGTACTTGGCACAATGGAATATCACTCAGCCATGAAATCAATGTCATAAGGCTAGTTAGCAGCATGATGAGTGGATTTAGCGACGATGATTCTAAGTGAAATAACTCACACAGAAAAAGACACTTATCCTAAGATATCGCTTATAGAGGGAATGTCAAAATCGCTACACTTGAACTGAATTACAAAACAGAACAGAGTCACACCTTTAGAAGAAACACTATGGCTGCATAACGGGAAAGGTGAGGTGGGGTGATGCATAAAACAAGGGTTTGAAATTAGCTCAGAGACCACTCCATAAGCCAACTATGTAATAGACAAGGGCTACTCCCTGCTCAGTGAACTGGACTCAACACACCCTAGTCAACACACAAGAATATATCTGACTAGTAAGAATCTGAAAACCTATGTATCGATATCTCTCTGCAAGTGAATCAAGAGGGTGTAAAGCGGCATAAACACAGCAGGGAAAAGCAGCCAAGTCCGATTCTAAACATAAATTACTTTAAAAAACCCACAAAACAAAGACAGTGAAAGAGAGAGAAATTCTTACAAAATCCGTTCAGGATCTATGATGCAACCTGGATTGACCATATCTAGACGCACAGCTGGTTGAGACATAAGGCTGGACACTCTTGGGGCTGAGAGGATTGGTGAGGTTGGGTGAGCAAACGCAGATACTTTAAGTAACACTGCGGGGAACACACCCCATGGGTCTCAAATCTCCAGGTACAAGGGCATCTTCCTACATCAAAACATGCATGGGAAACCCAGAAGATGGTATGTCATGAGATCGGGAAAGGTTTCTAAAACGCACCTCATTTCTCCTCTCCTTGGGCTCGGGTTCGCCATTCCAGCTGCTTGACTAACCATCTCCCTATTTGCAGAATTAGCACGTTTAACCTCCTGATTGTACAGCTTGCAATTTGTCCTGAGGATGAACGGGAAGACGCGGAACCAACGAGAGACGAGCCCTAGGTGTTGGGACAGGCATAGGTCACTCCATTTTCCCATCAGGAAGTAGAATGAACCACAGGCTCAGCCTGCCCCTCAGAACCAAAATAGGGCCTGAAGCAATCCTGCGCTTTTGCGGCCAGCTCCCAAAAAAGCGAGGAGACAAATGGAGCTCAGGGGCACTGCAATTCACAAACGTGCAGAGTTATAAATGAGAACTCTCGTCCACAAATATATTGAGGGAAGGCAACGAAGAGGATTTGAAAGCAAGGCAGATTTGCAGGAAACAGATTTCAGGAGGTAGATTCGACTCGCCTTTAAAGCACATGAAAAGCGGCAAAACGTTGACAATGATGCCCTTGGCCAAAAAGGGCGTATGCGTTTTTTCCTGAATATATTCAGGAAAAAACGCATACGCCCTTTTTGGCGAACCAAGCAAGCCGGAAGGGCAAATCAGCGCTACAAAGAAGTCTCGCTTGCCCTCGGTCAAAAGGGCCATGCTGAACAAAGTGTAAAAACCAGAAAAGCAGGACAGGCCATGGAGACATGGAAGCCTTGCTACGCTGATGGGCGGGATGTAAATTGCCAACAGGCACTCTGGAGAAGAGTACGGTGTGTCCTGAAACAAGTAATAAACACAGCGTAGAGAGCATAGGGCACTTCCACTCATGGGCGTATAAATTGGGAAAACTAAAAATCAACAATACACAGGCACCCTAAAGTTTACGGCTGCTCTGTTTCCAAGAACCTCCGCTTCGGTACACCTTCAATATCCCAGGAAAGAGAAAAATGGATAAAGAAATGGTGGTACTTGGCACAATGGAATATCACTCAGCCATGAAATCAATGACATAAGGCTAGTTAGCAGCATGATGAGTGGATTTAGGTACGATTATTCTAAGTGAAATAAGTCACACAGAAAAAGACACTTATCCTAAGATAACGCTTATAGAGGGAATGTCAAAATCGCTACACTTGAACTGAATTACAAAACAGAACAGAGGCACACCTTTAGAAGACACACTATGGCTGCTTAACGGGAAAGGTGAGGTGGGGTGATGCATAAAACAAGGGTTTGAAATTAGCTCAGAGACCACTCCATAAGCCAAATATGTAATAGACAAGGCCTACTCCCTGCGCAGTGAACTGGACTCAACACACCCTAATCACCACACAAGAATATATCTGACTAGTAAGAATCTGAAAACCTATGTATAGATATCTCTCTTCAAGTGAATCAAGAGGGTGTAAAGCGGCATAAACACAGCAGGGAAAAGCAGCCAAGCCCGATTCTAAACATAAATTACTTTAAAAAACCCACAAAACAAAGACAGTGAAAGAGAGAGAAATTCTTACAAAATCCGTTCAGGGTCTATGATGCAACCTGGATTGACCATATGTAGACCCACAGCTGGATGAGACATAAGGCTGGACACTCTTGGGGCTGAGAGGATTGGTGAGGTTGGGTGAGCAAACGCAGATACTTTAAAGTAACACTGCGGGGAACACACCCCATGGGTTTCAAATCTCCAGGTACAAGGGCATCTTCCTACATCAAAACATGCATGGGAAACCCAGAAGATGGTATGCCATGAGATCGGGAAAGGTTTCTAAAACGCACCTCATTTCTCCTCTCCTTGTGCTCGGGTTCGCCATTCCAGCTGCTTGACTAACCATCTCCCTACTTGGAGAATCAGCACCTTTTACCTCCTGATTGTACAGGTTGCAATTTGTCCTGAGGATGAACGGGAAGACGCGGAACCAACGAGAGACGAGCCCTAGGTGTTGGGACAGGCATAGGTCACTCCATTTTCCCATCAGGAAGAAGAATGAACCACAGGCTCAGCCTGCCCCCCAGAACCAAAATAGGGCCTGAAGCAATCCTGCCCTTTTGCGGCCAGCTCCCAAAAAAGCGAGGAGACAAATGGAGCTCATGGGCACTGCAATTCACAAACGTGCAGAGTTATAAATGAGAACTCTCGTCCACAAATTATTGAGGGAAGGCAACGAAGAGGATTTGAAAGCAAGGCAGATTTGCAGGAAACAGATTTCAGGAGGTAGATTCGACTCGCCTTTAAAGCACATGAAAAGCGGCAAAACGTTGACAATGATGCCCTTGGCCAAAAAGGGCGTATGCGTTTTTTCCTGAATATATTCAGGAAAAAACGCATACGCCCTTTTTGGCCAACCAAGCAAGCCGGAAGGGCAAATCAGCGCTACAAAGAAGTCTCGCTTGCCCTCGGTCAAAAGGGCCATCCTGAACAAACTGTAAAAATCAGTAAAGCAGGAGAGGCCATGGAGACATGGGAGCCTTGCTACGCTGATGGGCGGGATGTAAATTGCCAACAGGCACTCTGGAGAAGAGTACGGTGTGTCCTGAAACAAGTAATAAACACAGCGTAGAGAGCATAGGGCACTTCCACTCATTGGTGTATAAATTGGGAAAACTAAAAATCAACAAGACACAGGCACCCTAAAGTTTACGGCTGCTCTGTTTCCAAGAACCTCCGCTTCGGTACACCTTCAATATCCCAGAAAAGAGAAAAATGGATAAAGAAATGGTGGTACTTGGCACAATGGAATATCACTCAGCCATGAAATCAATGTCATAAGGCTAGTTAGCAGCATGATGAGTGGATTTAGGTACGATGATTCTAAGTGAAATAAGTCACACAGAAAAAGACACTTATCCTAAGATATCGCTTATAGAGGGAATGTCAAAATCGCTACACTTGAACTGAATTACAAAACAGAACAGAGGCACACCTTTAGAAGAAACACTATGGCTGCTTAACGGGAAAGGTGAGGTGGGGTGATGCATAAAACAAGGGTTTGAAATTAGCTCAGAGACCACTCCATAAGCCAAATATGTAATAGACAAGGGCTACTCCCTGCTCAGTGAACTGGACTCAACACACCCTAGTCACCGCACAAGAATATATCTGACTAGTAAGAATCTGAAAACCTATGTATCAATATCTCTCTGCAAGTGAATGAAGAGGGTGTAAAGCGGCATAAACACAGCAGGGAAAAGCAGCCAAACCCCATTCTAAACATACATTACTTTAAAAAACCCACAAAACAAAGACAGGGAAAGAGAGAATAATTCTTACAAAATCCGTTCAGGGTCTATGATGCAACCTGGATTGACCATATCTAGACCCACAGCTTGATGAGACATAAGGCTGGACACTCTTGGGGCTGAGAGGATTGGTGAGGTTGGGTGAGCAAACGCAGATACTTTAAAGTAACACAGCGCGGAACACACCCCATGGGTCTCAAATCTCCAGGTACAAGGGCATCTTCCTACATCAAAACATGCATGGGAAACCCAGAAGATGGTATGCCATGAGATCGGGAAAGGTTTCTAAAACGCACCTCATTTCTCCTCTCCTTGTGCTCGGGTTCGCCATTCCAGCTGCTTGACTAACCATCTCCCTACTTGGAGAATCAGCACCTTTAACCTCCTGATTGTACAGGTTGCAATTTGTCCTGAGGATGAACGGGAAGGCGCGGAACCAACGAGAGACGAGCCCTAGGTGTTGGGACAGGCATAGGTCACTCCATTTTCCCATCAGGAAGAAGAATGAACCACAGGCTCAGCCTGCCCCCCAGAACCAAAATAGGGCCTGAAGCAATCCTGCGCTTTTGCGGCCAGCTCCCAAAAAAGCGAGGAGACAAATGGAGCTCAGGGGCACTGCAGTTCACAAACGTGCAGAGTATTAAATGAGAACTCTCGTCCACAAATATATTGAGGGAAGGCAACGAAGAGGATTTGAAAGCAAGGCAGATTTGCAGGAAACAGATTTCAGGAGGTAGATTCGACTCGCCTTTAAAGCACATGAAAAGCGGCAAAACGTTGACAATGATGCCCTTGGCCAAAAAGGGCGTATGCGTTTTTTCCTGAATATATTCAGGAAAAAACGCATACGCCCTTTTTGGCCAACCAAGCAAGCCAGAAGGGCAAATCAGCGCTACAAAGAAGTCTCGCTTGCCCTCGGTCAAAAGGGCCATCCTGAACAAACTGTAAAAACCAGTAAAGCAGGAGAGGCCATGGAGACATGGGAGCCTTGCTACGCTGATGGGCGGGATGTAAATTGCCAACAGGCACTCTGGAGAAGAGTACGGTGTGTCCTGAAACAAGTAATAAACACAGCGTAGAGAGCATAGGGCACTTCCACTCATGGGTGTATAAATTGGGAAAACTAAAAATCAACAAGACACAGGCACCCTAAAGTTTACGGCTGCTCTGTTTCCAAGAACCTCCGCTTCGGTACACCTTCAATATCCCAGGAAAGAGAAAAATGGATAAAGAAATGGTGGTACTTGGCACAATGGAATATCACTCAGCCATGAAATCAATGTCATAAGGCTAGTTAGCAGCATGATGAGTGGATTTAGGTACGATGATTCTAAGTGAAATAAGTCACACAGAAAAAGACACTTATCCTAAGATATCGCTTATAGAGGGAATGTCAAAATCGCTACACTTGAACTGAATTACAAAACAGAACAGAGGCACACCTTTAGAAGACACACTATGGCTGCTTAACGGGAAAGGTGAGGTGGGGTGATGCATAAAACAAGGGTTTGAAATTAGCTCAGAGACCACTCCATAAGCCAAATATGTAATAGACAAGGGCTACTCCCTGCTCAGTGAACTGGACTCAACACACCCTAGTCACCGCACAAGAATATATCTGACTAGTAAGAATCTGAAAACCTATGTATCAATATCTCTCTGCAAGTGAATGAAGAGGGTGTAAAGCGGCATAAACACAGCAGGGAAAAGCAGCCAAACCCCATTCTAAACATACATTACTTTAAAAAACCCACAAAACAAAGACAGGGAAAGAGAGAATAATTCTTACAAAATCCGTTCAGGGTCTATGATGCAACCTGGATTGACCATATCTAGACCCACAGCTGGATGAGACATAAGGCTGGACACTCTTGGGGCTGAGAGGATTGGTGAGGTTGGGTGAGCAAACGCAGATACTTTAAAGTAACACAGCGCGGAACACACCCCATGGGTCTCAAATCTCCAGGTACAAGGGCATCTTCCTACATCAAAACATGCATGGGAAACCCAGAAGATGGTATGCCATGAGATCGGGAAAGGTTTCTAAAACGCACCTCATTTCTCCTCTCCTTGTGCTCGGGTTCGCCATTCCAGCTGCTTGACTAACCATCTCCCTACTTGGAGAATCAGCACCTTTAACCTCCTGATTGTACAGGTTGCAATTTGTCCTGAGGATGAACGGGAAGGCGCGGAACCAACGAGAGACGAGCCCTAGGTGTTGGGACAGGCATAGGTCACTCCATTTTCCCATCAGGAAGAAGAATGAACCACAGGCTCAGCCTGCCCCCCAGAACCAAAATAGGGCCTGAAGCAATCCTGCGCTTTTGCGGCCAGCTCCCAAAAAAGCGAGGAGACAAATGGAGCTCAGGGGCACTGCAATTCACAAACGTGCAGAGTATTAAATGAGAACTCTCGTCCACAAATATATTGAGGGAAGGCAACGAAGAGGATTTGAAAGCAAGGCAGATTTGCAGGAAACAGATTTCAGGAGGTAGATTCGACTCGCCTTTAAAGCACATGCAAAGCGGCAAAACGTTGACAATGATGCCCTTGGCCAAAAAGGGCGTATGCGTTTTTTCCTGAATATATTCAGGAAAAAACGCATACGCCCTTTTTGGCCAACCAAGCAAGCCGGAAGGGCAAATCAGCGCTACAAAGAAGTCTCGCTTGCCCTCGGTCAAAAGGGCCATGCTGAACAAAGTGTAAAAACCAGAAAAGCAGGACAGGCCATGGAGACGTGGGAGCCTTGCTACGCTGATGGGCGGGATGTAAATTGCCAACAGGCACTCTGGAGAAGAGTACGGTGTGTCCTGAAACAAGTAATAAACACAGCTGAGAGAGCATAGGGCACTTCCACTCATGGGCGTATAAATTGGGAAAACAAAAATCAACAAGACACAGGCACCCCAAACTTTACGGCTGCTCTGTTTCCAAGAACCTCCACTTTGGTACACCTTCAACATCCCAGGAAAGAGAAAAATGGATAAACAAATGGTGGTACTTGGCACAATGGAATATCACTCAGCCATGAAATCAATGTCATAAGGCTAGTTAGCAGCATGATGAGTGGATTTAGCGACGATGATTCTAAGTGAAATAAGTCACACAGAAAAAGACACTTATCCCAAGATATCGCTTATACAGGGAATGTCAAAATCGCTACACTTGAACTGAATTCCAAAACCGAACAGAGTCACACCTTTAGAAAACACACTATGGCTGCTTAACGGGAAAGGTGAGGTAGGGTGATGTATAAAACAAGGGTTTGAAATTAGCTCAGAGACCGCTCCATAAGCCAAATATGTAATAGACAAGGCCTACTCCCTGCTCAGTGAACTGGACTCAACACCCCCTAGTCACCGCACAAGAATATATCTGACTAGTAAGAATCTGAAAACCTATGTATCGAAATCTCTATGCAAGTGAATCAAGAGGGTGTAAAACGGCATAAACACAGCAGGGAAAAGCAGCCAAGCCCCATTCTAAACATAAATTATTTTAAATAACCCACAAAACAAAGACAGTGAAAGAGAGAGAAATTCTTACAAAATCCGTTCAGGGTCTCTGATGCAACCTGGATTGACCATATCTAGACCCACAGCTGGATGAGACATAAGGCTGGACACTCTTGGGGCTGAGAGGATTGGTGAGGTTGGGTGAGCAAACGCAGATACTTTAAAGTAACACCGCGGGGTACCCACCCCATGGGTCTCAAATCTCCAGGTACAAGGACATCATTCTACATCAAAACATGCATGGGAAACCCAGAAGATGGTATGCCGTGAGATTGGGAAAGGCTTCTAAAACGCACATCATTTCTCCTCTCCTTGTGCTCGGGTTCGCCATTCCAGCCGCTTGACTAACCATCTCCCTACTTGGAGAATCAGCACCTTTCACCTCCTGTTTCGTACAGATTGCACTTTGTCCTGAGGATGAACGGGAAGACGGGGAACCAACGAGAGACTAGCCCTAGGTGTTGGGACAGGCACAGGTCACTCCATTTTCCCATCAGGAAGAAGAATGAACCACAGGCTCAGCCTGCCCCCCAGAACCAAAATAGGGCCTGAAGCAATCCTGCGCTTTTGCGGACAGCTCCCAAAAAAGCGAGTAGACAAATGGAGCTCAGGGGCACTGCAATTCACAAACGTGCAGAGTTATAAATGAGAACTCTCGTCCACAAATATATTGAGGGAAGGCAACGAAGAGGATTTGAAAGCAAGGCAGATTTGCAGGAAACAGATTTCAGGAGGTAGATTCGACTCGCCTTTAAAGCACATGAAAAGCGGCAAAACGTTGACAATGATGCCCTTGGCCAAAAAGGGCGTATGCGTTTTTTCCTGAATATATTCAGGAAAAAACGCATACGCCCTTTTTGGCCAACCAAGCAAGCCGGAAGGGCAAATCAGCGCTACAAAGAAGTCTCGCTTGCCCTCGGTCAAAAGGGCCATGCTGAAAAAAGTGTAAAAACCAGAAAAGTAGGACAGGCCATGGAGACATGGGAGCCTTGCTACGCTGATGGGCGGGATGTAAATTGCCAACAGGCACTCTGGAGCAGTGTACGGTGTGTCCTGAAACAAGTAATAAACACAGCTGAGAGAGCATAGGGCACTTCCACTCATGGGCGTATAAATTGGGAAAACAAAAATCAACAAGACACAGGCACCCCAAACTTTACGGCTGCTCTGTTTCCAAGAACCTCCACTTTGGTACACCTTCAACATCCCAGGAAAGAGAAAAATGGATAAACAAATGGTGGTACTTGGCACAATGGAATATCACTCAGCCATGAAATCAATGTCATAAGGCTTGTTAGCAGCATGATGAGTGGATTTAGCGACGATGATTCTAAGTGAAATAAGTCACACAGAAAAAGACACTTATCCTAAGATATCGCTTATACAGGGAATGTCAAACTCGCTACACTTGAACTGAATTCCAAAACAGAACAGAGTCACACCTTTAGAAAACACACTATGGCTGCTTAACGGGAAAGGTGAGGTAGGGTGATGCATAAAACAAGGGTTTGAAATTAGCTCAGAGACCGCTCCATAAGCCAAATATGTAATAGACAAGGCCTATTCCCTGCTCAGTGAACTGGACTCAACACCCCCTAGTCACCGCACAAGAATATATCTGACTAGTAAGTATCTGAAAACCTATGTATCGAAATCTTTATGCAAGTGAATCAAGAGGGTGTAAAACGGCATAAACACAGCAGGGAAAAGCAGCCAAGCCCCATTCTAAACATAAATTATTTTAAATAACCCACAAAACAAAGACAGTGAAAGAGAGAGAAATTCTTACAAAATCCGTTCAGGGTCTCTGATGCAACCTGGATTGACCATATCTAGACCCACAGCTGGATGAGACATAAGGCTGGACACTCTTGGGGCTGAGAGGATTGGTGAGGTTGGGTGAGCAAACGCAGATACTTTAAAGT
This sequence comes from Eubalaena glacialis, assembly GCF_028564815.1. Taxonomy (NCBI): domain Eukaryota; kingdom Metazoa; phylum Chordata; class Mammalia; order Artiodactyla; family Balaenidae; genus Eubalaena; species Eubalaena glacialis. The sequence goes on along the minus strand of NW_026871293.1, from coordinate 349,044 downwards.
AACACCGCGGGGTACCCACCCCATGGGTCTCAAATCTCCAGGTACAAGGACATCATTCTACATCAAAACATGCATGGGAAACCCAGAAGATGGTATGCCATGAGATTGGGAAAGGCTTCTAAAACGCACCTCATTTCTCCTCTCCTTGTGCTCGGGTTCGCCATTCCAGCCGCTTGACTAACCATCTCCCTACTTGGAGAATCAGCACCTTTAACCTCCTGTTTCGTACAGGTTGCACTTTGTCCTGAGGATGAATGGGAAGATGGGGAACCAACGAGAGACTAGCCCTAGGTGTTGGGACAGGCACAGGTCACTCCATTTTCCCATCAGGAAGAAGAATGAACCACAGGCTCAGCCTGCCCCCCAGAACCAAACTAGGGCCTGAAGCAATCCTGCGCTTTTGCGGCCAGCTCCCAAAAAAGCGAGTAGACAAATGGAGCTCAGGGGCACTGCAATTCACAAACGTGCAGAGTTATAAATGAGAACTCTCGTCCACAAATTATTGAGGGAAGGCAACGAAGAGGATTTGAAAGTAAGGCAGATTTGCAGGAATCAGATTTCAGGAGGTAGATTCGACTCGCCTTTAAAGCACATGAAAAGCGGCAAAACGTTGACAATGATGCCCTTGGCCAAGAAGGGCGTATGCGTTTTTTCCTGAATATATTCAGGAAAAAACGCATACGCCCTTTTTGGCCAACCAAGCAAGCCGGAAGGGCAAATCAGCGCTACAAAGAAGTCTCGCTTGCCCTCGGTCAAAAGGGCCATGCTGAAAAAAGTGTAAAAACCAGAAAAGCAGGACAGGCCATGGAGACATGGGAGCCTTGCTACGCTGATGGGCGGGATGTAAATTTCCAACAGGCACTCTGGAGAAGAGTACGGTGTGTCCTGAAAAAAGTAATAAACACAGCGTAGAGAGCATAGGGCACTTCCACTCAAGGGCGTATAAATTGGGAAAACTAAAAATCAACAAGACACAGGCACCCCAAACTTTACGGCTGCTCTGTTTCCAAGAAACTCCACTTCGGTACACCTTCAATATCCCAGGAAAGAGAAAAATGGATAAAGAAATGGTGGTACTTGGCACAATGGAATATCACTCAGCCATGAAATCAATGTCATAAGGCTAGATAGCAGCATGATGAGTGGATTTAGCGACGATGATTCTAAGTGAAATAAGTCACACAGAAAAAGGCACTTATCCTAAGATATCGCTTATAGAGGGAATGTCAAAATCGCTACACTTGAACTGAATTACAAAACAGAACAGAGTCACACCTTTAGAAGACACACTATGGCTGCTTAACGGGAAAGGTGAGGTGGGGTGATGCATAGAACACGGGTTTGAAATTAGCTCAGAGACTGCTCCATAAGCCAAATATGTAATAGACAAGGCCTACTCCCTGCTCAGTGAACTGGACTCAACACCCCCTAGTCACCGCACAAGAATATATCTGACTAGTAAGAATCTGAAAACCTATGTATCGATATCTCTCTGCAAGTGAATCAAGAGGGTGTAAAGCGGCATAAACACAGCAGGGAAAAGCAGCCAAGCCCCATTCTAAACATAAATTACTTTAAAAAACCCACAAAACAAAGACAGTGAAAGAGAGAGAAATTCTTACAAAATCCGTTCAGGGTCTCTGATGCAACCTGGATTGACCATATCTAGACCCACAGCTGGATGAGACATAAGGCTGGACACTCTTGGGGCTGAGAGGATTGGTGAGGTTGGGTGAGCAAACGCAGATACTTTAAAGTAACAACGCGGGGTACACCCCCCATGGGTCTCAAATCTCCAGGTACAAGGGCATCTTTCTACATCAAAACATGCATGGGAAACCCAGAAGATGGTATGCCGTGAGATCGGGAAAGGTTTCTAAAACACACCTCATTTCTCCTCTCCTTGTCCTCGGGTTCGCCATTCCAGCCGCTTGACTAACCATCTCCCTACTTGGAGAATCAGCACCTTTAACCTCCTGTTTCGTACAGGTTGCAATTTGTCCTGAGGATGAACGTGAAGACGGGGAACCAACGAGAGACTAGCCCTAGGTGTTGGGACAGGCACAGGTCACTCCATTTTCCCATCAGGAAGAAGAATGAACCACAGGCTCAGCCTGCCCCCCAGAACCAAAATAGGGCCTGAAGCAATCCTGCGCTTTTGCGGCCAGCTCCCAAAAAAGCGAGGAGACAAATGGAGCTCAGGGGCACTGCAATTCACAAACGTGCAGAGTTATAAATGAGAACTCTCGTCCACAAATTATTGAGGGAAGGCAACGAAGAGGATTTGAAAGCAAGGCAGATGTGCATGAAACAGATTTCAGGAGGTAGATTCGACTCGCCTTTAAAGCACATGAAAAGCGGCAAAACGTTGACAATGATGCCCTTGGCCAAAAAGGGCGTATGCGTTTTTTCCTGAATATATTCAGGAAAAAACGCATACGCCCTTTTTGGCCAACCAAGCAAGCCGGAAGGGCAAATCAGCGCTACAAAGAAGTCTCGCTTGCCCTCGGTCAAAAGGGCCATGCTGAAAAAAGTATAAAAACCAGAAAAGCAGGACAGGCCATGGAGATATGCGAGCCTTGCTACGCTGATGGTCGGGATGTAAATTGTCAACAGGCACTCTGGAGAAGTGTACGGTGTGTCCTGTAACAAGTAATAAACACAGCTTAGAGAGCATACTGCACTTCCACTCATGGGCGTATAAATTGGGAAAACTAGAAATCAACAAGACACAGGCACCCCAAACTTTACAGCTGCTCTGTTTCCAAGAACCTCCACTTCGGTACACCTTCAATATCCCAGGAAAGAGAAAAATGGATAAAGAAATGGTGGTACTTGGCACAATGGAATATCACTCAGCCATGAAATCAATGTCATAAGGCTAGTTAGCAGCATGATGAGTGGATTTAGCGACGATGATTCTAAGTGAAATAAGTCACACAGAAAAAGACACTTATCCTAAGATATCGCTTAGAGAGGGAATGTCAAAATCGCTACACTTGAACTGCATTACAAAACAGAACAGAGTCACACCTTTAGAAGACACACTATGGCTGCTTAACGGGAAAGGTGAGGTGGGGTGATGCATAAAACAAGGGTTTGAAATTAGCTCTGAGACTGCTGCATAAGCCAAATATGTAATAGACAAGGCCTATTCCCTGCTCAGTGAACTGGACTCAATACCCCCTAGTCACCGCACAAGAATATATCTGACTAGTAAGAATCTGAAAACCTATGTATCGATATCTCTCTGCAAGTGAATCAACAGGGTGTAAAGCGGCATAAACACAGCAGGGAAAAGCAGCCAAGCCCCATTCTAAACATAAATTACTTTAAAAAACCCACAAAACAAAGACAGTGAAAGAGAGAGAAATTCTTACAAAATCCGTTCAGAGTCACTGAGGCAACCTGGATTGACCATATCTAGACCCACAGCTGGATGAGACATAAGGCTGGACACTCTTGTGGCTGAGAGGATTGGTGAGGTTGGGTGAGCAAACGCAGATACTTTAAAGTAACACTGCGGGGTACCCACCCCTTGGGTCTCAAAGCTCCAGGTACAAGGGCATCTTCCTACATCAAAACATGCATGGGAAGCCCAGAAGATGGTATTCCGTGAGATCGGGAAAGGTTTCTAAAACACACCTCATTTCTCCTCTCCTTGTCCTCGGCTTCGCCATTACAGCCGCTTGACTAACCATCACCCTACTTGGAGAATCAGCACCTTTAACCTCCTGTTTCGTACAGGTTGCTATTTGTCCTGAGGATGAACGTGAAGACGGGGAACCAATGAGAGACTAGCCCTAGGTATTGGGACAGGCACAGGTCACTCCATTTTCCCATCAGGAAGAAGAATGAACCACAGGCTCAGCCTGCCCCCCAGAACCAAAATAGGGCCTGAAGCAATCCTGCGCTTTTGCGGCCAGCTCCCAAAAAAGCGAGTAGACAAATGGAGCTCAGGGGCACTGCAATTCACAAACGTGCAGAGTTATAAATGAGAACTCTCGTCCACAAATTATTGAGGGAAGGCAACGAAGAGGATTTGAAAGCAAGGCAGATTTGCAGGAAACAGATTTCAGGAGGTAGATTCGACTCGCCTTTAAAGCACATGAAAAGCGGCAAAACGTTGACAATGATGCCCTTGGCCAAAAAGGGCGTATGCGTTTTTTCCTGAATATATTCAGGAAAAAACGCATACGCCCTTTTTGGCCAACCAAGCAAGCCGGAAGGGCAAATCAGCGCTACAAAGAAGTCTCGCTTGCCCTCGGTCAAAAGGGCCATGCTGAAAAAAGTGTAAAAACCAGAAAAGCAGGACAGGCCATGGAGACATGGGAGCCTTGCTACGCTGATGGGCGGGATGTAAATTGCCAACAGGCACTCTGGAGAAGTGTACGGTGTGTCCTGAAACAAGTAATAAACACAGCTTAGAGAGCATAGGGCACTTCCACTCATGGGCGTATAAATTGGGAAAACTAAAAATCAACAAGACACAGGCACCCCAAACTTTACGGCTGCTCTGTATCCAAGAAACTCCACTTCGGTACACCTTCAATATCCCAGGAAAGAGAAAAATGGATAAACAAATGGTGGTACTTGGCACAATGGAATATCACTCAGCCATGAAATCAATGTCATAAGGCTAGATAGCAGCATGATGAGTGGATTTAGCGACGATGATTCTAAGTGAAATAAGTCACACAGAAAAAGGCACTTATCCTAAGATATCGCTTATAGAGGGAATGTCAAAATCGCTACACTTGAACTGAATTACAAAACAGAACAGAGTCACACCTTTAGAAGACACACTATGGCTGCTTAACGGGAAAGGTGAGGTGGGGTGATGCATAGAACAAGGGTTTGAAATTAGCTCAGAGACTGCTCCATAAGCCAAATATGTAATAGACAAGGCCTACTCCCTGCTCAGTGAACTGGACTCAACACCCCCTAGTCACCGCACAAGAATATATCTGACTAGTAAGAATCTGAAAACCTATGTATCGATATCTCTCTGCAAGTGAATCAAGAGGGTGTAAAGCGGCATAAACACAGCAGGGAAAAGCAGCCAAGCCCCATTCTAAACATAAATTACTTTAAAAAACCCACAAAACAAAGACAGTGAAAGAGAGAGAAATTCTTACAAAATCCGTTCAGGGTCTCTGATGCAACCTGGATTGACCATATCTAGACCCACAGCTGGATGAGACATAAGGCTGGACACTCTTGGGGCTGAGAGGATTGGTGAGGTTGGGTGAGCAAACGCAGATACTTTAAAGTAACAACGCGGGGTACACCCCCCATGGGTCTCAAATCTCCAGGTACAAGGGCATCTTCCTACATCAAAACATGCATGGGAAACCCAGAAGATGGTATGCCGTGAGATCGGGAAAGGTTTCTAAAACACACCTCATTTCTCCTCTCCTTGTCCTCGGGTTCGCCATTCCAGCCGCTTGACTAACCATCTCCCTACTTGGAGAATCAGCACCTTTAACCTCCTGTTTCGTACAGGTTGCAATTTGTCCTGAGGATGAACGTGAAGACGGGGAACCAACGAGAGACTAGCCCTAGGTGTTGGGACAGGCACAGGTCACTCCATTTTCCCATCAGGAAGAAGAATGAACCACAGGCTCAGCCTGCCCCCCAGAACCAAAATAGGGCCTGAAGCAATCCTGCGCTTTTGCGGCCAGCTCCCAAAAAAGCGAGTAGACAAATGGAGGTCAGGGGCACTGCAATTCACAAACGTGCAGAGTTATAAGTGAGAACTCTCGTCCACAAATTATTGAGGGAAGGCAACGAAGAGGATTTGAAAGCAAGGCAGATTTGCAGGAAACAGATTTCAGGAGGTAGATTCGACTCGCCTTTAAAGCACATGAAAAGCGGCAAAACGTTGACAATGATGCCCTTGGCCAAAAAGGGCGTATGCGTTTTTTCCTGAATATATTCAGGAAAAAAGGCATACGCCCTTTTTGTCCAACCAAGCAAGCCGGAAGGGCAAATCAGCGCTACAAAGAAGTCTCGCTTGCCCTCGGTCAAAAGGGCCATGCTGAAAAAAGTGTAAAAACCAGAAAAGCAGGACAGGCCATGGAGACATGGGAGCCTTGCTACGCTGATGGGCGGGATGTAAATTGCCAACAGGCACTCTGGAGAAGTGTACGGTCTGTCCTGAAACAAGTAATAAACACAGCTTAGAGAGCATAGGGCACTTCCACTCATGGGCGTATAAATTGGGAAAACTAAAAATCAACAAGACACAGGCACCCCAAACTTTACGGCTGCTCTGTTTCCAAGAAACTCCACTTCGGTACACCTTCAATATCCCAGGAAAGAGAAAAATGGATAAACAAATGGTGGTACTTGGCACAATGGAATATCACTCAGCCATGAAATCAATGTCATAAGGCTAGATAGCAGCATGATGAGTGGATTTAGCGACGATGATTCTAAGTGAAATAAGTCACACAGAAAAAGGCACTTATCCTAAGATATCGCTTATAGAGGGAATGTCAAAATCGCTACACTTGAACTGAATTACAAAACAGAACAGAGTCACACCTTTAGAAGACACACTATGGCTGCTTAACGGGAAAGGTGAGGTGGGGTGATGCATAGAACAAGGGTTTGAAATTAGCTCAGAGACTGCTCCATAAGCCAAATATGTAATAGACAAGGCCTACTCCCTGCTCAGTGAACTGGACTCAACACCCCCTAGTCACCGCACAAGAATATAACTGACTAGTAAGAATCTGAAAACCTATGTATCGATATCTCTCTGCAAGTGAATCAAGAGGGTGTAAAGCGGCATAAACACAGCAGGGAAAAGCAGCCAAGCCCCATTCTAAACATAAATTACTTTAAAAAACCCACAAAACAAAGACAGTGAAAGAGAGAGAAATTCTTACAAAATCCGTTCAGGGTCTCTGATGCAACCTGGATTGACCATATCTAGACCCACAGCTGGATGAGACATAAGGCTGGACACTCTTGGGGCTGAGAGGATTGGTGAGGTTGGGTGAGCAAACGCAGATACTTTAAAGTAACACCGCGGGGTACCCACCCCATGGGTCTCAAATCTCCAGGTACAAGGGCATCATTCTACATCAAAACATGCATGGGAAACACAGAAGATGGTATGCCGTGAGATTGGGAAAGGCTTCTAAAACGCACCTCATTTCTCCTCTCCTTGTGCTCGGGTTCGCCATTCCAGCCGCTTGACTAACCATCTCCCTACTTGGAGAATCAGCACCTTTAACCTCCTGTTTCGTACATGTTGCACTTTGTCCTGAGGATGAACGGGAAGATGGGAAACCAACGAGAGACTAGCCCTAGGTGTTGGGACAGGCACAGGTCACTCCATTTTCCCATCAGGAAGAAGAATGAACCACAGGCTCAGCCTGCCCCCCAGAACCAAAATAGGGCCTGAAGCAATCCTGCGCTTTTGCGGCCAGCTCCCAAAAAAGCGAGTAGACAAATGGAGCTCAGGGGCACTGCAATTCACAAACGTGCAGAGTTATAAATGAGAACTCTCGTCCACAAAAATATTGAGGGAAGGCAACGAAGAGGATTTGAAAGCAAGGCAGATTTTCAGGAAACAGATTTCAGGAGGTAGATTCGACTCGCCTTTAAAGCACATGAAAAGCGGCAAAACGTTGACAATGATGCCCTTGGCCAAAAAGGGCGTATGCGTTTTTTCCTGAATATATTCAGGAAAAAACGCATACGCCCTTTTTGGCCAACCAAGCAAGCCGGAAGGGCAAATCAGCGCTACAAAGAAGTCTCGCTTGCCCTCGGTCAAAAGGGCCATGCTGAAAAAAGTGTAAAAACCAGAAAAGCAGGACAGGCCATGGAGACATGCGAGCCTTGCTACGCTGATGGGCGGGATGTAAATTGCCAACAGGAACTCTGGAGAAGTGTACGGTGTGTCCTGTAACAAGTAATAAACACAGCTTAGAGAGCATACTGCACTTCCACTCATGGGCGTATAAATTGGGAAAACTAAAAATCAACAAGACACAGGCACCCCAAACTTTACAGCTGCTCTGTTTCCAAGAACCTCCACTTCGGTACACCTTCAATATCCCAGGAAAGAGAAAAATGGATAAAGAAATGGTGGTACTTGGCACAATGGAATATCACTCAGCCATGAAATCAATGTCATAAGGCTAGTTAGCAGCATGATGAGTGGATTTAGCGACGATGATTCTAAGTGAAATAAGTCACACAGAAAAAGACACTTATCCTAAGATATCGCTTAGAGAGGGAATGTCAAAATCGCTACACTTGAACTGAATTACAAAACAGAACAGAGTCACACCTTTAGAAGACACACTATGGCTGCTTAACGGGAAAGGTGAGGTGGGGTGATGCATAAAACAAGGGTTTGAAATTAGCTCTGTGACTGCTCCATAAGCCAAATATGTAATAGACAAGGCCTATTCCCTGCTCAGTGAACTGGACTCAACACCCCCTAGTCACCGCACAAGAATATATCTTACTAGTAAGAATCTGAAAACCTATGTATCGATATCTCTCTGCAAGTGAATCAACAGGGTGTAAAGCGGCATAAACACAGCAGGGAAAAGCAGCCAAGCCCCATTCTAAACATAAATTACTTTAAAAAACCCACAAAACAAAGACAGTGAAAGAGAGAGAAATTCTTACAAAATCCGTTCAGAGTCACTGATGCAATCTGGATTGACCATATCTAGACCCACAGCTGGATGAGACATAAGGCTGGACACTCCTGTGGCTGAGAGGATTGGTGAGGTTGGGTGAGCAAACGCAGATACTTTAAAGTAACACTGCGGGGTACCCACCCCTTGGGTCTCAAAGCTCCAGGTACAAGGGCATCTTCCTACATCAAAACATGCATGGGAAACCCAGAAGATGGTACGCCGTGAGATCGGGAAAGGTTTCTAAAACACACCTCATTTCTCCTCTCCTTGTCCTCGGGTTCGCCATTCCACCCGCTTGACTAACCATCACCCTACTTGGAGAATCAGCACCTTTAACCTCCTGTTTTGTACAGGTTGCTATTTGTCCTGAGGATGAACGTGAAGACGGGGAACCAACGAGAGACTAGCCCTAGGTTTTGGGACAGGCACAGGTCACTCCATTTTCCCATCAGGAAGAAGAATGAACCACAGGCTCAGCCTGCCCCCCAGAACCAAAAAAGGGCCTGAAGCAATCCTGCGCTTTTGCGGCCAGCTCCCAAAAAAGCGAGTAGACAAATGGAGCTCAGGGGCACTGCAATTCACAAACGTGCAGAGTTATAAATGAGAACTCTCGTCCACAAATTATTGAGGGAAGGAAACGAAGAGGATTTGAAAGCAAGGCAGATTTGCAGGAAACAGATTTCAGGAGGTAGATTCGACTCGCCTTTAAAGCACATGAAAAGCGGCAAAACGTTGACAATGATGCCCTTGGCCAAAAAGGGCGTATGCGTTTTTTCCTGAATATATTCAGGAAAAAACGCATACGCCCTTTTTGGCCAACCAAGCAAGCCAGAAGGGCAAATCAGCGCTACAAAGAAGTCTCGCTTGCCCTCGGTCAAAAGGGCCATGCTGAAAAAAGTGTAAAAACTAAAAAAGCAGGACAGGCCATGGAGACATGGGAGCCTTGCTACGCTGATGGGCGGGATGTAAATTGCCAACAGGCACTCTGGAGAAGTGTACGGTGTGTCCTGAAACAAGTAATAAACACAGCTTAGAGAGCATAGGGCACTTCCACTCATGGGCGTATAAATTGGGAAAACTAAAAATCAACAAGACACAGGCACCCCAAACTTTACGGCTGCTCTGTTTCCAAGAAACTCCACTTCGGTACACCTTCAATATCCCAGGAAAGAGAAAAATGGATAAACAAATGGTGGTACTTGGCACAATGGAATATCACTCAGCCATGAAATCAATGTCATAAGGCTAGATAGCAGCATGATGAGTGGATTTAACGACGATGATTCTAAGTGAAATAAGTCACACAGAAAAAGGCACTTATCCTAAGATATCGCTTATAGAGGGAATGTCAAAATCGCTACACTTGAACTGAATTACAAAACAGAACAGAGTCACACCTTTAGAAGACACACTATGGCTGCTTAACGGGAAAGGTGAGGTGGGGTGATGCATAGAACAAGGGTTTGAAATTAGCTCAGAGACTGCTCCATAAGCCAAATATGTAATAGACAAGGCCTACTCCCTGCTCAGTGAACTGGACTCAACACCCCCTAGTCACCGCACAAGAATATATCTGACTAGTAAGAATCTGAAAACCTATGTATCGATATCTCTCTGCAAGTGAATCAAGAGGGTGTAAAGCGGCATAAACACAGCAGGGAAAAGCAGCCAAGCCCCATTCTAAACATAAATTACTTTAAAAAACCCACAAAACAAAGACAGTGAAAGAGAGAGAAATTCTTACAAAATCCGTTCAGGGTCTCTGATGCAACCTGGATTGACCATATCTAGACCCACAGCTGGATGAGACATAAGGCTGGACACTCTTGGGGCTGAGAGGATTGGTGAGGTTGGGTGAGCAAACGCAGATACTTTAAAGTAACAACGCGGGGTACACCCCCCATGGGTCTCAAATCTCCAGGTACAAGGGCATCTTCCTACATCAAAACATGCATGGGAAACCCAGAAGATGGTATGCCGTGAGATCGGGAAAGGTTTCTAAAACACACCTCATTTCTCCTCTCCTTGTCCTCGGGTTCGCCATTCCAGCCGCTTGACTAACCATCTCCCTACTTGGAGAATCAGCACCTTTAACCTCCTGTTTCGTACAGGTTGCAATTTGTCCTGAGGATGAACGTGAAGACGGGGAACCAACGAGAGACTAGCCCTAGGTGTTGGGACAGGCACAGGTCACTCCATTTTCCCATCAGGAAGAAGAATGAACCACAGGCTCAGCCTGCCCCCCAGAACCAAAATAGGGCCTGAAGCAATCCTGCGCTTTTGCGGCCAGCTCCCAAAAAAGCGAGTAGACAAATGGAGGTCAGGGGCACTGCAATTCACAAACGTGCAGAGTTATAAGTGAGAACTCTCGTCCACAAATTATTGAGGGAAGGCAACGAAGAGGATTTGAAAGCAAGGCAGATTTGCAGGAAACAGATTTCAGGAGGTAGATTCGACTCGCCTTTAAAGCACATGAAAAGCGGCAAAACGTTGACAATGATGCCCTTGGCCAAAAAGGGCGTATGCGTTTTTTCCTGAATATATTCAGGAAAAAACGCATACGCCCTTTTTGGCCAACCAAGCAAGCCGGAAGGGCAAATCAGCGCTACAAAGAAGTCTCGCTTGCCCTCGGTCAAAAGGGCCATGCTGAAAAAAGTGTAAAAACCAGAAAAGCAGGACAGGCCATGGAGACATGGGAGCCTTGCTACGCTGATGGGCGGGATGTAAATTGCCAACAGGCACTCTGGAGAAGTGTACGGTCTGTCCTGAAACAAGTAATAAACACAGCTTAGAGAGCATAGGGCACTTCCACTCATGGGCGTATAAATTGGGAAAACTAAAAATCAACAAGACACAGGCACCCCAAACTTTACGGCTGCTCTGTTTCCAAGAAACTCCACTTCGGTACACCTTCAATATCCCAGGAAAGAGAAAAATGGATAAACAAATGGTGGTACTTGGCACAATGGAATATCACTCAGCCATGAAATCAATGTCATAAGGCTAGATAGCAGCATGATGAGTGGATTTAGCGACGATGATTCTAAGTGAAATAAGTCACACAGAAAAAGGCACTTATCCTAAGATATCGCTTAGAGAGGGAATGTCAAAATCGCTACACTTGAACTGAATTACAAAACAGAACAGAGTCACACCTTTAGAAGACACACTATGGCTGCTTAACGGGAAAGGTGAGGTGGGGTGATGCATAGAACAAGGGTTTGAAATTAGCTCAGAGACTGCTCCATAAGCCAAATATGTAATAGACAAGGCCTACTCCCTGCTCAGTGAACTGGACTCAACACCCCCTAGTCACCGCACAAGAATATATCTGACTAGTAAGAATCTGAAAACCTATGTATCGATATCTCTCTGCAAGTGAATCAAGAGGGTGTAAAGCGGCATAAACACAGCAGGGAAAAGCAGCCAAGCCCCATTCTAAACATAAATTACTTTAAAAAACCCACAAAACAAAGACAGTGAAAGAGAGAGAAATTCTTACAAAATCCGTTCAGGGTCTCTGATGCAACCTGGATTGACCATATCTAGACCCACAGCTGGATGAGACATAAGGCTGGACACTCTTGGGGCTGATAGGATTGGTGAGGTTGGGTGAGCAAACGCAGATACTTTAAAGTAACACTGCGGGGTACACCCCCCATGGGTCTCAAATCTCCAGGTACAAGGGCATCTTCCTACATCAAAACATGCATGGGAAACCCAGAAGATGGTATGCCGTGAGATCGGGAAAGGTTTCTAAAACACACCTCATTTCTCCTCTCCTTGTCCTCGGGTTCGCCATTCCAGCCGCTTGACTAACCATCTCCCTACTTGGAGAATCAGCACCTTTAACCTCCTGTTTCGTACAGGTTGCAATTTGTCCTGAGGATGAACGTGAAGACGGGGAACCAACGAGAGACTAGCCCTAGGTGTTGGGACAGGCACAGGTCACTCCATTTTCCCATCAGGAAGAAGAATGAACCACAGGCTCAGCCTGCCCACCAGAACCAAAATAGGGCCTGAAGCAATCCTGCGCTTTTGCGGCCAGCTCCCAAAAAAGCGAGTAGACAAATGGAGCTCAGGGGCACTGCAATTCACAAACGTGCAGAGTTATAAATGAGAACTCTCGTCCACAAATATATTGAGGGAAGGCAACGAAGAGGATTTGAAAGGAAGGCAGATTTGCATGAAACAGATTTCAGGAGGTAGATTCGACTCGCCTTTAAAGCACATGAAAAGCGGCAAAATGTTGACAATGATGCCCTTGGCCAAAAAGGGCGTATGCGTTTTTTCCTGAATATATTCAGGAAAAAAGGCATACGCCCTTTTTGGCCAACCATGCAAGCTGGAAGGGCAAATCAGCGCTACAAAGAAGTCTCGCTTGCCCTCGGACAAAAGGGCCATGCTGAAGAAAGTGTAAAAACCAGAAAAGCAGGACAGGCCATGGAGACATGTGAGCCTTGCTACGCTGATGGGCGGGATGTAAATTGCCATCAGGAACTCTGGAGAAGTGTACGGTGTGTCCTGTAACAAGTAATAAACACAGCTTAGAGAGCATACTGCACTTCCACTCATGGGCGTATAAATTGGGAAAACTAAAAATCAACAAGACACAGGCACCCCAAACTTTACAGCTGCTCTGTTTCCAAGAACCTCCACTTCAGTACACCTTCAATATCCTAGGAAAGAGAAAAATGGATAAAGAAATGGTGGGACTTGGCACAATGGAATATCACTCAGCCATGAAATCAATGTCATAAGGCTAGTTAGCAGCATGATGAGTGGATTTAGCGACGATGATTCTAAGTGAAATAAGTCACACAGAAAAAGACACTTATCCTAAGATATCGCTTAGAGAGGGAATGTCAAAATCGCTACACTTGAACTGAATTACAAAACAGAACAGAGTCACACCTTTAGAAGACACACTATGGCTGCTTAACGGGAAAGGTGAGGTGGGGTGATGCATAAAACAAGGGTTTGAAATTAGCTCAGAGACCGCTCCATAAGCCAAATATGTAATAGATAAGGCCTACTCCCTGCTCAGTGAACTGGACTCAACACCCCCTAGTCACCGCACAAGAATGTATCTGACTAGTAAGAATCTGAAAACCTATGTATCGATATCTCTCTGCAGGTGAATCAAGAGGGTGTAAAGCGGCATAAACACAGCAGGGCAAAGCAGCCAAGCACCATTCTAAACATAAATTACTTAAAAAAACCAACAAAACAAAGACAGTGAAAGAGAGAGAAATTCTTACAAAATCCGTTCAGGGGCTCTGATGCCACCTGGATCGACCATATCTAGACCCACAAGTGGATGAGACATAAGGCTGGACACTCTTGGGGCTGAGAGTATTGGTGAGGTTGGGTGAGCAAACGCAGATACTTTAAAGTAACACCGCGGGGTACCCACCCCATGGGTCTCAAATCTCCAGGTACAAGGGCATCATTCTACATCAAAACATGCATGGGAAACCCAGAAGATGGTATGCCGTGAGATCGGGAAAGGCTTCTAAAACGCACCTCATTTCTCCTCTCCTTGTGCTCAGGTTCGGCATTCCAGCTGCTTGACTAACCATCTCCCTACTTGGAGAATCAGCACCTTTAACCTCCTGTTTCGTACATGTTGCAATTTGTCCTGAGGATGAACGGGAAGATGGGGAACCAATGAGAGACTAGCCCTAGGTGTTGGGACAGGCACAGGTCACTCCATTTTCCCATCAGGAAGAAGAATGAACCACAGGCTCAGCCTGCCCACCAGAACCAAAATAGGGCCTGAAGCAATCCTGCGCTTTTGCGGCCAGCTCCCAAAAAAGCGAGGAGACAAATGGAGCTCAGGGGCACTGCAATTCACAAACGTGCAGAGTTATAAATGAGAACTCTCGTCCACAAAAATATTGAGGGAAGGCAACGAAGAGGATTTGAAAGCAAGGCAGATTTGCAGGAAACAGATTTCAGGAGGTAGATTCGACTCGCCTTTAAAGCACATGAAAAGCGGCAAAACGTTGACAATGATGCCCTTGGCCAAAAAGGGCGTATGCGTTTTTTCCTGAATATATTCAGGAAAAAAGGCATACGCCCTTTTTGGCCAACCATGCAAGCTGGAAGGGCAAATCAGCGCTACAAAGAAGTCTCGCTTGCCCTCGGACAAAAGGGCCATGCTGAAGAAAGTGTAAAAACCAGAAAAGCAGGACAGGCCATGGAGACATGCGAGCCTTGCTACGCTGATGGGCGGGATGTAAATTGCCATCAGGAACTCTGGAGAAGTGTACGGTGTGTCCTGTAACAAGTAATAAACACAGCTTAGAGAGCATACTGCACTTCCACTCATGGGCGTATAAATTGGGAAAACTAAAAATCAACAAGACACAGGCACCCCAAACTTTACAGCTGCTCTGTTTCCAAGAACCTCCACTTCAGTACACCTTCAATATCCTAGGAAAGAGAAAAATGGATAAAGAAATGGTGGGACTTGGCACAATGGAATATCACTCAGCCATGAAATCAATGTCATAAGGCTAGTTAGCAGCATGATGAGTGGATTTAGCGACGATGATTCTAAGTGAAATAAGTCACACAGAAAAAGACACTTATCCTAAGATATCGCTTAGAGAGGGAATGTCAAAATCGCTACACTTGAACTGAATTACAAAACAGAACAGAGTCACACCTTTAGAAGACACACTATGGCTGCTTAACGGGAAAGGTGAGGTGGGGTGATGCATAAAACAAGGGTTTGAAATTAGCTCAGAGACCGCTCCATAAGCCAAATATGTAATAGATAAGGCCTACTCCCTGCTCAGTGAACTGGACTCAACACCCCCTAGTCACCGCACAAGAATGTATCTGACTAGTAAGAATCTGAAAACCTATGTATCGATATCTCTCTGCAGGTGAATCAAGAGGGTGTAAAGCGGCATAAACACAGCAGGGCAAAGCAGCCAAGCACCATTCTAAACATAAATTACTTAAAAAAACCAACAAAACAAAGACAGTGAAAGAGAGAGAAATTCTTACAAAATCCGTTCAGGGGCTCTGATGCCACCTGGATCGACCATATCTAGACCCACAAGTGGATGAGACATAAGGCTGGACACTCTTGGGGCTGAGAGTATTGGTGAGGTTGGGTGAGCAAACGCAGATACTTTAAAGTAACACCGCGGGGTACCCACCCCATGGGTCTCAAATCTCCAGGTACAAGGGCATCATTCTACATCAAAACATGCATGGGAAACCCAGAAGATGGTATGCCGTGAGATCGGGAAAGGCTTCTAAAACGCACCTCATTTCTCCTCTCCTTGTGCTCAGGTTCGGCATTCCAGCTGCTTGACTAACCATCTCCCTACTTGGAGAATCAGCACCTTTAACCTCCTGTTTCGTACATGTTGCAATTTGTCCTGAGGATGAACGGGAAGATGGGGAACCAATGAGAGACTAGCCCTAGGTGTTGGGACAGGCACAGGTCACTCCATTTTCCCATCAGGAAGAAGAATGAACCACAGGCTCAGCCTGCCCACCATAACCAAAATAGGGCCTGAAGCAATCCTGCGCTTTTGCGGCCAGCTCCCAAAAAAGCGAGTAGACAAATGGAGGTCAGGGGCACTGCAATTCACAAACGTGCAGAGTTATAAATGAGAACTCTCATCCACAAATATATTGAGGGAAGGCAACGAAGAGGATTTGAAAGCAAGGCAGATTTGCAGGAATCAGATTTCAGGAGGTAGATTCGACTCGCCTTTAAAGCACATGAAAAGCGGCAAAACGTTGACAATGATGCCCTTGGCCAAAAAGGGCGTATGCGTTTTTTCCTGAATATATTCAGGAAAAAACGCATACGCCCTTTTTGTCCAACCAAGCAAGCCGGAAGGGCAAATCAGCGCTACAAAGAAGTCTCGCTTGCCCTCGGTCAAAAGGGCCATGCTGAAAAAAGTGTAAAAACCAGAAAAGCAGGACAGGCCATGGAGACATGGGAGCCTTGCTACGCTGATGGGCGGGATGTAAATTGCCAACAGGCACTCTGGAGAAGTGTACGGTCTGTCCTGAAACAAGTAATAAACACAGCTTAGAGAGCATAGGGCACTTCCACTCATGGGCGTATAAATTGGGAAAACTAAAAATCAACAAGACACAGGCACCCCAAACTTTACGGCTGCTCTGTTTCCAAGAAACTCCACTTCGGTACACCTTCAATATCCCAGGAAAGAGAAAAATGGATAAACAAATGGTGGTACTTGGCACAATGGAATATCACTCAGCCATGAAATCAATGTCATAAGGCTAGATAGCAGCATGATGAGTGGATTTAGCGACGATGATTCTAAGTGAAATAAGTCACACAGAAAAAGGCACTTATCCTAAGATATCGCTTATAGAGGGAATGTCAAAATCGCTACACTTGAACTGAATTACAAAACAGAACAGAGTCACACCTTTAGAAGACACACTATGGCTGCTTAACGGGAAAGGTGAGGTGGGGTGATGCATAGAACAAGGGTTTGAAATTAGCTCAGAGACTGCTCCATAAGCCAAATATGTAATAGACAAGGCCTACTCCCTGCTCAGTGAACTGGACTCAACACCCCCTAGTCACCGCACAAGAATATATCTGACTAGTAAGAATCTGAAAACCTATGTATCGATATCTCTCTGCAAGTGAATCAAGAGGGTGTAAAGCGGCATAAACACAGCAGGGAAAAGCAGCCAAGCCCCATTCTAAACATAAATTACTTTAAAAAACCCACAAAACAAAGACAGTGAAAGAGAGAGAAATTCTTACAAAATCCGTTCAGGGTCTCTGATGCAACCTGGATTGACCATATCTAGACCCACAGCTGGATGAGACATAAGGCTGGACACTCTTGGGGCTGATAGGATTGGTGAGGTTGGGTGAGCAAACGCAGATACTTTAAAGTAACACTGCGGGGTACACCCCCCATGGGTCTCAAATCTCCAGGTACAAGGGCATCTTCCTACATCAAAACATGCATGGGAAACCCAGAAGATGGTATGCCGTGAGATCGGGAAAGGTTTCTAAAACACACCTCATTTCTCCTCTCCTTGTCCTCGGGTTCGCCATTCCAGCCGCTTGACTAACCATCTCCCTACTTGGAGAATCAGCACCTTTAACCTCCTGTTTCGTACAGGTTGCAATTTGTCCTGAGGATGAACGTGAAGACGGGGAACCAACGAGAGACTAGCCCTAGGAGTTGGGACAGGCACAGGTCACTCCATTTTCCCATCAGGAAGAAGAATGAACCACAGGCTCAGCCTGCCCCCCAGAACCAAAATAGGGCCTGAAGCAATCCTGCGCTTTTGCGGCCAGCTCCCAAAAAAGCGAGTAGACAAATGGAGCTCAGGGGCACTGCAATTCACAAACGTGCAGAGTTATAAATGAGAACTCTCGTCCACAAATATATTGAGGGAAGGCAACGAAGAGGATTTGAAAGGAAGGCAGATTTGCATGAAACAGATTTCAGGAGGTAGATTCGACTCGCCTTTAAAGCACATGAAAAGCGGCAAAATGTTGACAATGATGCCCTTGGCCAAAAAGGGCGTATGCGTTTTTTCCTGAATATATTCAGGAAAAAAGGCATACGCCCTTTTTGGCCAACCATGCAAGCTGGAAGGGCAAATCAGCGCTACAAAGAAGTCTCGCTTGCCCTCGGACAAAAGGGCCATGCTGAAGAAAGTGTAAAAACCAGAAAAGCAGGACAGGCCATGGAGACATGCGAGCCTTGCTACGCTGATGGGCGGGATGTAAATTGCCATCAGGAACTCTGGAGAAGTGTACGGTGTGTCCTGTAACAAGTAATAAACACAGCTTAGAGAGCATACTGCACTTCCACTCATGGGCGTATAAATTGGGAAAACTAAAAATCAACAAGACACAGGCACCCCAAACTTTACAGCTGCTCTGTTTCCAAGAACCTCCACTTCAGTACACCTTCAATATCCTAGGAAAGAGAAAAATGGATAAAGAAATGGTGGGACTTGGCACAATGGAATATCACTCAGCCATGAAATCAATGTCATAAGGCTAGTTAGCAGCATGATGAGTGGATTTAGCGACGATGATTCTAAGTGAAATAAGTCACACAGAAAAAGACACTTATCCTAAGATATCGCTTAGAGAGGGAATGTCAAAATCGCTACACTTGAACTGAATTACAAAACAGAACAGAGTCACACCTTTAGAAGACACACTATGGCTGCTTAACGGGAAAGGTGAGGTGGGGTGATGCATAAAACAAGGGTTTGAAATTAGCTCAGAGACCGCTCCATAAGCCAAATATGTAATAGATAAGGCCTACTCCCTGCTCAGTGAACTGGACTCAACACCCCCTAGTCACCGCACAAGAATGTATCTGACTAGTAAGAATCTGAAAACCTATGTATCGATATCTCTCTGCAGGTGAATCAAGAGGGTGTAAAGCGGCATAAACACAGCAGGGCAAAGCAGCCAAGCACCATTCTAAACATAAATTACTTAAAAAAACCAACAAAACAAAGACAGTGAAAGAGAGAGAAATTCTTACAAAATCCGTTCAGGGGCTCTGATGCCACCTGGATCGACCATATCTAGACCCACAAGTGGATGAGACATAAGGCTGGACACTCTTGGGGCTGAGAGTATTGGTGAGGTTGGGTGAGCAAACGCAGATACTTTAAAGTAACACCGCGGGGTACCCACCCCATGGGTCTCAAATCTCCAGGTACAAGGGCATCATTCTACATCAAAACATGCATGGGAAACCCAGAAGATGGTATGCCGTGAGATCGGGAAAGGCTTCTAAAACGCACCTCATTTCTCCTCTCCTTGTGCTCAGGTTCGGCATTCCAGCTGCTTGACTAACCATCTCCCTACTTGGAGAATCAGCACCTTTAACCTCCTGTTTCGTACATGTTGCAATTTGTCCTGAGGATGAACGGGAAGATGGGGAACCAATGAGAGACTAGCCCTAGGTGTTGGGACAGGCACAGGTCACTCCATTTTCCCATCAGGAAGAAGAATGAACCACAGGCTCAGCCTGCCCACCAGAACCAAAATAGGGCCTGAAGCAATCCTGCGCTTTTGCGGCCAGCTCCCAAAAAAGCGAGTAGACAAATGGAGCTCAGGGGCACTGCAATTCACAAACGTGCAGAGTTATAAATGAGAACTCTCGTCCACAAATATATTGAGGGAAGGCAACGAAGAGGATTTGAAAGGAAGGCAGATTTGCATGAAACAGATTTCAGGAGGTAGATTCGACTCGCCTTTAAAGCACATGAAAAGCGGCAAAATGTTGACAATGATGCCCTTGGCCAAAAAGGGCGTATGCGTTTTTTCCTGAATATATTCAGGAAAAAAGGCATACGCCCTTTTTGGCCAACCATGCAAGCTGGAAGGGCAAATCAGCGCTACAAAGAAGTCTCGCTTGCCCTCGGACAAAAGGGCCATGCTGAAGAAAGTGTAAAAACCAGAAAAGCAGGACAGGCCATGGAGACATGCGAGCCTTGCTACGCTGATGGGCGGGATGTAAATTGCCATCAGGAACTCTGGAGAAGTGTACGGTGTGTCCTGTAACAAGTAATAAACACAGCTTAGAGAGCATACTGCACTTCCACTCATGGGCGTATAAATTGGGAAAACTAAAAATCAACAAGACACAGGCACCCCAAACTTTACAGCTGCTCTGTTTCCAAGAACCTCCACTTCAGTACACCTTCAATATCCTAGGAAAGAGAAAAATGGATAAAGAAATGGTGGGACTTGGCACAATGGAATATCACTCAGCCATGAAATCAATGTCATAAGGCTAGTTAGCAGCATGATGAGTGGATTTAGCGACGATGATTCTAAGTGAAATAAGTCACACAGAAAAAGACACTTATCCTAAGATATCGCTTAGAGAGGGAATGTCAAAATCGCTACACTTGAACTGAATTACAAAACAGAACAGAGTCACACCTTTAGAAGACACACTATGGCTGCTTAACGGGAAAGGTGAGGTGGGGTGATGCATAAAACAAGGGTTTGAAATTAGCTCAGAGACCGCTCCATAAGCCAAATATGTAATAGATAAGGCCTACTCCCTGCTCAGTGAACTGGACTCAACACCCCCTAGTCACCGCACAAGAATGTATCTGACTAGTAAGAATCTGAAAACCTATGTATCGATATCTCTCTGCAGGTGAATCAAGAGGGTGTAAAGCGGCATAAACACAGCAGGGCAAAGCAGCCAAGCACCATTCTAAACATAAATTACTTAAAAAAACCAACAAAACAAAGACAGTGAAAGAGAGAGAAATTCTTACAAAATCCGTTCAGGGGCTCTGATGCCACCTGGATCGACCATATCTAGACCCACAAGTGGATGAGACATAAGGCTGGACACTCTTGGGGCTGAGAGTATTGGTGAGGTTGGGTGAGCAAACGCAGATACTTTAAAGTAACACCGCGGGGTACCCACCCCATGGGTCTCAAATCTCCAGGTACAAGGGCATCATTCTACATCAAAACATGCATGGGAAACCCAGAAGATGGTATGCCGTGAGATCGGGAAAGGCTTCTAAAACGCACCTCATTTCTCCTCTCCTTGTGCTCAGGTTCGGCATTCCAGCTGCTTGACTAACCATCTCCCTACTTGGAGAATCAGCACCTTTAACCTCCTGTTTCGTACATGTTGCAATTTGTCCTGAGGATGAACGGGAAGATGGGGAACCAATGAGAGACTAGCCCTAGGTGTTGGGACAGGCACAGGTCACTCCATTTTCCCATCAGGAAGAAGAATGAACCACAGGCTCAGCCTGCCCACCATAACCAAAATAGGGCCTGAAGCAATCCTGCGCTTTTGCGGCCAGCTCCCAAAAAAGCGAGTAGACAAATGGAGGTCAGGGGCACTGCAATTCACAAACGTGCAGAGTTATAAATGAGAACTCTCATCCACAAATATATTGAGGGAAGGCAACGAAGAGGATTTGAAAGCAAGGCAGATTTGCAGGAAACAGATTTCAGGAGGTAGATTCGACTCGCCTTTAAAGCACATGAAAATCGGCAAAATGTTGACAATGATGCCCTTGGCCAAAAAGGGCGTATGCGTTTTTTCCTGAATATATTCAGGAAAAAACGCATACGCCCTTTTTGGCCAACCATGCAAGCTGGAAGGGCAAATCAGCGCTACAAAGAAGTCTCGCTTGCCCTCGGTCAAAAGGGCCATGCTGAAGAAAGTGTAAAAACCAGAAAAGCAGGACAGGCCATGGAGACGTGCGAGCCTTGCTACGCTGATGGGCGGGATGTAAACTGCCATCAGGAACTCTGGAGAAGTGTACGGTGTGTCCTGTAACAAGTAATAAACACAGCTTAGAGAGCATACTGCACTTCCACTCATGGGCGTATAAATTGGGAAAACTAAAAATCAACAAGACACAGGCACCCCAAACTTTACAGCTGCTCTGTTTCCAAGAACCTCCACTTCAGTACACCTTCAATATCCCAGGAAAGAGATAAATGGATAAACAAATGGTGGGACATGGCACAATGGAATATCACTCAGCCATGAAATCAATGTCATAAGGCTAGTTAGCAGCATGATGAGTGGATTTAGCGACGATGATTCTAAGTGAAATAAGTCACACAGAAAAAGACACTTATCCTAAGATATCGCTTAGAGAGGGAATGTCAAAATCGCTACACTTGAACTGAATTACAAAACAGAACAGAGTCACACCTTTAGAAGACACACTATGGCTGCTTAACGGGAAACGTGAGGTGGGGTGATGCATAAAACAAGGGTTTGAAATTAGCTCTGAGACTGCTCCATAAGCCAAATATGTAATAGACAAGGCCTATTCCCTGCTCAGTGAACTGGACTCAACACCCCCTAGTCACCGCACAAGAATATATCTGACTAGTAAGAATCTGAAAACCTATGTATCGATATCTCTCTGCAAGTGAATCAACAGGGTGTAAAGCGGCATAAACACAGCAGGGAAAAGCAGCCAAGCCCCATTCTAAACATAAATTACTTTAAAAAACCCACAAAACAAAGACAGTGAAAGAGAGAGAAATTCTTACAAAATCTGTTCAGGGTCTCTGATGCAACCTGGATTGACCATATCTAGACCCGCAGCTGGATGAGACATAAGGCTGGACACTCTTGGGGCTGAGAGGATTGGTGAGGTTGGGTGAGCAAACGCAGATACTTTAAATTAACACCGCGTGGTACACACCCCATGGGTCTCAAATCTCCAGGTACAAGGGCATCTTCCTACATCAAAACATGCATGGGAAACCCAGAAGATGGTATGCCATGAGATCGGGAAAGGTTTCTAAAACACACCTCATTTCTCCTCTCCTTGTGCTCGGGTTCGCCATTCCAACCACTTGACTAACCATCTCCCTACTTGGAGAATCAGCACCTTTAACCTCCTGTTTCGTACAGGTTACAATTTGTCCTGAGGATGAACGTGAAGACGGGGAACCAACGAGAGACTAGCCCTAGGTTTTGGGATAGGCACAGGTCACTCCATTTTCCCATCAGGAAGAAGAATGAACCACAGGCTCAGCCTGCCCACCAGAACCAAAATAGGGCCTGAAGCAATCCTGCACTTTTGCGGCCAGCTCCCAAAAAAGCGAGTAGACAAATGGAGCTCAGGGGCACTGCAATTCACAAACGTGCAGAGTTATAAATGAGAACTCTCGTCCACAAATATATTGAGGGAAGGCAACGAAGAGGATTTGAAAGCAAGGCAGATTTGCAGGAAACAGATTTCAGGAGGTAGATTCGACTCGCCTTTAAAGCACATGAAAAGCGGCAAAACGTTGACAATGATGCCCTTGGCCAAAAAGGGCGTATGCGTTTTTTCCTGAATATATTCAGGAAAAAACGCATACGCCCTTTTTGGCCAACCAAGCAAGCTGGAAGTGCAAATCAGCGCTACAAAGAAGTCTCGCTTGCCCTCGGTCAAAAGGGCCATGCTGAAGAAAGTGTAAAAACCAGAAAAGCAGGACAGGCCATGGAGACATGCGAGCCTTGCTACGCTGATGGGCGGGATGTAAATTGCCAACAGGCACTCTGGAGAAGTGTACGGTCTGTCCTGAAACAAGTAATAAACACAGCTGAGAGAGCATAGGGCACTTCCACTCATGGGCATATAAATTGGGAAAACTAAAAATCAACAAGACACAGGCACCCCAAAATTTACGGCTGCTCTGTTTCCAAGAACCTCCACTTCGGTACACCTTCAATATCCCAGGAAAGAGAAAAATGGATAAACAAATGGTGGTACTTGGCACAATGGAATATCACTCAGCCATGAAATCAATGTCATAAGGCTAGTTAGCAGCATGATGAGTGGATTTAGCGACGATGATTCTAAGTGAAATAAGTCACACAGAAAAAGACACTTATCCTAAGATATCGCTTATAGAGGGAATGTCAAAATCGCTACACTTGAACTGAATTACAAAACAGAACAGAGGCACACCTTTAGAAGACACACTATGGCTGTTTAACGGGAAAGGTGAGGTGGGGTGATGCATAAAACAAGGGTTTGAAATTAGCTCAGAGACTGCTCCATAAGCCAAATATGTAATAGACAAGGCCTACTCCCTGCTCAGTGAACTGGACTCAACACCCCCTAGTCACCGAACAAGAATATATCTGACTAGTAAGAATCTGAAAACCTATGTATCGATATCTCTCTGCAAGTGAATCAAGAGGGTGTAAAGCGGCATAAACACAGCAGGGAAAGGCAGCCAAGCCCCATTCTGAACATAAATTACTTTAAAAAAACCAAAAAACAAAGACAGTGAAAGAGAGAGAAATTCTTACAAAATCCGTTCAGGGTCTCTGATGCAACCTGGATTGACCATATCTAGACCCACAGGTGGATGTGACATAAGGCTGGACACTCTTGGGGCTGAGAGGATTGGTGAGGTTGGGTGAGCAAACGAAGATACTTTAAAGTAACACCGCGGTGTACCCACCCCATGGATCTCAAATCTCAAGGTACAAGGGCATCTTCCTACATCAAAACATGCATGGGAAACCCAGAAGATGGTATGCCGTGAGATCGGGAAAGGCTTCTAAAACGCACCTCATTTCTCCTCTCCTTGTGCTCAGGTTCGCCATTCCCGCCGCTTGACTAACATCTCCCTACTTGGAGAATCAGCACCTTTAACCTCCTGTTTCGTACATGTTGCAATTTGTCCTGAGGATGAACGGGAAGATGGGGAACCAATGAGAGACTAGCCCTAGGTGTTGGGAAAGGCACAGGTCACTCCATTTTCCCATCAGGAAGAAGAATGAACCACAGGCTTAGCCTGCCCCCCAGCACCAAAATAGGGCCTGAAGCAATCCTGCGCTTTTGCGGCCAGCTCCCAAAAAAGCGACTAGATAAATGGAGCTCAGGGGCACTGCAATTCACAAACGTGCAGAGTTATAAATGAGAACTCTCGTCCACAAATATATTGAGGGAAGGCAACGAAGAGGATTTGAAAGCAAGGCAGATTTGCAAGAAACAGATTTCAGGAGGTAGATTCGACTCGCCTTTAAAGCACATGAAAAGTGGCAAAACGTTGACAATGATGCCCTTGTCCAAAAAGGGCGTATGCGTTTTTTCTTGAATATATTCAGGAAAAAAGGCATACGCCCTTTTTGGCCAACCAAGAAAGCCGGAAGGGCAAATCAGTGCTACAAAGAAGTCTCGCTTGCCCTCGGTCAAAAATGCCATGCTGAAAAATGCGTAAAAACCAGAAAAGCAGGACAGGCCATGGAGACATGCGAGCCTTGCTACGCTGATGGGCGGGATGTAAATTGCCAACAGGCACTCTGGAGAAGTGTACGGTGTGTCCTGAAACAAGTAATAAACACAGCTGAGAGAGCATAGGGCACTTCCACTCATGGGCGTATAAATTGGGAAAACTAAAAATCAACAAGACACAGGCACCCCAAACTTTACGGCTGCTCTGTTTCCAAGAACCTCCACTTCGGTACACCTTCAAAATCCCAGGAAAGAGAAAAATGGATAAACAAATGGTGGTACTTGGCACAATGGAATATCACTCAGCCATGAAATCAATGTCATAAGGCTAGTTAGGAGCATGATGAGTGGATTTAGGTACGATGATTCTAAGTGAAATAAGTCACACAGAAAAAGACACTTATCCTAAGATATCGCTTATAGAGGGAATGTCAAAATCGCTACACTTGAACTGAATTACAAAACAGAACAGAGTCACACCTTTAGAAAACACACTACGGCTGCTTAACGGGAAAGGTGAGGCAGGGTGATGCATAAAACAAGGGTTTGAAATTAGCTCAGAGACCGCTCCATAAGCCAAATATGTAATAGATAAGGCCTACTCCCTGCTCAGTGAACTGGACTCAACACCCCTTAGTCACCGCACAAGAATATATCTGACTAGTAAGAATCTGAAATCCTATGTATCGATATCTCTATGCAAGTGAATCAAGAGGGTGTAAAGCGGCATAAACACAGCAGGGAAAAGCAGCCAAGCACCATTCTAAACATAAATTACTTAAAAAAACCCACAAAACAAAGACAGTGAAAGAGAGAGAAATTCTTACAAAATCCGTTCAGGGTCTCTGATGCCACCTGGATCGACCATATCTAGACCCACAGCTGGATGAGACATAAGGCTGGACACTCTTGGGGCTGAGAGGATTGGTGAGGTTGGGTGAGCAAACGCAGATACTTTAAAGTAACACCGCGGGGTACCCACACCATGGGTCTCAAATCTCCAGGTACAAGGGCATCTTCCTACATCAAAACATGCATGGGAAACCCAGAAGATGGTATGGGGTGAGATCGGGAAAGGCTTGTAAAACGCACCTCATTTCTCCTCTCCTTGTGCTCGGGTTCGCCATTCCAGCCGCTTGACTAAACATCTCCCTACTTGGAGAATCAGCACCTTTAACCTCCTGTTTCGTACAGGTTGCAATTTGTCCTGAGGATGAACGTGAAGACGGGCAACCAACGAGAGACTAGCCCTAGGTGTTGGGACAGGCACAGGTCACTCCATTTTCCCATCAGGAAGAAGAATGAACCACAGGCTCAGCCTGCCCCCCAGAACCAAAATAGGGCCTGAAGCAATCCGGCGTTTTGCGACCAGCTCCTAAAAAAGCGAGTAGATAAATGGAGATCAGGGGCACTGCTATTCACAAACGTGCAGATTTATAAATGAGAACTCTCCTCCACAAATATATTGAGGGAAGGCAACGAAGAGGATTTGAAAGCAAGGCAGATTTGCAAGAAACAGATTTCAGGAGGTAGATTCGACTCGCCTTTAAAGCACATGAAAAGCGGCAAAACGTTGACAATGATGCCCTTGGCCAAAAAGGGCGTATGCGTTTTTCCCTGAATATATTCAGGAAAAAACGCATACGCCCATTTTGGCCAACCAAGCAAGCCGGAAGGGCAAATCAGTGCTACAAAGAAGTCTCGCTTGCCCATGGTCAAAAATGCCATGCTGAAAAAAGCGTAAAAACCAGAAAAGCAGGACAGGCCATGGAGACATGGGAGCCTTGCTATGCTGATGGGCAGGATGTAAATTGCCAACAGGCCCTCTGGAGAAGTGTACGGTGTGTCCTGAAACAAGTAATAAACACAGCTTAGAGAGCATAGGGCACTTCCACTCATGGGCGTATAAATTGGGAAAACTAAAAATCAACAAGACACAGGCACCCCAAACTTTACGGCTGCTCTGTTTCCAAGAACCTCCACTTCGGTACACCTTCAATATCCCAGGAAAGAGAAAAATGGATAAACAAATGGTGGTACTTCGCACAGTGGAATATCACTCAGCCATGAAATCAATGTCATAAGGCTAGTTAGCAGCATGATGAGTGGATTTAGCGACGATGATTCTAAGTGAAATAAGTCACACAGAAAAAGACACTTATCCTAAGATATCGCTTATACAGGGAATGTCAAAATTGCTACACTTGAACTGAATTACAAAACAGAACAGAGTCACACCTTTAGAAGACACACTATGGCTGCTTAACGGGAAAGGTGAGGTGGGGTGATGCATAAAACAAGGGTTTGAAATTAGCTCAGAGACTGCTCCATAAGCCAAATATGTAATAGACAAGGCCTACTCCCTGCCCAGTGAACTGGACACAACACCACCTAGTCACCGCACAAGAATATATCTGACTAGTAAGAATCTGAAAACCTATGTATCGATATCTCTCTGCAAGTGAATCAAGAGGGTGTAAAACGGCATAAACACAGCAGGGAAAAGCAGACAAGCCCCATTCTAAACATAAATTATTTTAAAAAACCCACAAAACAAAGACAGTGAAAGAGAGAGAAATTCTTACAAAATCCGTTCAGGGTCTCTGATGCAACCTGGATTGACCATATCTAGACCCACAGCTGGATGAGACATAAGGCTGGACACTCTTGGGGCTGAGAGGATTGGTGACGTTGGGTGAGCAAACGCAGATACTTTAAAGTAACACCGCGGGGTACACACCCCATGGGTCTCAAATCTCCAGGTAAAGGGCATCTTCCTACATCAAAACATGTATGGGAAACCCAGAAGATGGTGTGCCGTGTGATCGGGAAAGGTTTCTAAAACACACCTCATTTCTCCTCTCCTTGTCCTCGGGTTCGCCATTCCAGCCGCTTGACTAACCATCTCCCTACTTGGAGAATCAGCAACTTTAACCTCCTGTTTCGTACAGGTTGCAATTTGTCCTGAGGATGAACGGGAAGACGGGGAACGAACTAGAGACTAGCCCTAGGTGTAGGGACAGGCACAGGTCACTCCATTTTCCCATCAGGAAGAAGAATGAACCACAGGCTCAGCCTGCCCCCCAGAACCAAAATAGGGCCTGAAGCAATCCTGCGCTTTTGCGGCCAGCTCCCAAAAAAGCGAGTAGACAAATGGAGCTCCGGGTCACTGCAATTCACAAACGTGCAGAGTTATAAATGAGAACTCTCGTCCAAAAATATATTGAGGGAAGGCAACGAAGAGGATTTGAAAGCAAGGCAGATTTGCAGGAAACAGATTTCAGGAGGTAGATTCGACTCGCCTTTAAAGCACATGAAAAGCGGCAAAACGTTGACAATGATGCCCTTGGCCAAAAAGGGCGTATGCGTTTTTTCCTGAATATATTCAGGGAAAAACGCATACGCCCTTTTTGGCCAACCAAGCAAGCCGGAAGGGCAAATCAGTGCTACAAAGAAGTCTCGCTTGCCCTCGGTCAAAAATGCCATGCTGAAAAAAGTGTAAAAACCAGAAAAGCAGGACAGGCCATGGAGACATGGGAGCCTTGCTACGCTGATGGGCGGGATGTAAATTGCCAACAGGCACTCTGGAGAAGTGTACGGTGTGTCCTGAAACAAGTAATAAACACAGCTTAGAGAGCATAGGGCACTTCCACTCATGGGCGTATAAATTGGGAAAACTAAAAATCAACAAGACACAGGCACACCAAACTTTACGGCTGCTCTGTTTCCAAGAACCTCCACTTCGGTACACCTTCAATATCCCAGGAAAGAGAAAAATGGATAAAGAAATGGTGGTATTTGGCACAATGGAATATCACTCAGCCATGAAATCAATGTCATAAGGCTAGTTAGCAGCATGATGAGTGGATTTAGCGACGATGATTCTAAGTGAAATAAGTCACAGAGAAAAAGTCACTTATCCTAAGATATCGCTTATAGAGGGAATGTCAAAATCGCTACACTTGAACTGAATTACAAAACAGAACAGAGTCACACCATTGGAAGACACACTATGGCTGCTTAACGGGAAAGGTGAGGTGGGGTGATGCATAGAACAAGGGTTTGAAATTAGCTCAGAGACCGCTCCATAAGCCAAATATGTAATAGACAAGGCCTACTCCCTGCTCAGTGAACTGGACTCAACACACCCTAGTCACCGCACAAGAATATATCTGACGAGTAAGAATCTGAAAACCTATGTATCGATATCTCTCTGCAAGTGAATCAAGAGGGTGTAAAGCGGCATAAACACAGCAGGGAAAAGCAGCCAAGCCCCATTCTAAACATAAATTACTTTAAAAAACCCACAAAACAAAGACAGTGAAAGAGAGAGAAATTCTTACACAATCCGTTCAGCGTCTCTGATGCAACCTGGATTGACCATATCTAGACCCACAGCTGGATGAGACATAAGGCTGGACACTCTTGGGGCTGAGAGGATTGGTGAGGTTGGGTGAGCAAACGCAGATACTTTAAAGTAACACCGCGGGGTACCCACCCCTTGGGTCTCAAATCTGCAGGTACAAGGGCATCTTCCTACATCAAAACATGCATGGGAAACCCAGAAGATGGTATGCCGTGAGATCGGGAAAGGATTCTAAAACGCACCTCATTTCTCCTCTCCTTGTGCTCGGGTTCGCCATTCCAGCCGCTTGACTAACCATCTCCCTACTTGGAGAATCAGCACCTTTATCCTCCTGTTTCGTCCAGGTTGCAATTTGTCCTGAGGATGAACGTGAAGACGGGCAACCAACGAGAGCCTAGCCCTAGGTGTTGGCACTGGCACAGGTCACTCCATTTTCCCATCAGGAAGAAGAATGAACCACAGGCTCAGCCTGCCCCCCAGAACCAAAATAGGGCCTGAAGCAATCCTGCGCTTTTGCGGCCAGCTCCCAAAAAAGCGAGGAGACAAATGGAGCTCAGGGGCACTGCAATTCACAAACGTGCAGAGTTATAAAGGAGAACTCTCGTCCACAAATATATTGAGGGAAGGCAACCAAGAGGATTTGAAAGCAAGGCAGATTTGTAGGAAACAGATTTCAGGAGGTAGATTCGACTCGCCTTTAAAGCACATGAAAAGCGGCAAAACGTTGAAAATGATGCCCTTGGCCAAAAACGGCGTATGCGTTTTTTCCTGAATATATTCAGGAAAAAACGCATACGCCCTTTTTGGCCAACCAAGCAAGCCGGAAGGGCAAATCAGCGCTACAAAGAAGTCTCGCTTGCCCTCGGTCTAAAGGGCCATGCTGAAAAATGTGTAAAAACCAGAAAAGCAGGACAGGCCATGGAGACATGGGAGCCTTGCTACGCTGAAGGGCGGGATGTAAATTGCCAACAGGCACTCTGGAGAAGTGTACGGTGTGTCCTGAAACAAGTAATAAACACAGCTTAGAGAGCATAGGGCATTTCCACTCATGGGCGTATAAATCGGGAAAACTAAAAATCAACAAGACACAGGCACCCCAAACTTTACGGCTGCTCTGTTGCCAAGAACCTCCACTTCGGTACACCTTCAATATCCCAGGAAAGAGAAAAATGGATAAAGAAATGGTGGGACTTGGCACAATGGAATATCACTCAGCCATGAAATCAATGTCATAAGGCCAGTTAGCAGCATGATGAGTGGATTTAGGTCCGATGAGTCTAAGTGAAATAAGTCACACAGAAAAAGACACTTATCCTAAGATATCGCTTATAGAGGGAATGTCAAAATCGCTACACTTGAACTGAATTACAAAACAGAACAGAGTCACACCTTTGGAAGACACACTATGGCTGCTGAACGGGAAAGGTGAGGTGGGGTGATGCATAAAACAAGGGTTTGAAATTAGCTCAGAGACCGCTCCATAAGCCAAATATGTAATAGACAAGGCCTACTCCCTGCTCAGTGAACTGGACTCAACACCCCCTAGTCACCGCACAAGAATATATCTGATTCGTAAGAATCTGAAAACCCATGTATCGATATCTCTCTGCAAGTGAATCAAGAGGGTGTAAAGCGGCATAAACACAGCAGGGAAAAGCAGCCAAGCCCCATTCTAAACATAAATTACTTAAAAAAACCCACAAAACAAAGACAGTGAAAGAGAGAGAAATTCTTACAAAATCCGTTCAGGGTCTCTGATGCAACCTAGATTGACCATAGCTAGACCCACAGCTGGATGAGACATAAGGCTGGACACTCTTGGGGCTGAGAGGATTGGTGAGGTTGGGTGAGCAAACACAGATACTTTAAAGTAACACCGCGGGGTACCCACCCCATGGGTCTCAAATCTCCAGGTACAAGGGCATCTTCCTACATCAAAACATGCATGGGAAACCCAGAAGATGGTATGCCGTGAGATCGGGAAAGGTTTCTAAAACGCACCTCATTTCTCCTCTCCTTGTGCTCGGCTTCGCCATTCCAGCCGCTTGACTAACCATCTCCCTACTTGGAGAATCAGCACCTTTAACCTCCTGTTTTGTACAGGTTGCAATTTGTCCTGAGGATGAACGGGAAGACGGGCAACCAACGAGAGACTAGCCCTAGGTGTTGGCACTGGCACAGGTCACTCCATTTTCCCATCAGGAAGAAGAATGAACCACAGGCTCAGCCTGCCCCCCAGAACCAAAATAGGGCCTGAAGCAATCCTGCGCTTTTGCGGCCAGCTCCCAAAAAAGCGAGGAGACAAATGGAGCTCAGGGGCACTGCAATTCACAAACGTGCAGAGTTATAAAGGAGAACTCTCGTCCACAAATATATTGAGGGAAGGCAACCAAGAGGATTTGAAAGCAAGGCAGATTTGCAGGAAACAGATTTCAGGAGGTAGATTCGACTCGCCTTTAAAGCACATGAAAAGTGGCAAAAGGTTGACAATGATGCCCTTGGCCAAAAAGGGCGTATGCGTTTTTTCCTGAATATATTCAGGAAAAAACGCATACGCCCTTTTTGGCCAACCAAGCAAGCCGGAAGTGCAAATCAGCGCTACAAAGAAGTCTCGCTTGCCCTCGGTCAAAAGGGCCATGCTGAAAAATGTGTAAAAACCAGAAAAGCAGGACAGGCCATGGAGACATGGGAGCCTTGCTACGCTGAAGGGCGGGATGTAAATTGCCAACAGGCACTCTGGAGAAGTGTACGGTGTGTCCTGAAACAAGTAATAAACACAGCTTAGAGAGCATAGGGCATTTCCACTCATGGGCGTATAAATCGGGAAAACTAAAAATCAACAAGACACAGGCACCCCAACCTTTGCGGCTGCTCTGTTTCCAAGAACCTCCACTTCGGTACACCTTCAATATCCCAGGAAAGAGAAAAGTGGATAAAGAAATGGTGGGACTTGGCACAATGGAATATCACTCAGCCATGAAATCAATGTCATAAGGCCAGTTAGCAGCATGATGAGTGGATTTAGGTCCGATGAGTCTAAGTGAAATAAGTCACACAGAAAAAGACACTTATCCTAAGATATCGCTTATAGAGGGAATGTCAAAATCGCTAGACATGAACTGAATTACAAAACAGAACAGAGTCACACCTTTGGAAGACACACTATGGCTGCTGAACGGGAAAGGTGAGGTGGGGTGATGCATAAAACAAGGGTTTGAAATTAGCTCAGAGACCGCTCCATAAGCCAAATATGTAATAGACAAGGCCTACTCCCTGCTCAGTGAACTGGACTCAACACCCCCTAGTCACCGCACAAGAATATATCTGACTCGTAAGAATCTGAAAACCCATGTATCGATATCTCTCTGCAAGTGAATCAAGAGGGTGTAAAGCGGCATAAACACAGCAGGGAAAAGCAGCCAAGCCCCATTCTAAACATAAATTACTTAAAAAAACCCACAAAACAAAGACAGTGAAAGAGAGAGAAATTCTTACAAAATCCGTTCAGGGTCTCTGATGCCACCTGGATTGACCATAGCTAGACCCACAGCTGGATGAGACATAAGGCTGGACACTCTTGGGGCTGAGAGGATTGGTGAGGTTGGGTGAGCAAACGCAGATACTTTAAAGTAACACCGCGGGGTACCCACCCCATGGGTCTCAAATCTCCAGGTACAAGGGCATCTTCCTACATCAAAACATGCATGGGAAACCCAGAAGATGGTATGCCGTGAGATCGGGAAAGGTTTCTAAAACGCACCTCATTTCTCCTCTCCTTGTGCTCGGGTTCGCCATTCCAGCCGCTTGACTAACCATCTCCCTACTTGGAGAATCAGCACCTTTAACCTCCTGTTTCGTCCAGGTTGCAATTTGTCCTGAGGATGAACGGGAAGACAGGCAACCAACGAGAGCCTAGCCCTAGGTGTTGGCACTGGCACAGGTCACTCCATTTTCCCATCAGGAAGAAGAATGAACCACAGGCTCAGCCTGCCCCCCAGAACCAAAATAGGGCCTGAAGCAATCCTGCGCTTTTGCGGCCAGCTCCCAAAAAAGCGAGGAGACAAATGGAGCTCAGGGGCACTGCAATTCACAAACGTGCAGAGTTATAAAGGAGAACTCTCGTCCACAAATATATTGAGGGAAGGCAATGAAGAGGATTTGAAAGCAAGGCAGATTTGCAGGAAACAGATTTCAGGAGGTAGATTCGACTCGCCTTTAAAGCACATGAAAAGCGGCAAAACGTTGACAATGATGCCCTTGGCCAAAAAGGGCGTATGCGTTTTTTCCTGAATATATTCAGGAAAAAACGCATACGCCCTTTTTGGCCAACCAAGCAAGCCGGAAGGGCAAATCAGCGCTACACAGAAGTCTCGCTTGCCCTCGGTCAAAAGGGCCATGCTGAAAAATGTGTAAAAACCAGAAAAGCAGGACAGGCCATGGAGACATGGGAGCCTTGCTACGCTGAAGGGCGGGATGTAAATTGCCAACAGGCACTCTGGAGAAGTGTACGGTGTGTCCTGAAACAAGTAATAAACACAGCTTAGAGAGCATAGGGCATTTCCACTCATGGGCGTATAAATCGGGAAAACTAAAAATCAACAAGACACAGGCACCCCAAACTTTACGGCTGCTCTGTTTCCAAGAACCTCCACTTCGGTACACCTTCAATATCCCAGGAAAGAGAAAAATGGATAAAGAAATGGTGAGACTTGGCACAATGGAATATCACTCAGCCATGAAATCAACGTCATAAGGCCAGTTAGCAGCATGATGAGTGGATTTAGGTCCGATGAGTCTAAGTGAAATAAGTCACACAGAAAAAGACACTTATCCTAAGATATCGCTTATAGAGGGAATGTCAAAATCGCTACACTTGAACTGAATTACAAAACAGAACAGAGTCACACCTTTGGAAGACACACTATGGCTGCTGAACGGGAAAGGTGAGGTGGGGTGATGCATAAAACAAGGGTTTGAAATTAGCTCAGAGACCGCTCCATAAGCCAAATATGTAATAGACAAGGCCTACTCCCTGCTCAGTGAACTGGACTCAACACCCCCTAGTCACCGCACAAGAATATATCTGACTCGTAAGATTCTGAAAACCCATGTATCGATATCTTTCTGCAAGTGAATTAAGAGGGTGTAAAGCGGCATAAACACAGCAGGGTAAAGCAGCCAAGCCCCATTCTAAAGATAAATTACTTTAAAAAACCCACAAAATAAAGACAGTGAAAGGGAGAGAAATTCTTACAAAAGCAGTTCAGGAGCTCTTATGCCACCTGGATTTACCATATCTAGACCCACAGCTGGATGAGACATAAGGCTGGACACTCTTGGGGCTGAGAGGATTGGTGAGGTTGGGTGAGCAAACGCAGATACTTTAAAGTAACACCGCGGGGTACCCACCCCATGGGTCTCAAATCTCCAGGTACAAGGGCATCTTCCTACATCAAAACATGCATGGGAAACCCAGAAGATGGTATGCCGTGAGATCGGGAAAGGTTTCTAAAACGCACCTCATTTCTCCTCACCTTGTGCTCGGGTTCGCCATTCCAGCCGCTTGACTAACCATCTCCCTACTTGGAGAATCAGCACCTTTAACCTCCTGTTTCGTACAGATTGCAATTTGTCCTGAGGATGAACGGGAAGACGGGCAACCAACGAGAGACTAGCCCTAGGTGTTGGGACAGGCACAGGTCACTCCATTTTCCCATCAGGAAGAAGAATGAACCACAGGCTCAGCCTGCCCCCCAGAACCAAAATAGGGCCTGAAGCAATCCTGCGCTTTTGCGGCCAGTTCCCAAAAAAGCGAGGAGACAAATGGAGCTCAGGGGCACTGCAATTCACAAACGTGCAGAGTTATAAAGGAGAACTCTCGTCCACAAATATATTGAGGGAAGGCAACGAAGAGGATTTGAAAGCAAGGCAGATTTGCAGGAAACAGATTTCAGGAGGTAGATTCGACTCGCCTTTAAAGCACATGAAAAGCGGCAAAACGTTGACAATGATGCCCTTGGCCAAAAAGGGCGTATGCGTTTTTTCCTGAATATATTCAGGAAAAAACGCATACGCCCTTTTTGGCCAACCAAGCAAGCCGGAAGGGCAAATCAGCGCTACACAGAAGTCTCGCTTGCCCTCGGTCAAAAGGGCCATGCTGAAAAATGTGTAAAAACCAGAAAAGCAGGACAGGCCATGGAGACATGGGAGCCTTGCTACGCTGAAGGGCGGGATGTAAATTGCCAACAGGCACTCTGAAGAAGTGTACGGTGTGTCCTGAAACAAGTAATAAACACAGCTTAGAGAGCATAGGGCATTTCCACTCATGGGCGTATAAATCGGGAAAACTAAAAATCAACAAGACACAGGCACCCCAAACTTTACGGCTGCTCTGTTTCCAAGAACCTCCACTTCGGTACACCTTCAATATCCCAGGAAAGAGAAAAATGGATAAAGAAATGGTGGGACTTGGCACAATGGAATATCACTCAGCCATGAAATCAATGTCATAAGGCCAGTTAGCAGCATGATGAGTGGATTTAGGTCCGATGAGTCTAAGTGAAATAAGTCACACAGAAAAAGACACTTATCCTAAGATATCACTTATAGAGGGAATGTCAAAATCGCTACACTTGAACTGAATTACAAAACAGAAGAGAGTCACACCTTTGGAAGACACACTATGGCTGCTGAACGGGAAAGGTGAGGTGGGGTGATGCATAAAACAAGAGTTTGAAATTAGCTCAGAGACCGCTCCATAAGCCAAATATGTAATAGATAAGGCCTACTCCCTGCTCAGTGAACTGGACTCAACACCCCTTAGTCACCGCACAAGAATATATCTGACTCGTAAGAATCTGAAAACCCATGTATCGATATCTCTCTGCAAGTGAATCAAGAGGGTGTAAAGCGGCATAAACACAGCAGGGATAAGCAGCCAAGCCCCATTCTAAACATAAATTACTTAAAAAAACCCACAAAACAAAGACAGTGAAAGAGAGAGAAATTCTTACAAAATCCGTTCAGGGTCTCTGATGCCACCTGGATTGACCATAGCTAGACCCACAGCTGGATGAGACATAAGGCTGGACACTCTTGGGGCTGAGAGGATTGGTGAGGTTGGGTGAGCAAACGCAGATACTTTAAAGTAACACCACGGGGTACCCACCCTATGGGTCTCAAATCTCCAGGTACAAGGGCATCTTCCTAAATCAAAACATGCATGGGAACCCCAGAAGATGGTATGCCGTGAGATCGGGAAAGGTTTCTAAAACGCACCTCATTTCTCCTCTCCTTGTGCTCGGGTTCGCCATTCCAGCCGCTTGACTAACCATCTCCCTACTTGGAGAATCAGCACCTTTAACCTCCTGTTTCGTCCAGGTTGCAATTTGTCCTGAGGATGAACGGGAAGACAGGCAACCAACGAGAGCCTAGCCCTAGGTGTTGGCACTGGCACAGGTCACTCCATTTTCCCATCAGGAAGAAGAATGAACCACAGGCTCAGCCTGCCCCCCAGAACCAAAATAGGGCCTGAAGCAATCCTGCGCTTTTGCGGCCAGCTCCCAAAAAAGCGAGGAGACAAATGGAGCTCAGGGGCACTTCAATTCACAAACGTGCAGAGTTATAAAGGAGAACTCTCGTCCACAAATATATTGAGGGAAGGCAATGAAGAGGATTTGAAAGCAAGGCAGATTTGCAGGAAACAGATTTCAGGAGGTAGATTCGACTCGCCTTTAAAGCACATGAAAAGCGGCAAAACGTTGACAATGATGCCCTTGGCCAAAAAGGGCGTATGCGTTTTTTCCTGAATATATTCAGGAAAAAACGCATACGCCCTTTTTGGCCAACCAAGCAAGCCGGAAGGGCAAATCAGCGCTACACAGAAGTCTCGCTTGCCCTCGGTCAAAAGGGCCATGCTGAAAAATGTGTAAAAACCAGAAAAGCAGGACAGGCCATGGAGACATGGGAGCCTTGCTACGCTGAAGGGCGGGATGTAAATTGCCAACAGGCACTCTGGAGAAGTGTACGGTGTGTCCTGAAACAAGTAATAAACACAGCTTAGAGAGCATAGGGCATTTCCACTCATGGGGGTATAAATCGGGAAAACTAAAAATCAACAAGACACAGGCACCCCAAACTTTACGGCTGCTCTGTTTCCAAGAACCTCCACTTCGGTACACCTTCAATATCCCAGGAAAGAGAAAAATGGATAAAGAAATGGTGAGACTTGGCACAATGGAATATCACTCAGCCATGAAATCAACGTAATAAGGCCAGTTAGCAGCATGATGAGTGGATTTAGGTCCGATGAGTCTAAGTGAAATAAGTCACACAGAAAAAGACACTTATCCTAAGATATCGCTTATAGAGGGAATGTCAAAATCGCTACACTTGAACTGAATTACAAAACAGAACAGAGTCACACCTTTGGAAGACACACTATGGCTGCTGAACGGGAAAGGTGAGGTGGGGTGATGCATAAAACAAGGGTTTGAAATTAGCTCAGAGACCGCTCCATAAGCCAAATATGTAATAGACAAGGCCTACTCCCTGCTCAGTGAACTGGACTCAACACCCCCTAGTCACCGCACAAGAATATATCTGACTCGTAAGATTCTGAAAACCCATGTATTGATATCTCTCTGCAAGTGAATTAAGAGGGTGTAAAGCGGCATAAACACAGCAGGGTAAAGCAGCCAAGCCCCATTCTAAAGATAAATTACTTTAAAAAACCCACAAAATAAAGACAGTGAAAGGGAGAGAAATTCTTACAAAAGCAGTTCAGGAGGTCTTATGCCACCTGGATTTACCATATCTAGACCCACAGCTGGATGAGACATAAGGCTGGACACTCTTGGGGCTGAGAGGATTGGTGAGGTTGGGTGAGCAAACGCAGATACTTTAAAGTAACACCGCGGGGTACCCACCCCATGGGTCTCAAATCTCCAGGTACAAGGGCATCTTCCTACATCAAAACATGCATGGGAAACCCAGAAGATGGTATGCCGTGAGATCGGGAAAGGTTTCT
The DNA here is from genome assembly GCF_028564815.1 of Eubalaena glacialis. Taxonomy (NCBI): domain Eukaryota; kingdom Metazoa; phylum Chordata; class Mammalia; order Artiodactyla; family Balaenidae; genus Eubalaena; species Eubalaena glacialis. The sequence continues at coordinate 310,235 of NW_026871293.1, read as the reverse complement.
AAAACGCACCTCATTTCTCCTCACCTTGTGCTCGGGTTCGCCATTCCAGCCGCTTGACTAACCATCTCCCTACTTGGAGAATCAGCACCTTTAACCTCCTGTTTCGTACAGATTGCAATTTGTCCTGAGGATGAACGGGAAGACGGGCAACCAACGAGAGACTAGCCCTAGGTGTTGGGACAGGCACAGGTCACTCCATTTTCCCATCAGGAAGAAGAATGAACCACAGGCTCAGCCTGCCCCCCAGAACCAAAATAGGGCCTGAAGCAATCCTGCGCTTTTGCGGCCAGCTCCCAAAAAAGCGAGGAGACAAATGGAGCTCAGGGGCACTGCAATTCACAAACGTGCAGAGTTATAAAGGAGAACTCTCGTCCACAAATATATTGAGGGAAGGCAACGAAGAGGATTTGAAAGCAAGGCAGATTTGCAGGAAACAGATTTCAGGAGGTAGATTCGACTCGCCTTTAAAGCACATGAAAAGCGGCAAAACGTTGACAATGATGCCCTTGGCCAAAAAGGGCGTATGCGTTTTTTCCTGATATATTCAGGAAAAAACGCATACGCCCTTTTTGGCCAACCAAGCAAGCCGGAAGGGCAAATCAGCGCTACAAAGAAGTCTCGCTTGCCCTCGGTCAAAAGGGCCATGCTGAAAAATGTGTAAAAACCAGAAAAGCAGGACAGGCCATGGAGACATGGGAGCCTTGCTACGCTGAAGGGCGGGATGTAAATTGCCAACAGGCACTCTGAAGAAGTGTAGGGTGTGTCCTGAAACAAGTAATAAACACAGCTTAGAGAGCATAGGGCATTTCCACTCATGGGCGTATAAATCGGGAAAACTAAAAATCAACAAGACACAGGCACCCCAAACTTTACGGCTGCTCTGTTTCCAAGAACCTCCACTTCGGTACACCTTCAATATCCCAGGAAAGAGAAAAATGGATAAAGAAATGGTGGGACTTGGCACAATGGAATATCACTCAGCCATGAAATCAATGTCATAAGGCCAGTTAGCAGCATGATGAGTGGATTTAGGTCCGATGAGTCTAAGTGAAATAAGTCACACAGAAAAAGACACTTATCCTAAGATATCACTTATAGAGGGAATGTCAAAATCGCTACACTTGAACTGAATTACAAAACAGAAGAGAGTCACACCTTTGGAAGAAACACTATGGCTGCTGAACGGGAAAGGTGAGGTGGGGTGATGCATAAAACAAGGGTTTGAAATTAGCTCAGAGACCGCTCCATAAGCCAAATATGTAATAGACAAGGCCTACTCCCTGCTCAGTGAACTGGACTCAACACCCCCTAGTCACCGCACAAGAATATATCTGACTCGTAAGAATCTGAAAACCCATGTATCGATATCTCTCTGCAAGTGAATCAAGAGGGTGTAAAGCAGCATAAACACAGCAGGGAAAAGCAGCCAAGCCCCATTCTAAACATAAATTACTTTAAAAAACCCACAAAACAAAGACAGTGAAAGAGAGAGAAATTCTTACAAAATCCGTTCAGGGTCTCTGATGCCACCTGGATTGACCATAGCTAGACCCACAGCTGGATGAGACATAAGGCTGGACACTCTTGGGGCTGAGAGGATTGGTGAGGTTGGGTGAGCAAACGCAGATACTTTAAAGTAACACCACGGGGTACCCACCCTATGGGTCTCAAATCTCCAGGTACAAGGGCATCTTCCTACATCAAAACATGCATGGGAAACCCAGAAGATGGTATGCCGTGAGATCGGGAAAGGTTTCTAAAACGCACCTCATTTATCCTCACCTTGTGCTCGGGTTCGCCATTCCAGCCGCTTGACTAACCATCTCCCTACTTGGAGAATCAGCACCTTTAACCTACTGTTTCGTACAGGTTGCAATTTGTCCTGAGGATGAACGGGAAGACGGGCAACCAACGAGAGCCTAGCCCTAGGTGTTGGGACAGGCACAGGTCACTCCATTTTCCCATCAGGAAGAAGAATGAACCACAGGCTCAGCCTGCCCCCCAGAACCAAAATAGGGCCTGAAGCAATCCTGCGCTTTTGCGGCCAGCTCCCAAAAAAGCGAGGAGACAAATGGAGCTCAGGGGCACTGCAATTCACAAACGTGCAGAGTTATAAATGAGAACTCTCGTCCACAAATATATTGAGGGAAGGCAACCAAGAGGATTTGAAAGCAAGGCAGATTTGCAGGAAACAGATATCAGGAGGTAGATTCGACTCACCTTTAAAGCACATGAAAAGCGGCAAAACGTTGACAATGATGCCCTTGGCCAAAAAGGGCGTATGCGTTTTTTCCTGAATATATTCAGGAAAAAAGGCATACGCCCTTTTTGGCCAACCAAGCAAGCCGGAAGGGCAAATCAGCGCTACAAAGAAGTCTCGCTTGCCCTCGGTCAAAAGGGCCATGCTGAAAAATGTGTAAAAACCATAAAAGCAGGACAGGCCATGGAGACATGGGAGCCTTGCTACGCTGAAGGGCGGGATGTAAATTGCCAACAGGCACTCTGGAGAAGTGTACGGTGTGTCCTGAAACAAGTAATAAACACAGCTTAGAGAGCATAGGGCATTTCCACTCATGGGCGTATAAATCGGGAAAACTAAAAATCAACAAGACACAGGCACCCCAAACTTTACGGCTGCTCTGTTTCCAAGAACCTCCACTTGGGTACACCTTCAATATCCCAGGAAAGAGAAAAATGGATAAAGAAATGGTGGCACTTGGCACAATGGAATATCACTCAGCCATGAAATCAATGTCATAAGGCCATTTAGCAGCATGATGAGTGGATTTAGGTCCGATGAGTCTAAGTGAAATAAGTCACACAGAAAAAGACACTTATCCTAAGATATCGCTTATAGAGGGAATGTCAAAATCGCTACACTTGAACTGAATTACAAAACAGAACAGAGTCACACCTTTGGAAGACACACTATGGCTGCTGAACGGGAAAGGTGAGGTGGGGTGATGCATAAAACAAGGGTTTGAAATTAGCTCAGAGACCGCTCCATAAGCAAAATATGTAATAGACAAGGCCTACTCCCTGCTCAGTGAACTGGACTCAACACCCCCTAGTCACCGCACAAGAATATATCTGACTCGTAAGAATCTGAAAACCCATGTATCGATATCTCTCTGCAAGTGAATCAAGAGGGTGTAAAGCGGCATAAACACAGCAGGGAAAAGCAGCCAAGCCCCATTCTAAACATAAATTACTTAAAAAAACCCACAAAACAAAGACAGTGAAAGAGAGAGAAATTCTTACAAAATCCGTTCAGGGTCTCTGATGCCACCTGGATTGACCATAGCTAGACCCACAGCTGGATGAGACATAAGGCTGGACACTCTTGGGGCTGAGAGGATTGGTGAGGTTGGGTGAGCAAACGCAGTTACTTTAAAGTAACACCACGGGGTACCCACCCTATGGGTCTCAAATCTCCAGGTACAAGGGCATCTTCCTACATCAAAACATGCATGGGAAACCCAGAAGATGGTATGCCGTGAGATCGGGAAAGGTTTCTAAAACGCACCTCATTTCTCCTCTCCTTGTGCTCGGGTTCGCCATTCCAGCCGCTTGACTAACCATCTCCCTACTTGGAGAATCAGCACCTTTAACCTCCTGTTTCGTCCAGGTTGCAATTTGTCCTGAGGATGAACGGGAAGACGGGCAACCAACGAGAGCCTAGCCCTAGGTGTTGGCACTGGCACAGGTCACTCCATTTTCCCATCAGGAAGAAGAATGAACCACAGGCTCAGCCTGCCCCCCAGAACCAAAATAGGGCCTGAAGCAATCCTGCGCTTTTGCGGCCAGCTCCCAAAAAAGCGAGGAGACAAATGGAGCTCAGGGGCACTGCAATTCACAAACGTGCAGAGTTATAAATGAGAACTCTCGTCCACAAATATATTGAGGGAAGGCAACCAAGAGGATTTGAAAGCAAGGCAGATTTGCAGGAAACAGATTTCAGGAGGTAGATTCGACTCGCCTTTAAAGCACATGAAAAGCGGCAAAACGTTGACAATGATGCCCTTGGCCAAAAAGGGCGTATGCCTTTTTTCCTGAATATATTCAGGAAAAAAGGCATACGCCCTTTTTGGCCAACCAAGCAAGCCGGAAGGGCAAATCAGCGCTACAAAGAAGTCTCGCTTGCCCTCGGTCAAAAGGGCCATGCTGAAAAATGTGTAAAAACCATAAAAGCAGGACAGGCCATGGAGACATGGGAGCCTTGCTACGCTGAAGGGCGGGATGTAAATTGCCAACAGGCACTCTGGAGAAGTGTACGGTGTGTCCTGAAACAAGTAATAAACACAGCTTAGAGAGCATAGGGCATTTCCACTCATGGGCGTATAAATCGGGAAAACTAAAAATCAACAAGACACAGGCACCCCAAACTTTACGGCTGCTCTGTTTCCAAGAACCTCCACTTGGGTACACCTTCAATATCCCAGGAAAGAGAAAAATGGATAAAGAAATGGTGGGACTTGGCACAATGGAATATCACTCAGCCATGAAATCAATGTCATAAGGCCAGTTAGCAGCATGATGAGTGGATTTAGGTCCGATGAGTCTAAGTGAAATAAGTCACACAGAAAAAGACACTTATCCTAAGATATCGCTTATAGAGGGAATGTCAAAATCGCTACACTTGAACTGAATTACAAAACAGAACAGAGTCACACCTTTGGAAGACACACTATGGCTGCTGAACGGGAAAGGTGAGGTGGGGTGATGCATAAAACAAGGGTTTGAAATTAGCTCAGAGACCGCTCCATAAGCCAAATATGTAATAGACAAGGCCTACTCCCTGCTCAGTGAACTGGACTCAACACCCCCTAGTCACCGCACAAGAATATATCTGACTCGTAAGAATCTGAAAACCCATGTATCGATATCTCTCTGCAAGTGAATCAAGAGGGTGTAAAGCGGCATAAACACAGCAGGGAAAAGCAGCCAAGCCCCATTCTAAACATAAATTACTTTAAAAAACCCACAAAACAAAGACAGTGAAAGAGAGAGAAATTCTTACAAAATCCGTTCAGGGTCTCTGATGCAACCTGGATTGACCATAGCTAGACCCACAGCTGGATGAGACATAAGGCTGGACACTCTTGGGGCTGAGAGGATTGGTGAGGTTGGGTGAGCAAACGCAGACACTTTAAAGTAACACCGCGGGGTACCCACCCCATGGGTCTCAAATCTCCAGGTACAAGGGCATCTTCCTACATCAAAACATGCATGGGAAACCCAGAAGATGGTATGCCGTGAGATCGGGAAAGGTTTCTAAAACGCACCTCATTTCTCCTCTCCTTGTGCTCGGGTTCGCCATTCCAGCCAGTTGACTAACCATCTCCCTACTTGGAGAATCAGCACCTTTAACCTCCTGTTTCGTCCAGGTTGCAATTTGTCCTGAGGATGAACCGGAAGACGGGCAACCAACGAGAGACTAGCCCTAGGTGTTGGGACAGGCACAGGTCACTCCATTTTCCCATCAGGAAGAAGAATGAACCACAGGCTCAGCCTGCCCCCCAGAACCAAAATAGGGCCTGAAGCAATCCTGCGCTTTTGCGGCCAGCTCCCAAAAAAGCGAGTAGACAAATGGAGCTCAGGGGCACTGCAATTCACAAACGTGCAGAATTATAAAGGAGAACTCTCGTCCACAAATATATTGAGGGAAGGCAACGAAGAGGATTTGAAAGCAAGGCAGATTTGCAGGAAACAGATTTCAGGAGGTAGATTCGACTCGCCTTTAAAGCACATGAAAAGCGGCAAAACGTTGACAATGATGCCCTTGGCCAAAAAGGGCGTATGCGTTTTTTCCTGAATATATTCAGGAAAAAAGGCATACGCCCTTTTTGGCCAACCAAGCAAGCCGGAAGGGCAAATCAGCGCTACAAAGAAGTCTCGCTTGCCCTCGCTCAAAAGGGCCATGCTGAAAAATGTGTAAAAACCAGAAAAGCAGGACAGGCCATGGAGACATGGGAGCCTTGCTACGCTGAAGGGCGGGATGTAAATTGCCAACAGGCACTCTGGAGAAGTGTACGGTGTGTCCTGAAACAAGTAATAAACACAGCTTAGAGAGCATAGGGCATTTCCACTCATGGGCGTATAAATCGGGAAAACTAAAAATCAACAAGACACAGGCACCCCAAACTTTACGGCTGCTCTGTTGCCAAGAACCTCCACTTTGGTACACCTTCAATATCCCAGGAAAGAGAAAAATGGATAAAGAAATGGTGGTACGTGGCACAATGGAATATCACTCAGCCATGAAATCAATGTCATAAGGCCAGTTAGCAGCATGATGAGTGGATTTAGGTCCGATGAGTCTAAGTGAAATAAGTCACACAGAAAGAGACACTTATCCTAAGATATCGCTTATAGAGGGAATGTCAAAATCGCTACACTTGAACTGAATTACAAAACAGAACAGAGTCACACCTTTGGAAGACACACTATGGCTGCTGAACGGGAAAGGTGAGGTGGGGTGATGCATAAAACAAGGGTTTGAAATTAGCTCAGAGACCGCTCCATAAGCCAAATATGTAATAGACAAGGCCTACTCCCTGCTCAGTGAACTGGACTCAACACCCCCTAGTCACCACACAAGAATATATCTGACTCGTAAGAATCTGAAAACCCATGTATCGATATCTCTCTGCAAGTGAATCAAGAGGGTGTAAAGCGGCATAAACACAGCAGGGAAAAGCAGCCAAGCCCCATTCTAAACATAAATTACTTAAAAAAACCCACAAAACAAAGACAGTGAAAGAGAGAGAAATTCTTACAAAATCCGTTCAGGGTCTCTGATGCCACCTGGATTGACCATAGCTAGACCCACAGCTGGATGAGACATAAGGCTGGACACTCTTGGGGCTGAGAGGATTGGTGAGGTTGGGTGAGCAAACGCAGATACTTTAAAGTAACACCACGGGGTACCCACCCTATGGGTCTCAAATCTCCAGGTACAAGGGCATCTTCCTACATCAAAACATGCAAGGGAAACCCAGAAGATGGTATGCCGTGAGATCGGGAAAGGTTTCTAAAACGCAACTCATTTCTCCTCACCTTGTGCTCGGGTTCGCCATTCCAGCCGCTTGACTAACCATCTCCCTACTTGGAGAATCAGCACCTTTAACCTCCTGTTTCGTACAGGTTGCAATTTGTCCTGAGGATGAATGGGAAGACGGGCAACCAACGAGAGACTAGCCCTAGGTGTTGGGACAGGCACAGGTCACTCCATTTTCCCATCAGGAAGAAGAATGAACCACAGGCTCAGCCTGCCCCCCAGAACCAAAATAGGGCCTGAAGCAATCCTGCGCTTTTGCGGCCAGCTCCCAAAAAAGCGAGGAGACAAATGGAGCTCAGGGGCACTGCAATTCACAAACGTGCAGAGTTATAAATGAGAACTCTCGTCCACAAATATATTGAGGGAAGGCAACCAAGAGGATTTGAAAGCAAGGCAGATTTGCAGGAAACAGATTTCAGGAGGTAGATTCGACTCGCCTTTAAAGCACATGAAAAGCGGCAAAACGTTGACAATGATGCCCTTGGCCAAAAAGGGCGTATGCGTTTTTTCCTGAATATATTCAGGAAAAAAGGCATACGCCCTTTTTGGCCAACCAAGCAAGCCGGAAGGGCAAATCAGCGCTACAAAGAAGTCTCGCTTGCCCTCGGTCAAAAGGGCCATGCTGAAAAATGTGTAAAAACCATAAAAGCAGGACAGGCCATGGAGACATGGGAGCCTTGCTACGCTGAAGGGCGGGATGTAAATTGCCAACAGGCACTCTGGAGAAGTGTACGGTGTGTCCTGAAACAAGTAATAAACACAGCTTAGAGAGCATAGGGCATTTCCACTCATGGGCGTATAAATCGGGAAAACTAAAAATCAACAAGACACAGGCACCCCAAACTTTACGGCTGCTCTGTTTCCAAGAACCTCCACTTGGGTACACCTTCAATATCCCAGGAAAGAGAAAAATGGATAAAGAAATGGTGGGACTTGGCACAATGGAATATCACTCAGCCATGAAATCAATGTCATAAGGCCAGTTAGCAGCATGATGAGTGGATTTAGGTCCGATGAGTCTAAGTGAAATAAGTCACACAGAAAAAGACACTTATCCTAAGATATCGCTTATAGAGGGAATGTCAAAATCGCTACACTTGAACTGAATTACAAAACAGAACAGAGTCACACCTTTGGAAGACACACTATGGCTGCTGAACGGGAAAGGTGAGGTGGGGTGATGCATAAAACAAGGGTTTGAAATTAGCTCAGAGACCGCTCCATAAGCCAAATATGTAATAGACAAGGCCTACTCCCTGCTCAGTGAACTGGACTCAACACCCCCTAGTCACCGCACAAGAATATATCTGACTCGTAAGAATCTGAAAACCCATGTATCGATATCTCTCTGCAAGTGAATCAAGAGGGTGTAAAGCGGCATAAACACAGCAGGGAAAAGCAGCCAAGCCCCATTCTAAACATAAATTACTTTAAAAAACCCACAAAACAAAGACAGTGAAAGAGAGAGAAATTCTTACAAAATCCGTTCAGGGTCTCTGATGCAACCTGGATTGACCATAGCTAGACCCACAGCTGGATGAGACATAAGGCTGGACACTCTTGGGGCTGAGAGGATTGGTGAGGTTGGGTGAGCAAACGCAGATACTTTAAAGTAACACCGCGGGGTACCCACCCCATGGGTCTCAAATCTCCAGGTACAAGGGCATTTTCCTACATCAAAACATGCATGGGAAACCCAGAAGATGGTATGCCGTGAGATCGGGAAAGGTTTCTAAAACGCACCTCATTTCTCCTCTCCTTGTGCTCGGGTTCGCCATTCCAGCCAGTTGACTAACCATCTCCCTACTTGGAGAATCAGCACCTTTAACCTCCTGTTTCGTCCAGGTTGCAATTTGTCCTGAGGATGAACCGGAAGACGGGCAACCAACGAGAGACTAGCCCTAGGTGTTGGGACAGGCACAGGTCACTCCATTTTCCCATCAGGAAGAAGAATGAACCACAGGCTCAGCCTGCCCCCCAGAACCAAAATAGGGCCTGAAGCAATCCTGCGCTTTTGCGGCCAGCTCCCAAAAAAGCGAGTAGACAAATGGAGCTCAGGGGCACTGCAATTCACAAACGTGCAGAATTATAAAGGAGAACTCTCGTCCACAAATATATTGAGGGAAGGCAACGAAGAGGATTTGAAAGCAAGGCAGATTTGCAGGAAACAGATTTCAGGAGGTAGATTCGACTCTCCTTTAAAGCACATGAAAAGCGGCAAAACGTTGACAATGATGCCCTTGGCCAAAAAGGGCGTATGCGTTTTTTCCTGAATATATTCAGGAAAAAAGGCATACGCCCTTTTTGGCCAACCAAGCAAGCCGGAAGGGCAAATCAGCGCTACAAAGAAGTCTCGCTTGCCCTCGGTCAAAAGGGCCATGCTGAAAAATGTGTAAAAACCAGAAAAGCAGGACAGGCCATGGAGACATGGGAGCCTTGCTACGCTGAAGGGCGGGATGTAAATTGCCAACAGGCACTCTGGAGAAGTGTACGGTGTGTCCTGAAACAAGTAATAAACACAGCTTAGAGAGCATAGGGCATTTCCACTCATGGGCGTATAAATCGGGAAAACTAAAAATCAACAAGACACAGGCACCCCAAACTTTACGGCTGCTCTGTTTCCAAGAACCTCCACTTGGGTACACCTTCAATATCCCAGGAAAGAGAAAAATGGATAAAGAAATGGTGGGACTTGGCACAATGGAATATCACTCAGCCATGAAATCAATGTCATAAGGCCAGTTAGCAGCATGATGAGTGGATTTAGGTCCGATGAGTCTAAGTGAAATAAGTCACACAGAAAAAGACACTTATCCTAAGATATCGCTTATAGAGGGAATGTCAAAATCGCTACACTTGAACTGAATTACAAAACAGAACAGAGTCACACCTTTGGAAGACACACTATGGCTGCTGAACGGGAAAGGTGAGGTGGGGTGATGCATAAAACAAGGGTTTGAAATTAGCTCAGAGACCGCTCCATAAGCCAAATATGTAATAGACAAGGCCTACTCCCTGCTCAGTGAACTGGACTCAACACCCCCTAGTCACCGCACAAGAATATATCTGACTCGTAAGAATCTGAAAACCCATGTATCGATATCTCTCTGCAAGTGAATCAAGAGGGTGTAAAGCGGCATAAACACAGCAGGGAAAAGCAGCCAAGCCCCATTCTAAACATAAATTACTTTAAAAAACCCACAAAACAAAGACAGTGAAAGAGAGAGAAATTCTTACAAAATCCGTTCAGGGTCTCTGATGCAACCTGGATTGACCATAGCTAGACCCACAGCTGGATGAGACATAAGGCTGGACACTCTTGGGGCTGAGAGGATTGGTGAGGTTGGGTGAGCAAACGCAGATACTTTAAAGTAACACCGCGGGGTACCCACCCCATGGGTCTCAAATCTCCAGGTACAAGGGCATCTTCCTACATCAAAACATGCATGGGAAACCCAGAAGATGGTATGCCGTGAGATCGGGAAAGGTTTCTAAAACGCACCTCATTTCTCCTCTCCTTGTGCTCGGGTTCGCCATTCCAGCCACTTGACTAACCATCTCCCTACTTGGAGAATCAGCACCTTTAACCTCCTGTTTCGTCCAGGTTGCAATTTGTCCTGAGGATGAACGGGAAGACGGGCAACCAACGAGAGCCTAGCCCTAGGTGTTCGCACTGACACAGGTCACTCCATTTTCCCATCAGGAAGAAGAATGAACCACAGGCTCAGCCTGCCCCCCAGAACCAAAATAGGGCCTGAAGCAATCCTGCGCTTTTGCGGCCAGTTCCCAAAAAAGCGAGGAGACAAATGGAGCTCAGGGGCACTGCAATTCACAAACGTGCAGAGTTATAAAGGAGAACTCTCGTCCACAAATATATTGAGGGAAGGCAACCAAGAGGATTTGAAAGCAAGGCAGATTTGCAGGAAACAGATTTCAGGAGGTAGATTCGACTCGCCTTTAAAGCACATGAAAAGCGGCAAAACGTTGACAATGATGCCCTTGGCCAAAAAGGGCGTATGCCTTTTTTCCTGAATATATTCAGGAAAAAAGGCATACGCCCTTTTTGGCCAACCAAGCAAGCCGGAAGGGCAAATCAGCGCTACAAAGAAGTCTCGCTTGCCCTCGGTCAAAAGGGCCATGCTGAAAAATGTGTAAAAACCAGAAAAGCAGGACAGGCCATGGAGACATGGGAGCCTTGCTACGCTGAAGGGCGGGATGTAAATTGCCAAAAGGCACTCTGGAGAAGTGTACGGTGTATCCTGAAACAAGTAATAAACACAGCTTAGAGAGCATAGGGCATTTCCACTCATGGGCGTATAAATCGGGAAAACTAAAAATCAACAAGACACAGGCACCCCAAACTTTACGGCTGCTCTGTTTCCAAGAACCTCCACTTCGGTACACCTTCAATATCCCAGGAAAGAGAAAAATGGATAAAGAAATGGTGGGACCTGGCACAATGGAATATCACTCAGCCATGAAATCAATGTCATAAGGCCAGTTAGCAGCATGATGAGTGGATTTAGGTCCGATGAGTCTAAGTGAAATAAGTCACACAGAAAAAGACACTTATCCTAAGATATCGCTTATAGAGGGAATGTCAAAATCGCTACACTTGAACTGAATTACAAAACAGAACAGAGTCACACCTTTGGAAGACACACTATGGCTGCTGAACGGGAAAGGTGAGGTGGGGTGATGCATAAAACAAGGGTTTGAAATTAGCTCAGAGACCGCTCCATAAGCCAAATATGTAATAGACAAGGCCTACTCCCTGCTCAGTGAACTGGACTCAACACCCCCTAGTCACCGCACAAGAATATATCTGACTCGTAAGAATCTGAAAACCCATGTATCGATATCTCTCTGCAAGTGAATCAAGAGGGTGTAAAGCGGCATAAACACAGCAGGGAAAAGCAGCCAAGCCCCATTCTAAACATAAATTACTTTAAAAAACCCACAAAACAAAGACAGTGAAAGAGAGAGAAATTCTTACAAAATCCGTTCAGGGTCTCTGATGCCACCTGGATTGACCATAGCTAGACCCACAGCTGGATGAGACATAAGGCTGGACACTCTTGGGGCTGAGAGGATTGGTGAGGTTGGGTGAGCAAACGCAGATACTTTAAAGTAACACCGCGGGGTACCCACCCCATGGGTCTCAAATCTCCAGGTACAAGGGCATCTTCCTACATCAAAACATGCATGGGAAACCCAGAAGATGGTATGCCGTGAGATCGGGAAAGGTTTCTAAAACGCACATCATTTCTCCTCTCCTTGTGCTCGGGTTCGCCATTCCAGCCAGTTGACTAACCATCTCCCTACTTGGAGAATCAGCACCTTTAACCTCCTGTTTCGTCCAGGTTGCAATTTGTCCTGAGGATGAACCGGAAGACGGGCAACCAACGAGAGACTAGCCCTAGGTGTTGGGACAGGCACAGGTCACTCCATTTTCCCATCAGGAAGAAGAATGAACCACAGGCTCAGCCTGCCCCCCAGAACCAAAATAGGGCCTGAAGCAATCCTGCGCTTTTGCGGTCAGCTCCCAAAAAAGCGAGTAGACAAATGGAGCTCAGGGGCACTGCAATTCACAAACGTGCAGAATTATAAAGGAGAACTCTCGTCCACAAATATATTGAGGGAAGGCAACGAAGAGGATTTGAAAGCAAGGCAGATTTGCAGGAAACAGATTTCAGGAGGTAGATTCGACTCGCCTTTAAAGCACATGAAAAGCGGCAAAACGTTGACAATGATGCCCTTGGCCAAAAAGGGCGTATGCGTTTTTTCCTGAATATATTCAGGAAAAAAGGCATACGCCCTTTTTGGCCAACCAAGCAAGCCGGAAGGGCAAATCAGCGCTAAAAAGAAGTCTCGCTTGCCCTCGGTCAAAAGGGGCATGCTGAAAAATGTGTAAAAACCAGAAAAGCAGGACAGGCCATGGAGACATGGGAGCCTTGCTACGCTGATGAGCGGGATGTAAATTGCCATCAGGCACTCTGGAGAAGTGTACGGTGTGTCCTGAAACAAGTAATAAACACAGCTTAGAGAGCATAGGGCATTTCCACTCATGGGCGTATAAATCGGGAAAACTAAAAATCAACAAGACACAGGCATCCCAAACTTTAAGGCTGCTCTGTTTCCAAGAACCTTCACTTCGGTACACCTTCAATATCACAGGAAAGAGAAAAATGGATAAAGAAATGGTGGTACTTGGCAGAATGGAATATCACTCAGCCATGAAATCAATGTCATAAGGCCAGTTAGCAGCATGATGAGTGGATTTAGGTCCGATGAGTCTAAGTGAAATAAGTCACACAGAAAAAGACACTTATCCTAAGATATCGCTTATAGAGGGAATGTCAAAATCGCTACACTTGAACTGAATTACAAAACAGAACAGAGTCACACCTTTAGAAGACACACTATGGCTGCTGAACGGGAAAGGTGAGGTGGGGTGATGCATAAAACAAGGGTTTGAAATTAGCTCAGAGACCGCTCCATAAGCCAAATATGTAATAGACAAGGCCTACTCCCTGCTCAGTGAACTGGACTCAACACCCCCTCGTCACCGCACAAGAATATATCTGACTCGTAAGAATCTGAAAACCCATGTATCGATATCTCTCTGCAAGTGAATCAAGAGGGTGTAAAGTGGCATAAACACAGCAGGGTAAAGCAGCCAAGCCCCATTCTAGAGATAAATTACTTTAAAAAATCCACAAAATAAAGACAGTGAAAGGGAGAGAAATTCTTACAAAATCAGTTCAGGAGCTCTTATGCCACCTGGATTTACCATATCTAGACCCACAGCTGGATAAGACATAAGGCTGGACACTCTTGGGGCTGAGAGGATTGGTGAGGTTGGGTGAGCAAACGCAGATACTTTAAAGTAACACCACGGGGTACCCACCCCATGGGTCTCAAATCTCCAGGTACAAGGGCATCTTCCTACATCAAAACATGCATGGGAAACCCAGAAGATGGTATGCCGTGAGATCGGGAAAGGCTTCTAAAATGCACCTCATTTCTCCTCTCCTTGTGCTCGGGTTCGCCATTCCAGCCGCTTGACTAACAATCTCCCTACTTGGAGAATCAGCACCTTTACCTCCTGTTTCGTACAGGTTGCAATTTGTCCTGAGGATGAACGGGAAGACGGGCAACCAACGAGAGACTAGCCCTAGATGTTGGGACAGGCACAGGTCACTCCATTTTCCCATCAGGAAGAAGAATGAACCACAGGCTCAGCCTGCCCCCCAGAACCAAAATAGGGCCTGAAGCAATCCTGCGCTTTTGCGGCCAGCTCCCAAAAAAGCGAGGAGACAAATGGAGCTCAGGGGCACTGCAATTCACAAACGTGCAGAGTTATAAAGGAGAACTCTCGTCCACAAATATATTGAGGGAAGGCAACGAAGAGGATTTGAAAGCAAGGCAGATTTGCAGGAAACAGATTGCAGGAGGTAGATTCGACTCGCCTTTAAAGCACATGAAAAGCGGCAGAACGTTGACAATGATGCCCTTGGCCAAAAAGGGCGTATGCGTTTTTTCCTGAATATATTCAGGAAAAAACGCATACGCAGTTTTGGCCAACCAAGCAAGCCGGAAGGGCAAATCAGCCCTACAAAGAAGTCTCGCTTGCCCTCGGTCAAAAGGGCCATGCTGAAAAATGTGTAAAAACCAGAAAAGCAGGACAGGCCATGGAGACATGGGAGCCTTGCTACGCTGATGGGCGGGATGTAAATTGCCAACAGGCACTCTGGAGAAGTGTACGGTGTGTCCTGAAACAAGTAATAAATTCAGCTTAGAGAGCATAGGGCATTTCCACTCATGGGCGTATAAATCGGAAAAACTAAAAATCAACAAGTCATAGGCACCCCAATCTTTACGGCTGCTCTGTTTCCAAGAACGTCCACTTCGGTACACCTTCAATATCCCAGGAAAGCGAAAAATGGATAAAGAAATGGTGGGACCTGGCACAATGGAATATCACTCAGCCATGAAATCAATGTCATAAGGCCAGTTAGCAGCATGATGAGTGGATTTAGGTCCGATGAGTCTAAGTGAAATAAGTCACACAGAAAAAGACACTTATCCTAAGATATCGCTTATAGAGGGAATGTCAAAATCGCTACACTTGAACTGAATTACAAAACAGAACAGAGTCACACCTTCGGAAGACACACTATGGCTGCTGAACGGGAAAGGTGAGGTGGGGTGATGCATAAAACAAGGGTTTGAAATTAGCTCAGAGACCGCTCCATAAGCCAAATATGTAATAGACACGGCCTACTCCCTGCTCAGTGAACTGGACTCAACACCCCCTAGTCACCGCACAAGAATATATCTGACTCGTAAGAATCTGAAAACCTATGTATCGATATCTCTCTGCAAGTGAATCAAGAGGGTGTAAAGCGGCATAAACACAGCAGGGAAAAGCAGCCAAGCCCCATTCTAAACACAAATTACTTTAAAAAACCCACAAAACAAAGACAGTGAAAGAGAGAGAAATTCTTACAAAATCCGTTCAGGGTCTCTGATGCAACCTGGATTGACCATAGCTAGACCCACAGCTGGATGAGACATAAGGCTGGACACTCTTGGGGCTGAGAGGATTGGTGAGGTTGGGTGAGCAAACGCAGATACTTTAAAGTAACACCGTGGGGTATCCACCCCATGGGTCTCAAATCTCCAGGTACAAGGGTCTCTTCCTACATCAAAACATGCATGGGAAACCCATGAGATGGTATGCCGTGAGATCGGGAAAGGTTTCTAAAACGCACCTCATTTCTCCTCTCCTTGTGCTCGGGTTCGCCATTCCAGCCCCTTGACTAACCACCTCCCTACTTGGAGAATCAGCACCTTTAACCTCCTGTTTCGTACAGGTTGCAATTTGTCCTGAGGATGAACGGGAAGACGGGCAACCAACGAGAGACTAGCCCTAGGTGTTGGGACAGGCACAGGTCACAACATTTTCCCATCAGGAAGGAGAATGAACCACAGGCTCAGCCTGCCCCCCAGAACCAAAATAGGGCCTGAAGCAATCCTACTCTTTTGTGGCCAGCTACCAAAAAAGCGAGTAGACAAATGGAGCTCAGGGGCACTGCAATTCACAAACGTGCAGAGTTATAAAGGAGAACTCTCGTCCACAAATATATTGAGGGAAGGCAACGAAGAGGATTTGAAAGCAAGGCAGATTTCAGGAGGTAGATTCGACTCGCCTTTAAAGCACATGAAAAGTGGCAAAACGTTGAAAATGATGCCCTTGGCCAAAAAGGGCGTATGCGTTTTTGCCTGAATATATTCAGGAAAAAACGCATACGCCCTTTTTGGCCAACCAAGCAAGCTGGAAGGGCAAATCAGCGCTACAAAGAAGTCTCGCTTGCCCTCGGTCAAAAGGGCCATGCTGAAAAAAGTGTAAAAACCAGAAAAGCAGGACAGGCCATGGAGACATGGCAGCCTTGCTACGCTGATGGGCGGAATGTAAATTGCCAACAGGCACTCTGGAGAAGTGTTCGGTGTGTCCTGAAACAAGTAATAAACACAGCTTAGAGAGCATAGGGCTCTTCCACTCATAGGCGTATAAATCGGGAAAACTAAAAATCAACAAGGCACAGGCACCCCAAACTTTACGGCTGCTCTGTTTCCAAGAACCTCCACTTCGGTACACCTTCAATATCCCAGGAAAGAGAAAAATGGATAAAGAAATGGTGGGACTTGGCACAATGGAATACACTCAGCCATGAAATCAATGTCATAAGGCTAGTTAGCAGCATGATGAGTGGATTTAGGTACGAGGATTGTAAGTGAAATAAGTCACAAAGAAAGGGACACTTATCCTAAGATATCGCTTATAGAGGGAATGTCAAAATCGCTACACTTGAACTGAATTACAAAACAGAACAGAGTCACACCTTTAGAAGACACACTATGGCTGCTAAACGGGAAAGGTGAGGTGGGGTGATGCATAAAACAAGGGTTTGAAATTAGCTCAGAGACCGCTCCATAAGCCAAATATGTAATAGACAAGGCCTACTCCCTGCTCAGTGAACTGGACTCAACACCCCCTAGTCACCGCACAAGAATATAACTGAATATTAGGAATCTGAAAACCTATGTATCGATATCTATCTGCAAGTGAATCAAGAGGGTGTAAAGCGGCATAAACACAGCAGGGAAAAGCAGCCAAGCCCCATTCTAAACATAAATTACTTTAAATAACACACAAAACAAAGACAGTGAAAGAGAGAGAAATTCTTACAAAATCCGTTCAGGGTCTCTGACGCAACCTGGATTGACCATATCTAGACCCACAGCTGGATGAGACATAAGGCTGGACACTCTTGGGGCTGAGAGGATTGGTGAGGTTGGGTGAGCAAACGCAGATACTTTAAAGTAACACCGCGGGGTACCCACCCCATGGGTCTCAAATCTCCAGGTACAAGGGCATCTTCCTACATCAAAACATGCATGGGAAACCCAAAAGATGGTATGCCGTGAGATTGGGAAAGGATTCTAAAACGCAGCTCATTTCTTCTCTCCTTTTGTTCGGGTTCGCCATTCCAGCCACTTGACTAACCATCTCCCTACTTGGAGAATCAGCACCTTTAACCTCCTGTTTCCTACAGGTTGCCATTTGTCCTGACGATGAACGGGTAGACGGGGAACCAACGAGAGACTAGCCCTAGGTGTTGGGACAGGCACAGGTCACTCCATTTTCCCATCAGGAAGAAGAATGAACCACAGGCTCAGCCTGCCCCCCAGAACCAAAATAGGGCCTGAAGCAATCCTGCGCATTTGCGGCCAGCTCCCAAAAAAGCGAGTAGACAAATGGAGCTCAGGGGCACTGCAATTCACAAACGTGCAGAGTTATAAATGAGAACTCTCGTCCACAAATATATTGAGGGAAGGCAACGAAGAGGATTTGAAAACAAGGCAGATTTGCAGGAAACAGTTTTCAGGAGGTAGATTCGACTCGCCTTTAAAGCACATGAAAAGCGGCAAAACGTTGACAATGATGCCCTTGGCCAAAAAGGGCGTATGCGTTTTTTCCTGAATATATTCAAGAAAAAACGCATACGCCCTATTTGGCCAACCAAGCAAGCTGGAAGGGCCAATAAGCGCTACAAAGCAGTCTCTCTTGCCCTCGGTCAAAAGGGCCATGCTGAAAAAAGTGTAAAAACCAGAAAAGCAGGACAGGCCATGGAGACATGGGAGACTTGCTACGCTGATGGGCGGGATGTAAATTGCCAACAGGCACTCTGGAGAAATGTACGGTGTGTCCTGAAACAAGTAATAAACACAGCTTAGAGAGCATAGGGCTCTTCCACTCATAGGCGTATAAATCGGGAAAACCAAAAATCAACAAGGCACAGGCACCCCAAACTTTAGGGCTGCTCTGTTTTCAAGAACCTCCACTTCGGTACACCTTCATTATCCCAGGAAAGAGAAAAATGGATAAAGAAATGGTGGGATTTGGCACAATGGAATATCACTCAGCCATGAAATCAACGTCATACGCTAGTTAGCAGCATGATGAGTGGATTTAGGTACGAGGATTGTAAGTGAAATAAGTCACACAGAAAAAGACACTTATCCTAAGATATCGCTTATAGAGGGAATGTCAAAATCGCTACACTTGAACTGAATTACAAAACAGAACAGAGTCACACCTTTAGAAGACACACTATGGCTGCTGAACGGGAAAGGTGAGGTGGGGTGATGCATAAAACAAGGGTTTGAAATTAGCTTAGACACCGCTCCATAAGCCAAATATGTAATAGACAAGGCCTACTCCCTGCTCAGTGAACTGGACTCAACACCCCCTAGTCACCGCACAGGAATATATCTGACTAGTAAGACTCTGAAAACCTATGTATCGATATCTCTCTGCAAGTGAATCAAGAGGGTGTAAAGCGGCATAAACACAGCAGGGAAAAGCAGCCAAGCCCCATTCTAAACATAAATTACTTTATAAAACCCACAAAACAAAGACAGTGAAAGAGAGAGAAATTCTTACAAAATCCGTTCAGGGTCTCTGACGCAACCTGGATTGACCACATCTAGACCCACAGCTGGATGAGACATAAGGCTGGACACTCTTGGGGCTGAGAGGATTGGTGAGGTTGGGTGAGCAAACGCAGATACTTTAAAGTAACACCACGGGGTACCACCCCATGGGTCTCAAATCTCCAGGTACAAGGGCATCTTTCTACATCAAAACATGCATGGGAAACCCAGAAGATGGTACGCCGTGAGATCGCGAAAGGTTTCTAAAACGCACCTCATTTCTCCTCTCCTTGTGCTCGGGTTCGGCATTCTAGCCGCTTTACTAACCATCTCCCTACTTGGAGAATCAGCACCTTTAACCTCCTGTTTCGTACAGGTTGCAATTTGTCCTGGGGATGAACGGGAAGACGGGGAACCAACGAGAGACTAGCCCTAGGTGTTGGGACAGGCACAGGTCACTCCATTTTCCCATCAGGAAGAAGAATGAAACACAGGCTCAGCCTGACCCCAGAACCAAAATAGGGCCTGAAGCAATCCTGCGCTTTTGCGGCCAGCTCCCAAAAAAGCGAGTAGACAAATGGAGCTCAGGGGCACGGCAATTCACAAACGTGCAGAGTTATAAATGAGAACTCTCGTCCACAAATATATTGAGGGAAGGCAACGAAGAGGATTTGGAAGCAAGGCAGATTTGCAGGAAACAGATTTCAGGAGGTAGATTCGACTCGCCTTTAAAGCACATGAAAAGCGGCAAATCGTTCACAATGATGCCCTTGGCCAAAAAGGGCGTATGCGTTTTTTCCTGAATATATTCAGGAAAAAACGCATACGCCCTTTTTGGCCAACCAAGCAAGCCGGAAGGGCAAATCAGCGCTACAAAGAAGTCTCGCTTGCCCTCGGTCAAAAGGGCCATGCTGAAAAAAGTGTAAAAACCAGAAAAGCAGGACAGGCCATGGAGACATGGGAGCCTTGCTACACTGATGGGCGGGATGTAAATTGCCAACAGGCACTCTGGAGAAGTGTACGGTGTGTCCTGAAACAAGTAATAAACACAGCTTAGAGAGCATAGGGCTCTTCCACTCATAGGCGTATAAATCGGGAAAAATAAAAATCAACAAGGCACAGGCACCCCAAACTTTACGGCTGCTCTGTTTCCAAGAACCTTGACTTCGGTACACCTTCAATATCCCAGGAAAGAGAAAAATGGATAAAGAAATGGTGGGACTTGGCACAATGGAATATCACTCAGCCATGAAATCAACGTCATAAGGCTAGTTAGCAGCATGATGAGTGGATTTAGATACGAGGATTCTAAGTGAAATAAGTCACACAGAAAAAGACACTTATCCTAAGATATCGCTTAGAGAGGGAATGTCAAAATCGCTACACTTGAACTGAATTACAAAACAGAACAGAGTCACACCTTTAGAAGACACACTATGGCTGCTGAACGGGAAAGGTGAGGTGGGGTGATGCATAAAACAAGGGTTTGAAATTAGCTCAGAGACCGCTCCATAAGCCAAATATGTAATAGACAAGGCCTACTCCCTGCTCAGTGAATTGGACTCAACACCCCATAGCCACCGCACAAGAATATATCTGACTAGTAAGAAGCTGAAAACCTATGTATCGATATCCCTCTGCAAGTGAATCTAGAGGGTGAAAAGCGGCATAAACACAGCAGGAAAAAGCAGCCAAGCCCCATTCTAAACATAAATTACTTTAAAAAACCCACAAAACAAAGACAGTGAAAGAGAGAGAAATTCTTACAAAATCCGTTCATGGTCTCTGATGCAACCTGGATTGACCATATCTAGACCCACACCTGGATGAGACATAAGGCTGGACACTCTTGGGGCTGAGAGGATTGGTGAGGTTGGGTGAGCAAACGCAGATACTTTAAAGTAACACCGCGGGGTACCACCCCATGGGTCTCAAATCTCCAGGTACAAGGGCATCTTCCTACATCAAAACATACATGGGAAATCCAGAAGATGGTATGCCGTGAGATCGGGAAAGGTTTCTAAAACGCACCTCATTTCTCCTCTCCTTGTGCTCGGGTTCGCCATTCCAGCCACTTGACTAACCATCTCCCTACTTGGAGAATCAGCACCTTTAACCTCCTGTTTCGTACAGGTTGCTATTTGTCCTGAGGATGAACGCGAAGACGGGGAACCAACGAGAGACTAGCCCTAGGTGTTGGGACAGGCACAGGTCACTCCATTTTTCCATCAGGAAGAAGAATGAACCACAGCCTCAGCCTGCCCCCCAGAACCAAAATAGGGCCTGAAGCAATCTTGCGCATTTGCGGCCAGCTACCAAAAAAGCGAGTAGAGAAATGGAGCTCAGGGGCACTGCAATTCACAAATGCGCAGAGTTATAAATGAGAACTCTCGTCCACAAATATATTGAGGGAAGGCAACGAAGAGGATTTGAAAGCAAGGCAGATTTGCAGGAAACAGATTTCAGGAGGTAGATTCGACTCGCCTTTAAAGCACATGAAAAGCGGCAAAACGTTGACAATGATGCCCTTGGCCAAAAAGGGCGTATGCGTTTTTTCCTGAATATATTCAGGAAAAAACGCATACGCCCTTTTTGGCCAACCAAGCAAGCCGGAAGGGCAAATCAGCGCTACAAAGAAGTCTCGCTTGCCCTCGGTCAAAAGGGCCATATTGAAAAAAGTGTAAAAACCAGAAAAGCAGAACAGGCCATGGAGACATGGGAGCCTTGCTACGCTGATGGGAGGGATGTAAATTGCCAACAGGCACTCTGGAGAAGTGTACGGTGTGTCCTGAAACAAGTAATAAACACAGCTTAGAGAGCATAGGGCACGTCCACTCATAGGCGTATAAATCGGGAAAACTAAAAATCAAAAAGACACAGGCACCCCAAACTTTACGGCTGCTCTGTTTCCAAGAACCTCCACTTTCGTACACCTTCAATATCCCAGGAAAGAGAAAAATGGATAAAGAAATGGTGGTACTTGGCACAATGGAATATCACTCAGCCATGAAATCAACGTTATAAGGCTAGTTAGCAGCATGATGAGTGGATTTAGGTACGATGATTCTAAGTGAAATAAGTCACACAGAAAAAGACACTTATCCTAAGATATCGCTTATAGAGGGAATGTCAAAATCGCTACACTTGAACTGAATTACAAAACAGAACAGAGTCACACCTTTAGAAGACACACTATGGCTGCTGAACGGGAAAGGTGAGGTGGGCTGATGCATAAAACAAGGGTTTGAAATTAGCTCAGAGACCACTCCATAAGCCAAATATGTAATAGACAAGGCCACTCCCTGCTCAGTGAACTGGACTCAACACCCCCAAGTCACCGCACAAGAATATATCTGACTAGTAAGAATCTGAAAACCTATGTATCGATATCCCTCTGCAAGTGAATCAAGAGGGTGAAAAGCGGCATAAACACAGCAGGGAAAAGCAGCCAAGCCCCATTCTAAACATAAATTACTTTAAAAAAACCCACAAAACAAAGACAGTGAAAGAGAGAGAAATTCTTACAAAATCCGTTCAGGGTCTCTGATGCAACCTGGATTGACCATATCTAGACCCACACCTGGATGAGACATAAGGCTGGACACTCTTGGGGCTGAGAGGATTGGTGAGGTTCGGTGAGCAAATGCAGATACTTTAAAGTAACACCGCGGGGTACCACCCCATGGGTCTCAAATCTCCAGGTACAAGGGCATCTTCCTACATCAAAGCATGCATGGGAAACCCAGAAGATGGTATGCCGTGAGATCGGGAAAGGTTTCTAAAACGCACCTCATTTCTCCCCTCCTTGTGCTCGGGTTCGCCATTCCAGCCACTTGACTAACCATCTCCCTACTTGGAGAATCAGCACCTTTAACCTCCTGTTTCGTACAGGTTGCAAGTTGTCCTGAGGATGAACGGGAAGACGGGGAACCAACGAGAGACTAGCCCTAGGTGTTGGGACAGGCACAGGTCACTCCATTTTCACATCAGGAAGAAGAATGAACCACAGCCTCAGCCTGCCCCCCAGAAACAAAATAGGGCCTGAAGCAATCCTGCGCATTTGCGACCAGCTACCAAAAAAGCGAGTAGAGAAATGGAGCTCAGGGGCACAGCAATTCACAAACGTGCAGAGTTATAAATGAGAACTCTCGTCCACAAATATATTGAGGGAAGGCAACGAAGAGGATTTGAAAGCAAGGCAGATTTGCAGGAAACAGTTTTCAGGAGGTAGATTCGACTCGCCTTTAAAGCACATGAAAAGCGGCAAAACGTTGACAATGATGCCCTTGGCCAAAAAGGGCGTATGCGTTTTTGCCTGAATATATTCAGGAAAAAACGCATACGCCCTTTTTGGCCAACCAAGCAAGCCGGAAGGGCAAATCAGCGCTACAAAGAAGTCTCGCTTGCCCTCGGTCAAAAGGGCCATGCTGAAAAAACTGTAAAAACCAGAAAAGCAGGACAGGCCATGGAGACATGGGAGCCTTGCTACGCTGAAGGGCGGGATGTAAATTGCCAACAGGCACTCTGGAGAAGTGTACGGTGTGTCCTGAAACAAGTAATAAACACAGCTTAGAGAGCATAGGGCTCTTCCACTCATAGGCGTATAAATCGGGAAAAATAAAAATCAACAAGGCACAGGCACCCCAAACTTTACGGCTGCTGTGTTTCCAAGAACCTCCACTTCAGTACACCTTCAATATCCCAGTAAAGAGAAAAATGGATAAAGAAATGGTGGGACTTGGCACAATGGAATATCACTCAGCCATGAAATCAACGTCATAAGGCTAGTTAGCAGCATGATGAGTGGATTTAGGTACGAGGATTCTAAGTGAAATAAGTCACACAGAAAAAGACACTTATCCTAAGATATCGCTTAGAGAGGGAATGTCAAAATCACTACACTGAACTGAATTACAAAACAGAACAGAGTCACACCTTTAGAAGACACACTATGGCTGCTGAATGGGAAAGGTGAGGTGGGGTGATGCATAAAACAAGGGTTTGAAATTAGCTCAGAGACCGCTCCATAAGCCAAATATGTAATAGACAAGGCCTACTCCCTGCTCAGTGAACTGGACTCAACACCCCCTAGTCACCGCACAAGAATATATCTGACTAGTAAGAAGCTGAAAACCTATGTATCGATATCCCTCTGCAAGTGAATCAAGAGGGTGAAAAGCGGCATAAACACAGCAGGGAAAAGCAGCCAAGCCCCATTCTAAACATAAATTACTTTAAAAAACCCACAAAACAAAGACAGTGAAAGAGAGAGAAATTCTTACAAAATCCGTTCAGGGTCTCTGATGCAACCTGGATTGACCATATCTAGACCCACACCTGGATGAGACATAAGGCTGGACACTCTTCGGGCTGAGAGGATTGGTGAGGTTGGGTGAGCAAACGCAGATACTTTAAAGTAACACCGCGGGGTACCACCCCATGGGTCTCAAATCTCCAGGTACAGGGGCATCCTCCTACATCAAACATGCATGGGAAACCCAGAAGATGGTATGCCGTGAGATCGGGAAAGGTTTCTAAAACGCACCTCATTTCTCCTCTCCTTGTGCTCGGGTTCGCCATTCCAGCCACTTGACTAACCATCTCCCTACTTGGAGAATCAGCACCTTTAACCTCCTGTTTCGTACAGGTTGCAAGTTGTCCTGAGGATGAACGGGAAGACGGGGAACCAACGAGAGACTAGCCCTAGGTGTTGGGACAGGCACAGGTCACTCCATTTTCCCATCAGGAAGAAGAATGAACCACAGCCTCAGCCTGCCCCCCAGAACCAAAATAGGGCCTGAAGCAATCCTGCCCATTTGCAGCCAGCTCCCAAAAAAGCGAGTAGACAAATGGAGCTCTGGGGCACAGCAATTCACAAACGTACAGAGTTATAAATGAGAACTCTCGTCCACAAATATATTGAGGGAAGGCAACGAAGAGGATTTGAAAGCAAGGCAGATTTGCAGGAAACAGTTTTCAGGAGGTAGATTCGACTCGCCTTTAAAGCACATGAAAAGCGGCAAAACATTGACAATGATGCCCTTGGCCAAAAAGGGCGTATGCGTTTTTTCCTGAATATATTCAGGAAAAAACGCATACGCCCTTTTTGGCCAACCAAGCAAGCCGGAAGGGCAAATCAGCGCTACAAAGAAGTCTCGCTTGCCCTCGGTCAAAAGGGCCATGCTGAAAAAAGTGTAAAAACCAGAAAAGCAGGACAGGCCATGGAGACATGGGAGCCTTGCTACACTGATGGGCGGGATGTAAATTGCCAACAGGCACTCTGGAGAAGTGTACGGTGTGTCCTAAAACAAGTAATAAACACAGCTTAGAGAGCATAGGGCTCTTCCACTCATAGGCGTATAAATCGGGAAAAATAAAAATCAACAAGGCACAGGCACCCCAAACTTTACGGCTGCTCTGTTTCCAAGAACCTCGACTTCGGTACACCTTCAATATCCCAGGAAAGAGAAAAATGGATAAAGAAATGGTGGGACTTGGCACAATGGAATATCACTCAGCCATGAAATCAACGTCATAAGGCTAGTTAGCAGCATGATGAGTGGATTTAGATACGAGGATTGTAAGTGAAATAAGTCACACAGAAAAAGACACTTATCCTAAGATATCGCTTATAGAGGGAATGTCAAAATCGCTACACTTGAACTGAATTACAAAACAGAACAGAGTCACACCTTTAGAAGACACACTATGGCTGCTGAACGGGAAAGGTGAGGTGGGGTGATGCATAAAACAAGGGTTTGAAATTAGCTCAGAGACCACTCCATAAGCCAAATATGTAATAGACAAGGCCTACTCCCTGCTCAGTGAATTGGACTCAACACCCCCTAGCCACCGCACAAGAATATATCTGACTAGTAAGAAGCTGAAAACCTATGTATCGATATCCCTCTGCAAGTGAATCAAGAGGGTGAAAAGCGGCATAAACACAGCAGGAAAAAGCAGCCAAGCCCCATTCTAAACATAAATTACTTAAAAAAACCCACAAAACAAATACAGTGAAAGAGAGAGAAATTCTTACAAAATCCGTTCAGGATCTCTGATGCAACCTGGATTGACCATATCTAGACCCACAGCTGGATGAGACATAAGGCTGGACACTCTTGGGGCTGAGAGGATTGGTGAGGTTGGGTGAGCAAACGCACATACTTTAAAGTAACACCGCGGGGTACCCACCCCATGGGTCTCAAATCTCCAGGTACAAGGGCATCTTCCTACATCAAAACATGCATGGGAAACCCAAAAGATGGTATGCCGTGAGATTGGGAAAGGATTCTAAAACGCAGCTCATTTCTTCTCTCCTTTTGTTCGGGTTCGCCATTCCAGCCACTTGACTAACCATCTCCCTACTTGGAGAATCAGCACCTTTAACCTCCTGTTTCCTACAGGTTGCCATTTGTCCTGACGATGAACGGGTAGACGGGGAACCAACGAGAGACTAGCCCTAGGTGTTGGGACAGGCACAGGTCACTCCATTTTCCCATCAGGAAGAAGAATGAACCACAGGCTCAGCCTGCCCCCCAGAACCAAAATAGGGCCTGAAGCAATCCTGCGCATTTGCGGCCAGCTCCCAAAAAAGCGAGTAGACAAATGGAGCTCAGGGGCACTGCAATTCACAAACGTGCAGAGTTATAAATGAGAACTCTCGTCCACAAATATATTGAGGGAAGGCAACGAAGAGGATTTGAAAACAAGGCAGATTTGCAGGAAACAGTTTTCAGGAGGTAGATTCGACTCGCCTTTAAAGCACATGAAAAGCGGCAAAACGTTGACAATGATGCCCTTGGCCAAAAAGGGCGTATGCGTTTTTTCCTGAATATATTCAAGAAAAAACGCATACGCCCTATTTGGCCAACCAAGCAAGCTGGAAGGGCCAATAAGCGCTACAAAGCAGTCTCTCTTGCCCTCGGTCAAAAGGGCCATGCTGAAAAAAGTGTAAAAACCAGAAAAGCAGGACAGGCCATGGAGACATGGGAGACTTGCTACGCTGATGGGCGGGATGTAAATTGCCAACAGGCACTCTGGAGAAATGTACGGTGTGTCCTGAAACAAGTAATAAACACAGCTTAGAGAGCATAGGGCTCTTCCACTCATAGGCGTATAAATCGGGAAAACCAAAAATCAACAAGGCACAGGCACCCCAAACTTTAGGGCTGCTCTGTTTTCAAGAACCTCCACTTCGGTACACCTTCATTATCCCAGGAAAGAGAAAAATGGATAAAGAAATGGTGGGATTTGGCACAATGGAATATCACTCAGCCATGAAATCAACGTCATACGCTAGTTAGCAGCATGATGAGTGGATTTAGGTACGAGGATTGTAAGTGAAATAAGTCACACAGAAAAAGACACTTATCCTAAGATATCGCTTATAGAGGGAATGTCAAAATCGCTACACTTGAACTGAATTACAAAACAGAACAGAGTCACACCTTTAGAAGACACACTATGGCTGCTGAACGGGAAAGGTGAGGTGGGGTGATGCATAAAACAAGGGTTTGAAATTAGCTTAGACACCGCTCCATAAGCCAAATATGTAATAGACAAGGCCTACTCCCTGCTCAGTGAACTGGACTCAACACCCCCTAGTCACCGCACAGGAATATATCTGACTAGTAAGACTCTGAAAACCTATGTATCGATATCTCTCTGCAAGTGAATCAAGAGGGTGTAAAGCGGCATAAACACAGCAGGGAAAAGCAGCCAAGCCCCATTCTAAACATAAATTACTTTATAAAACCCACAAAACAAAGACAGTGAAAGAGAGAGAAATTCTTACAAAATCCGTTCAGGGTCTCTGACGCAACCTGGATTGACCACATCTAGACCCACAGCTGGATGAGACATAAGGCTGGACACTCTTGGGGCTGAGAGGATTGGTGAGGTTGGGTGAGCAAACGCAGATACTTTAAAGTAACACCACGGGGTACCACCCCATGGGTCTCAAATCTCCAGGTACAAGGGCATCTTTCTACATCAAAACATGCATGGGAAACCCAGAAGATGGTACGCCGTGAGATCGCGAAAGGTTTCTAAAACGCACCTCATTTCTCCTCTCCTTGTGCTCGGGTTCGGCATTCTAGCCGCTTTACTAACCATCTCCCTACTTGGAGAATCAGCACCTTTAACCTCCTGTTTCGTACAGGTTGCAATTTGTCCTGGGGATGAACGGGAAGACGGGGAACCAACGAGAGACTAGCCCTAGGTGTTGGGACAGGCACAGGTCACTCCATTTTCCCATCAGGAAGAAGAATGAAACACAGGCTCAGCCTGACCCCAGAACCAAAATAGGGCCTGAAGCAATCCTGCGCTTTTGCGGCCAGCTCCCAAAAAAGCGAGTAGACAAATGGAGCTCAGGGGCACGGCAATTCACAAACGTGCAGAGTTATAAATGAGAACTCTCGTCCACAAATATATTGAGGGAAGGCAACGAAGAGGATTTGGAAGCAAGGCAGATTTGCAGGAAACAGATTTCAGGAGGTAGATTCGACTCGCCTTTAAAGCACATGAAAAGCGGCAAATCGTTCACAATGATGCCCTTGGCCAAAAAGGGCGTATGCGTTTTTTCCTGAATATATTCAGGAAAAAACGCATACGCCCTTTTTGGCCAACCAAGCAAGCCGGAAGGGCAAATCAGCGCTACAAAGAAGTCTCGCTTGCCCTCGGTCAAAAGGGCCATGCTGAAAAAAGTGTAAAAACCAGAAAAGCAGGACAGGCCATGGAGACATGGGAGCCTTGCTACACTGATGGGCGGGATGTAAATTGCCAACAGGCACTCTGGAGAAGTGTACGGTGTGTCCTGAAACAAGTAATAAACACAGCTTAGAGAGCATAGGGCTCTTCCACTCATAGGCGTATAAATCGGGAAAAATAAAAATCAACAAGGCACAGGCACCCCAAACTTTACGGCTGCTCTGTTTCCAAGAACCTTGACTTCGGTACACCTTCAATATCCCAGGAAAGAGAAAAATGGATAAAGAAATGGTGGGACTTGGCACAATGGAATATCACTCAGCCATGAAATCAACGTCATAAGGCTAGTTAGCAGCATGATGAGTGGATTTAGATACGAGGATTCTAAGTGAAATAAGTCACACAGAAAAAGACACTTATCCTAAGATATCGCTTAGAGAGGGAATGTCAAAATCGCTACACTTGAACTGAATTACAAAACAGAACAGAGTCACACCTTTAGAAGACACACTATGGCTGCTGAACGGGAAAGGTGAGGTGGGGTGATGCATAAAACAAGGGTTTGAAATTAGCTCAGAGACCGCTCCATAAGCCAAATATGTAATAGACAAGGCCTACTCCCTGCTCAGTGAATTGGACTCAACACCCCATAGCCACCGCACAAGAATATATCTGACTAGTAAGAAGCTGAAAACCTATGTATCGATATCCCTCTGCAAGTGAATCTAGAGGGTGAAAAGCGGCATAAACACAGCAGGAAAAAGCAGCCAAGCCCCATTCTAAACATAAATTACTTTAAAAAACCCACAAAACAAAGACAGTGAAAGAGAGAGAAATTCTTACAAAATCCGTTCATGGTCTCTGATGCAACCTGGATTGACCATATCTAGACCCACACCTGGATGAGACATAAGGCTGGACACTCTTGGGGCTGAGAGGATTGGTGAGGTTGGGTGAGCAAACGCAGATACTTTAAAGTAACACCGCGGGGTACCACCCCATGGGTCTCAAATCTCCAGGTACAAGGGCATCTTCCTACATCAAAACATACATGGGAAATCCAGAAGATGGTATGCCATGAGATCGGGAAAGGTTTCTAAAACGCACCTCATTTCTCCTCTCCTTGTGCTCGGGTTCGCCATTCCAGCCACTTGACTAACCATCTCCCTACTTGGAGAATCAGCACCTTTAACCTCCTGTTTCGTACAGGTTGCTATTTGTCCTGAGGATGAACGCGAAGACGGGGAACCAACGAGAGACTAGCCCTAGGTGTTGGGACAGGCACAGGTCACTCCATTTTTCCATCAGGAAGAAGAATGAACCACAGCCTCAGCCTGCCCCCCAGAACCAAAATAGGGCCTGAAGCAATCTTGCGCATTTGCGGCCAGCTACCAAAAAAGCGAGTAGAGAAATGGAGCTCAGGGGCACTGCAATTCACAAATGCGCAGAGTTATAAATGAGAACTCTCGTCCACAAATATATTGAGGGAAGGCAACGAAGAGGATTTGAAAGCAAGGCAGATTTGCAGGAAACAGATTTCAGGAGGTAGATTCGACTCGCCTTTAAAGCACATGAAAAGCGGCAAAACGTTGACAATGATGCCCTTGGCCAAAAAGGGCGTATGCGTTTTTTCCTGAATATATTCAGGAAAAAACGCATACGCCCTTTTTGGCCAACCAAGCAAGCCGGAAGGGCAAATCAGCGCTACAAAGAAGTCTCGCTTGCCCTCGGTCAAAAGGGCCATATTGAAAAAAGTGTAAAAACCAGAAAAGCAGAACAGGCCATGGAGACATGGGAGCCTTGCTACGCTGATGGGAGGGATGTAAATTGCCAACAGGCACTCTGGAGAAGTGTACGGTGTGTCCTGAAACAAGTAATAAACACAGCTTAGAGAGCATAGGGCACGTCCACTCATAGGCGTATAAATCGGGAAAACTAAAAATCAAAAAGACACAGGCACCCCAAACTTTACGGCTGCTCTGTTTCCAAGAACCTCCACTTTCGTACACCTTCAATATCCCAGGAAAGAGAAAAATGGATAAAGAAATGGTGGTACTTGGCACAATGGAATATCACTCAGCCATGAAATCAACGTTATAAGGCTAGTTAGCAGCATGATGAGTGGATTTAGGTACGATGATTCTAAGTGAAATAAGTCACACAGAAAAAGACACTTATCCTAAGATATCGCTTATAGAGGGAATGTCAAAATCGCTACACTTGAACTGAATTACAAAACAGAACAGAGTCACACCTTTAGAAGACACACTATGGCTGCTGAACGGGAAAGGTGAGGTGGGCTGATGCATAAAACAAGGGTTTGAAATTAGCTCAGAGACCACTCCATAAGCCAAATATGTAATAGACAAGGCCACTCCCTGCTCAGTGAACTGGACTCAACACCCCCAAGTCACCGCACAAGAATATATCTGACTAGTAAGAATCTGAAAACCTATGTATCGATATCCCTCTGCAAGTGAATCAAGAGGGTGAAAAGCGGCATAAACACAGCAGGGAAAAGCAGCCAAGCCCCATTCTAAACATAAATTACTTTAAAAAAACCCACAAAACAAAGACAGTGAAAGAGAGAGAAATTCTTACAAAATCCGTTCAGGGTCTCTGATGCAACCTGGATTGACCATATCTAGACCCACACCTGGATGAGACATAAGGCTGGACACTCTTGGGGCTGAGAGGATTGGTGAGGTTCGGTGAGCAAATGCAGATACTTTAAAGTAACACCGCGGGGTACCACCCCATGGGTCTCAAATCTCCAGGTACAAGGGCATCTTCCTACATCAAAGCATGCATGGGAAACCCAGAAGATGGTATGCCGTGAGATCGGGAAAGGTTTCTAAAACGCACCTCATTTCTCCCCTCCTTGTGCTCGGGTTCGCCATTCCAGCCACTTGACTAACCATCTCCCTACTTGGAGAATCAGCACCTTTAACCTCCTGTTTCGTACAGGTTGCAAGTTGTCCTGAGGATGAACGGGAAGACGGGGAACCAACGAGAGACTAGCCCTAGGTGTTGGGACAGGCACAGGTCACTCCATTTTCACATCAGGAAGAAGAATGAACCACAGCCTCAGCCTGCCCCCCAGAAACAAAATAGGGCCTGAAGCAATCCTGCGCATTTGCGACCAGCTACCAAAAAAGCGAGTAGAGAAATGGAGCTCAGGGGCACAGCAATTCACAAACGTGCAGAGTTATAAATGAGAACTCTCGTCCACAAATATATTGAGGGAAGGCAACGAAGAGGATTTGAAAGCAAGGCAGATTTGCAGGAAACAGTTTTCAGGAGGTAGATTCGACTCGCCTTTAAAG
This sequence comes from Eubalaena glacialis, assembly GCF_028564815.1. Lineage (NCBI taxonomy): Eukaryota > Metazoa > Chordata > Mammalia > Artiodactyla > Balaenidae > Eubalaena > Eubalaena glacialis. The sequence goes on along the minus strand of NW_026871293.1, from coordinate 278,135 downwards.
CACATGAAAAGCGGCAAAACGTTGACAATGATGCCCTTGGCCAAAAAGGGCGTATGCGTTTTTGCCTGAATATATTCAGGAAAAAACGCATACGCCCTTTTTGGCCAACCAAGCAAGCCGGAAGGGCAAATCAGCGCTACAAAGAAGTCTCGCTTGCCCTCGGTCAAAAGGGCCATGCTGAAAAAACTGTAAAAACCAGAAAAGCAGGACAGGCCATGGAGACATGGGAGCCTTGCTACGCTGATGGGCGGGATGTAAATTGCCAACAGGCACTCTGGAGAAGTGTACGGTGTGTCCTGAAACAAGTAATAAACACAGCTTAGAGAGCATAGGGCTCTTCCACTCATAGGCGTATAAATCGGGAAAAATAAAAATCAACAAGGCACAGGCACCCCAAACTTTACGGCTGCTGTGTTTCCAAGAACCTCCACTTCAGTACACCTTCAATATCCCAGTAAAGAGAAAAATGGATAAAGAAATGGTGGGACTTGGCACAATGGAATATCACTCAGCCATGAAATCAACGTCATAAGGCTAGTTAGCAGCATGATGAGTGGATTTAGGTACGAGGATTCTAAGTGAAATAAGTCACACAGAAAAAGACACTTATCCTAAGATATCGCTTAGAGAGGGAATGTCAAAATCACTACACTGAACTGAATTACAAAACAGAACAGAGTCACACCTTTAGAAGACACACTATGGCTGCTGAACGGGAAAGGTGAGGTGGGGTGATGCATAAAACAAGGGTTTGAAATTAGCTCAGAGACCGCTCCATAAGCCAAATATGTAATAGACAAGGCCTACTCCCTGCTCAGTGAACTGGACTCAACACCCCCTAGTCACCGCACAAGAATATATCTGACTAGTAAGAAGCTGAAAACCTATGTATCGATATCCCTCTGCAAGTGAATCAAGAGGGTGAAAAGCGGCATAAACACAGCAGGGAAAAGCAGCCAAGCCCCATTCTAAACATAAATTACTTTAAAAAACCCACAAAACAAAGACAGTGAAAGAGAGAGAAATTCTTACAAAATCCGTTCAGGGTCTCTGATGCAACCTGGATTGACCATATCTAGACCCACACCTGGATGAGACATAAGGCTGGACACTCTTCGGGCTGAGAGGATTGGTGAGGTTGGGTGAGCAAACGCAGATACTTTAAAGTAACACCGCGGGGTACCACCCCATGGGTCTCAAATCTCCAGGTACAGGGGCATCCTCCTACATCAAACATGCATGGGAAACCCAGAAGATGGTATGCCGTGAGATCGGGAAAGGTTTCTAAAACGCACCTCATTTCTCCTCTCCTTGTGCTCGGGTTCGCCATTCCAGCCACTTGACTAACCATCTCCCTACTTGGAGAATCAGCACCTTTAACCTCCTGTTTCGTACAGGTTGCAAGTTGTCCTGAGGATGAACGGGAAGACGGGGAACCAACGAGAGACTAGCCCTAGGTGTTGGGACAGGCACAGGTCACTCCATTTTCCCATCAGGAAGAAGAATGAACCACAGCCTCAGCCTGCCCCCCAGAACCAAAATAGGGCCTGAAGCAATCCTGCCCATTTGCAGCCAGCTCCCAAAAAAGCGAGTAGACAAATGGAGCTCTGGGGCACAGCAATTCACAAACGTGCAGAGTTATAAATGAGAACTCTCGTCCACAAATATATTGAGGGAAGGCAACGAAGAGGATTTGAAAGCAAGGCAGATTTGCAGGAAACAGTTTTCAGGAGGTAGATTCGACTCGCCTTTAAAGCACATGAAAAGCGGCAAAACATTGACAATGATGCCCTTGGCCAAAAAGGGCGTATGCGTTTTTGCCTGAATATATTCAGGAAAAAACGCATACGCCCTTTTTGGCCAACCAAGCAAGCCGGAAGGGCAAATCAGCGCTACAAAGAAGTCTCGCTTGCCCTCGGTCAAAAGGGCCATGCTGAAAAAAGTGTAAAAACCAGAAAAGCAGGACAGGCCATGGAGACATGGGAGCCTTGCTACACTGATGGGCGGGATGTAAATTGCCAACAGGCACTCTGGAGAAGTGTACGGTGTGTCCTAAAACAAGTAATAAACACAGCTTAGAGAGCATAGGGCTCTTCCACTCATAGGCGTATAAATCGGGAAAAATAAAAATCAACAAGGCACAGGCACCCCAAACTTTACGGCTGCTCTGTTTCCAAGAACCTCGACTTCGGTACACCTTCAATATCCCAGGAAAGAGAAAAATGGATAAAGAAATGGTGGGACTTGGCACAATGGAATATCACTCAGCCATGAAATCAACGTCATAAGGCTAGTTATCAGCATGATGAGTGGATTTAGGTACGATGATTCTAAGTGAAATAAGTCACACAGAAAAAGACACTTATCCTAAGATATCGCTTATAGAGGGAATGTCAAAATCGCTACACTTGAACTGAATTACAAAACAGAACAGAGTCACACCTTTAGAAGACACACTATGGCTGCTGAACGGGAAAGGTGAGGTGGGCTGATGCATAAAACAAGGGTTTGAAATTAGCTCAGAGACCACTCCATAAGCCAAATATGTAATAGACAAGGCCACTCCCTGCTCAGTGAACTGGACTCAACACCCCCAAGTCACCGCACAAGAATATATCTGACTAGTAAGAATCTGAAAACCTATGTATCGATATCCCTCTGCAAGTGAATGAAGAGGGTGAAAAGCGGCATAAACACAGCAGGGAAAAGCAGCCAAGCCCCATTCTAAACATAAATTACTTTAAAAAACCCACAAAACAAAGACAGTGAAAGAGAGAGAAATTCTTACAAAATCCGTTCAGGGTCTCTGATGCAACCTGGATTGACCATATCTAGACCCACACCTGGATGAGACATAAGGCTGGACACTCTTGGGGCTGAGAGGATTGGTGAGGTTGGGTGAGCAAACGCAGATACTTTAAAGTAAAACCGCGGGGTACACACCCCATGGGTCTCAAATCTCCAGGTACAAGGGCATCTTCCTACATGAAAACATGCATGGGAAACCCAGAGGTTTGTATGCCGTGAGATCGGGAAAGGCTTCTAAAACGCACCTCATTTCTCCTCTCCTTCTGCTCGGGTTCACCATTCTAGCCGCTTGACTAACCATCTCCCTACTTGGAGAATCAGCACCTTTAACATCCTGTTTCGTACAGGTTGCAATTTGTCCTGAGGATGAACGGGAAGACGGGGAACCAACGAGAGACTAGCCCTAGGTGTTGGGACAGGCACAGGTCACTCCATTTTCACATCAGGAAGAAGAATGAACCACAGCCTCAGCCTGCCCCCCAGAAACAAAATAGGGCCTGAAGCAATCCTGCGCATTTGCGACCAGCTACCAAAAAAGCGAGTAGAGAAATGGAGCTCAGGGGCACAGCAATTCACAAACGTGCAGAGTTATAAATGAGAACTCTCGTCCACAAATATATTGAGGGAAGGCAACGAAGAGGATTTGAAAGCAAGGCAGATTTGCAGGAAACAGTTTTCAGGAGGTAGATTCGACTCGCCTTTAAAGCACATGAAAAGCGGCAAAACGTTGACAATGATGCCCTTGGCCAAAAAGGGCGTATGCGTTTTTGCCTGAATATATTCAGGAAAAAACGCATACGCCCTTTTTGGCCAACCAAGCAAGCCGGAAGGGCAAATCAGCGCTACAAAGAAGTCTCGCTTGCCCTCGGTCAAAAGGGCCATGCTGAAAAAACTGTAAAAACCAGAAAAGCAGGACAGGCCATGGAGACATGGGAGCCTTGCTACGCTGATGGGCGGGATGTAAATTGCCAACAGGCACTCTGGAGAAGTGTACGGTGTGTCCTGAAACAAGTAATAAACACAGCTTAGAGAGCATAGGGCTCTTCCACTCATAGGCGTATAAATCGGGAAAAATAAAAATCAACAAGGCACAGGCACCCCAAACTTTACGGCTGCTGTGTTTCCAAGAACCTCCACTTCAGTACACCTTCAATATCCCAGTAAAGAGAAAAATGGATAAAGAAATGGTGGGACTTGGCACAATGGAATATCACTCAGCCATGAAATCAACGTCATAAGGCTAGTTAGCAGCATGATGAGTGGATTTAGGTACGAGGATTCTAAGTGAAATAAGTCACACAGAAAAAGACACTTATCCTAAGATATCGCTTAGAGAGGGAATGTCAAAATCACTACACTGAACTGAATTACAAAACAGAACAGAGTCACACCTTTAGAAGACACACTATGGCTGCTGAACGGGAAAGGTGAGGTGGGGTGATGCATAAAACAAGGGTTTGAAATTAGCTCAGAGACCGCTCCATAAGCCAAATATGTAATAGACAAGGCCTACTCCCTGCTCAGTGAACTGGACTCAACACCCCCTAGTCACCGCACAAGAATATATCTGACTAGTAAGAAGCTGAAAACCTATGTATCGATATCCCTCTGCAAGTGAATCAAGAGGGTGAAAAGCGGCATAAACACAGCAGGGAAAAGCAGCCAAGCCCCATTCTAAACATAAATTACTTTAAAAAACCCACAAAACAAAGACAGTGAAAGAGAGAGAAATTCTTACAAAATCCGTTCAGGGTCTCTGATGCAACCTGGATTGACCATATCTAGACCCACACCTGGATGAGACATAAGGCTGGACACTCTTCGGGCTGAGAGGATTGGTGAGGTTGGGTGAGCAAACGCAGATACTTTAAAGTAACACCGCGGGTACCACCCCATGGGTCTCAAATCTCCAGGTACAGGGGCATCCTCCTACATCAAACATGCATGGGAAACCCAGAAGATGGTATGCCGTGAGATCGGGAAAGGTTTCTAAAACGCACCTCATTTCTCTCTCCTTGTGCTCGGGTTCGCCATTCAGCCACTTGACTAACCATCTCCCTACTTGGAGAATCAGCACCTTTAACCTCCTGTTTCGTACAGGTTGCAAGTTGTCCTGAGGATGAACGGAAGACGGGGAACCAACGAGAGACTAGCCCTAGGTGTTGGGACAGGCACAGGTCACTCCATTTTCCCATCAGGAAGAAGAATGAACCACAGCCTCAGCCTGCCCCCCAGAACCAAAATAGGGCCTGAAGCAATCCTGCCCATTTGCAGCCAGCTCCCAAAAAAGCGAGTAGACAAATGGAGCTCTGGGGCACAGCAATTCACAAACGTACAGAGTTATAAATGAGAACTCTCGTCCACAAATATATTGAGGGAAGGCAACGAAGAGGATTTGAAAGCAAGGCAGATTTGCAGGAAACAGTTTTCAGGAGGTAGATTCGACTCGCCTTTAAAGCACATGAAAAGCGGCAAAACATTGACAATGATGCCCTTGGCCAAAAAGGGCGTATGCGTTTTTTCCTGAATATATTCAGGAAAAAACGCATACGCCCTTTTTGGCCAACCAAGCAAGCCGGAAGGGCAAATCAGCGCTACAAAGAAGTCTCGCTTGCCCTCGGTCAAAAGGGCCATGCTGAAAAAAGTGTAAAAACCAGAAAAGCAGGACAGGCCATGGAGACATGGGAGCCTTGCTACACTGATGGGCGGGATGTAAATTGCCAACAGGCACTCTGGAGAAGTGTACGGTGTGTCCTAAAACAAGTAATAAACACAGCTTAGAGAGCATAGGGCTCTTCCACTCATAGGCGTATAAATCGGGAAAAATAAAAATCAACAAGGCACAGGCACCCCAAACTTTACGGCTGCTCTGTTTCCAAGAACCTCGACTTCGGTACACCTTCAATATCCCAGGAAAGAGAAAAATGGATAAAGAAATGGTGGGACTTGGCACAATGGAATATCACTCAGCCATGAAATCAACGTCATAAGGCTAGTTAGCAGCATGATGAGTGGATTTAGATACGAGGATTGTAAGTGAAATAAGTCACACAGAAAAAGACACTTATCCTAAGATATCGCTTATAGAGGGAATGTCAAAATCGCTACACTTGAACTGAATTACAAAACAGAACAGAGTCACACCTTTAGAAGACACACTATGGCTGCTGAACGGGAAAGGTGAGGTGGGGTGATGCATAAAACAAGGGTTTGAAATTAGCTCAGAGACCACTCCATAAGCCAAATATGTAATAGACAAGGCCTACTCCCTGCTCAGTGAATTGGACTCAACACCCCCTAGCCACCGCACAAGAATATATCTGACTAGTAAGAAGCTGAAAACCTATGTATCGATATCCCTCTGCAAGTGAATCAAGAGGGTGAAAAGCGGCATAAACACAGCAGGAAAAAGCAGCCAAGCCCCATTCTAAACATAAATTACTTAAAAAAACCCACAAAACAAATACAGTGAAAGAGAGAGAAATTCTTACAAAATCCGTTCAGGATCTCTGATGCAACCTGGATTGACCATATCTAGACCCACAGCTGGATGAGACATAAGGCTGGAAACTCTTGGGGCTGAGAGGATTGGTGAGGTTGGGTGAGCAAACGCACATACTTTAAAGTAACACCGCGGGGTACCCACCCATGGGTCTCAAATCTCCCAGGTACAAGGGCATCTTCCTACATCAAAACATGCATGGGAAACCCAAAAGATGGTATGCCGTGAGATTGGGAAAGGATTCTAAAACGCAGCTCATTTCTTCTCTCCTTTTGTTCGGGTTCGCCATTCCAGCCACTTGACTAACCATCTCCCTACTTGGAGAATCAGCACCTTTAACCTCCTGTTTCCTACAGGTTGCCATTTGTCCTGACGATGAACGGGTAGACGGGGAACCAACGAGAGACTAGCCCTAGGTGTTGGGACAGGCACAGGTCACTCCATTTTCCCATCAGGAAGAGAGAATGAACCACAGGCTCAGCCTGCCCCCCAGAACCAAAATAGGCCTGAAGCAATCCTGCGCATTTGCGGCCAGCTCCCAAAAAGCGAGTAGACAAATGGAGCTCAGGGGCACCTGCAATTCACAAACGTGCAGAGTTATAAATGAGAACTCTCGTCCACAAATATATTGAGGGAAGGCAACGAAGAGGATTGAAAACAAGGCAGATTTGCAGGAAACAGTTTTCAGGAGGTAGATTCGACTCGCCTTTAAAGCACATGAAAAGCGGCAAAACGTTGACAATGATGCCCTTGGCCAAAAAGGGCGTATGCGTTTTTTCCTGAATATATTCAAGAAAAAACGCATACGCCCTATTTGGCCAACCAAGCAGCTGGAAGGGCCAATAAGCGCTACAAAGCAGTCTCTCTTGCCCTCGGTCAAAAGGGGCCATGCTGAAAAAAGTGTAAAAACCAGAAAAGCAGGACAGGCCATGGAGACATGGGAGACTTGCTACGCTGATGGGCGGATGTAAATTGCCAACAGGCACTCTGGAGAAATGTACGTGTGTCCTGAAACAAGTAATAAACACAGCTTAGAGAGCATAGGGCTCTTCCACTCATAGGCGTATAAATCGGGAAAACCAAAAATCAACAAGGCACAGGCACCCCAAACTTTAGGGCTGCTCTGTTTTCAAGAACCTCCACTTCGGTACACCTTCATTATCCCAGGAAAGAGAAAAAATGGATAAAGAAATGGTGGGATTTGGCACAATGGAATATCACTCAGCATGAAATCAACGTCATACGCTAGTTAGCAGCATGATGAGTGGATTTAGGTACGAGGATTGTAAGTGAAATAAGTCACACAGAAAAAGACACTTATCCTAAGATATCGCTTATAGAGGGAATGTCAAAATCGCTACACTTGAACTGAATTACAAAACAGAACAGAGTCACACCTTTAGAAGACACACTATGGCTGCTGAACGGGAAAGGTGAGGTGGGGTGATGCATAAAACAAGGGTTTGAAATTAGCTTAGACACCGCTCCATAAGCCAAATATGTAATAGACAAGGCCTACTCCCTGCTCAGTGAACTGGACTCAACACCCCCTAGTCACCGCACAGGAATATATCTGACTAGGAAGACTCTGAAAACCTATGTATCGATATCTCTCTGCAAGTGAATCAAGAGGGTGTAAAGCGGCATAAACACAGCAGGGAAAAGCAGCCAAGCCCCATTCTAAACATAAATTACTTTATAAAACCCACAAAACAAAGACAGTGAAAGAGAGAGAAATTCTTACAAAATCCGTTCAGGGTCTCTGACGCAACCTGGATTGACCACATCTAGACCCACAGCTGGATGAGACATAAGGCTGGACACTCTTGGGGCTGAGAGGATTGGTGAGGTTGGGTGAGCAAACGCAGATACTTTAAAGTAACACCACGGGGTACCACCCCATGGGTCTCAAATCTCCAGGTACAAGGGCATCTTTCTACATCAAAACATGCATGGGAAACCCAGAAGATGGTACGCCGTGAGATCGCGAAAGGTTTCTAAAACGCACCTCATTTCTCCTCTCCTTGTGCTCGGGTTCGGCATTCTAGCCGCTTTACTAACCATCTCCCTACTTGGAGAATCAGCACCTTTAACCTCCTGTTTCGTACAGGTTGCAATTTGTCCTGGGGATGAACGGGAAGACGGGGAACCAACGAGAGACTAGCCCTAGGTGTTGGGACAGGCACAGGTCACTCCATTTTCCCATCAGGAAGAAGAATGAAACACAGGCTCAGCCTGACCCCAGAACCAAAATAGGGCCTGAAGCAATCCTGCGCTTTTGCGGCCAGCTCCCAAAAAAGCGAGTAGACAAATGGAGCTCAGGGGCACGGCAATTCACAAACGTGCAGAGTTATAAATGAGAACTCTCGTCCACAAATATATTGAGGGAAGGCAACGAAGAGGATTTGGAAGCAAGGCAGATTTGCAGGAAACAGATTTCAGGAGGTAGATTCGACTCGCCTTTAAAGCACATGAAAAGCGGCAAATCGTTCACAATGATGCCCTTGGCCAAAAAGGGCGTATGCGTTTTTTCCTGAATATATTCAGGAAAAAACGCATACGCCCTTTTTGGCCAACCAAGCAAGCCGGAAGGGCAAATCAGCGCTACAAAGAAGTCTCGCTTGCCCTCGGTCAAAAGGGCCATGCTGAAAAAAGTGTAAAAACCAGAAAAGCAGGACAGGCCATGGAGACATGGGAGCCTTGCTACACTGATGGGCGGGATGTAAATTGCCAACAGGCACTCTGGAGAAGTGTACGGTGTGTCCTGAAACAAGTAATAAACACAGCTTAGAGAGCATAGGGCTCTTCCACTCATAGGCGTATAAATCGGGAAAAATAAAAATCAACAAGGCACAGGCACCCCAAACTTTACGGCTGCTCTGTTTCCAAGAACCTTGACTTCGGTACACCTTCAATATCCCAGGAAAGAGAAAAATGGATAAAGAAATGGTGGGACTTGGCACAATGGAATATCACTCAGCCATGAAATCAACGTCATAAGGCTAGTTAGCAGCATGATGAGTGGATTTAGATACGAGGATTCTAAGTGAAATAAGTCACACAGAAAAAGACACTTATCCTAAGATATCGCTTAGAGAGGGAATGTCAAAATCGCTACACTTGAACTGAATTACAAAACAGAACAGAGTCACACCTTTAGAAGACACACTATGGCTGCTGAACGGGAAAGGTGAGGTGGGGTGATGCATAAAACAAGGGTTTGAAATTAGCTCAGAGACCGCTCCATAAGCCAAATATGTAATAGACAAGGCCTACTCCCTGCTCAGTGAATTGGACTCAACACCCCATAGCCACCGCACAAGAATATATCTGACTAGTAAGAAGCTGAAAACCTATGTATCGATATCCCTCTGCAAGTGAATCTAGAGGGTGAAAAGCGGCATAAACACAGCAGGAAAAAGCAGCCAAGCCCCATTCTAAACATAAATTACTTTAAAAAACCCACAAAACAAAGACAGTGAAAGAGAGAGAAATTCTTACAAAATCCGTTCATGGTCTCTGATGCAACCTGGATTGACCATATCTAGACCCACACCTGGATGAGACATAAGGCTGGACACTCTTGGGGCTGAGAGGATTGGTGAGGTTGGGTGAGCAAACGCAGATACTTTAAAGTAACACCGCGGGGTACCACCCCATGGGTCTCAAATCTCCAGGTACAAGGGCATCTTCCTACATCAAAACATACATGGGAAATCCAGAAGATGGTATGCCATGAGATCGGGAAAGGTTTCTAAAACGCACCTCATTTCTCCTCTCCTTGTGCTCGGGTTCGCCATTCCAGCCACTTGACTAACCATCTCCCTACTTGGAGAATCAGCACCTTTAACCTCCTGTTTCGTACAGGTTGCTATTTGTCCTGAGGATGAACGCGAAGACGGGGAACCAACGAGAGACTAGCCCTAGGTGTTGGGACAGGCACAGGTCACTCCATTTTTCCATCAGGAAGAAGAATGAACCACAGCCTCAGCCTGCCCCCCAGAACCAAAATAGGGCCTGAAGCAATCTTGCGCATTTGCGGCCAGCTACCAAAAAAGCGAGTAGAGAAATGGAGCTCAGGGGCACTGCAATTCACAAATGCGCAGAGTTATAAATGAGAACTCTCGTCCACAAATATATTGAGGGAAGGCAACGAAGAGGATTTGAAAGCAAGGCAGATTTGCAGGAAACAGATTTCAGGAGGTAGATTCGACTCGCCTTTAAAGCACATGAAAAGCGGCAAAACGTTGACAATGATGCCCTTGGCCAAAAAGGGCGTATGCGTTTTTTCCTGAATATATTCAGGAAAAAACGCATACGCCCTTTTTGGCCAACCAAGCAAGCCGGAAGGGCAAATCAGCGCTACAAAGAAGTCTCGCTTGCCCTCGGTCAAAAGGGCCATATTGAAAAAAGTGTAAAAACCAGAAAAGCAGAACAGGCCATGGAGACATGGGAGCCTTGCTACGCTGATGGGAGGGATGTAAATTGCCAACAGGCACTCTGGAGAAGTGTACGGTGTGTCCTGAAACAAGTAATAAACACAGCTTAGAGAGCATAGGGCACGTCCACTCATAGGCGTATAAATCGGGAAAACTAAAAATCAAAAAGACACAGGCACCCCAAACTTTACGGCTGCTCTGTTTCCAAGAACCTCCACTTTCGTACACCTTCAATATCCCAGGAAAGAGAAAAATGGATAAAGAAATGGTGGTACTTGGCACAATGGAATATCACTCAGCCATGAAATCAACGTTATAAGGCTAGTTAGCAGCATGATGAGTGGATTTAGGTACGATGATTCTAAGTGAAATAAGTCACACAGAAAAAGACACTTATCCTAAGATATCGCTTATAGAGGGAATGTCAAAATCGCTACACTTGAACTGAATTACAAAACAGAACAGAGTCACACCTTTAGAAGACACACTATGGCTGCTGAACGGGAAAGGTGAGGTGGGCTGATGCATAAAACAAGGGTTTGAAATTAGCTCAGAGACCACTCCATAAGCCAAATATGTAATAGACAAGGCCACTCCCTGCTCAGTGAACTGGACTCAACACCCCCAAGTCACCGCACAAGAATATATCTGACTAGTAAGAATCTGAAAACCTATGTATCGATATCCCTCTGCAAGTGAATCAAGAGGGTGAAAAGCGGCATAAACACAGCAGGGAAAAGCAGCCAAGCCCCATTCTAAACATAAATTACTTTAAAAAAACCCACAAAACAAAGACAGTGAAAGAGAGAGAAATTCTTACAAAATCCGTTCAGGGTCTCTGATGCAACCTGGATTGACCATATCTAGACCCACACCTGGATGAGACATAAGGCTGGACACTCTTGGGGCTGAGAGGATTGGTGAGGTTCGGTGAGCAAATGCAGATACTTTAAAGTAACACCGCGGGGTACCACCCCATGGGTCTCAAATCTCCAGGTACAAGGGCATCTTCCTACATCAAAGCATGCATGGGAAACCCAGAAGATGGTATGCCGTGAGATCGGGAAAGGTTTCTAAAACGCACCTCATTTCTCCCCTCCTTGTGCTCGGGTTCGCCATTCCAGCCACTTGACTAACCATCTCCCTACTTGGAGAATCAGCACCTTTAACCTCCTGTTTCGTACAGGTTGCAAGTTGTCCTGAGGATGAACGGGAAGACGGGGAACCAACGAGAGACTAGCCCTAGGTGTTGGGACAGGCACAGGTCACTCCATTTTCACATCAGGAAGAAGAATGAACCACAGCCTCAGCCTGCCCCCCAGAAACAAAATAGGGCCTGAAGCAATCCTGCGCATTTGCGACCAGCTACCAAAAAAGCGAGTAGAGAAATGGAGCTCAGGGGCACAGCAATTCACAAACGTGCAGAGTTATAAATGAGAACTCTCGTCCACAAATATATTGAGGGAAGGCAACGAAGAGGATTTGAAAGCAAGGCAGATTTGCAGGAAACAGTTTTCAGGAGGTAGATTCGACTCGCCTTTAAAGCACATGAAAAGCGGCAAAACGTTGACAATGATGCCCTTGGCCAAAAAGGGCGTATGCGTTTTTGCCTGAATATATTCAGGAAAAAACGCATACGCCCTTTTTGGCCAACCAAGCAAGCCGGAAGGGCAAATCAGCGCTACAAAGAAGTCTCGCTTGCCCTCGGTCAAAAGGGCCATGCTGAAAAAACTGTAAAAACCAGAAAAGCAGGACAGGCCATGGAGACATGGGAGCCTTGCTACGCTGATGGGCGGGATGTAAATTGCCAACAGGCACTCTGGAGAAGTGTACGGTGTGTCCTGAAACAAGTAATAAACACAGCTTAGAGAGCATAGGGCTCTTCCACTCATAGGCGTATAAATCGGGAAAAATAAAAATCAACAAGGCACAGGCACCCCAAACTTTACGGCTGCTGTGTTTCCAAGAACCTCCACTTCAGTACACCTTCAATATCCCAGTAAAGAGAAAAATGGATAAAGAAATGGTGGGACTTGGCACAATGGAATATCACTCAGCCATGAAATCAACGTCATAAGGCTAGTTAGCAGCATGATGAGTGGATTTAGGTACGAGGATTCTAAGTGAAATAAGTCACACAGAAAAAGACACTTATCCTAAGATATCGCTTAGAGAGGGAATGTCAAAATCACTACACTGAACTGAATTACAAAACAGAACAGAGTCACACCTTTAGAAGACACACTATGGCTGCTGAACGGGAAAGGTGAGGTGGGGTGATGCATAAAACAAGGGTTTGAAATTAGCTCAGAGACCGCTCCATAAGCCAAATATGTAATAGACAAGGCCTACTCCCTGCTCAGTGAACTGGACTCAACACCCCCTAGTCACCGCACAAGAATATATCTGACTAGTAAGAAGCTGAAAACCTATGTATCGATATCCCTCTGCAAGTGAATCAAGAGGGTGAAAAGCGGCATAAACACAGCAGGGAAAAGCAGCCAAGCCCCATTCTAAACATAAATTACTTTAAAAAACCCACAAAACAAAGACAGTGAAAGAGAGAGAAATTCTTACAAAATCCGTTCAGGGTCTCTGATGCAACCTGGATTGACCATATCTAGACCCACACCTGGATGAGACATAAGGCTGGACACTCTTCGGGCTGAGAGGATTGGTGAGGTTGGGTGAGCAAACGCAGATACTTTAAAGTAACACCGCGGGGTACCACCCCATGGGTCTCAAATCTCCAGGTACAGGGGCATCCTCCTACATCAAACATGCATGGGAAACCCAGAAGATGGTATGCCGTGAGATCGGGAAAGGTTTCTAAAACGCACCTCATTTCTCCTCTCCTTGTGCTCGGGTTCGCCATTCCAGCCACTTGACTAACCATCTCCCTACTTGGAGAATCAGCACCTTTAACCTCCTGTTTCGTACAGGTTGCAAGTTGTCCTGAGGATGAACGGGAAGACGGGGAACCAACGAGAGACTAGCCCTAGGTGTTGGGACAGGCACAGGTCACTCCATTTTCCCATCAGGAAGAAGAATGAACCACAGCCTCAGCCTGCCCCCCAGAACCAAAATAGGGCCTGAAGCAATCCTGCCCATTTGCAGCCAGCTCCCAAAAAAGCGAGTAGACAAATGGAGCTCTGGGGCACAGCAATTCACAAACGTGCAGAGTTATAAATGAGAACTCTCGTCCACAAATATATTGAGGGAAGGCAACGAAGAGGATTTGAAAGCAAGGCAGATTTGCAGGAAACAGTTTTCAGGAGGTAGATTCGACTCGCCTTTAAAGCACATGAAAAGCGGCAAAACATTGACAATGATGCCCTTGGCCAAAAAGGGCGTATGCGTTTTTGCCTGAATATATTCAGGAAAAAACGCATACGCCCTTTTTGGCCAACCAAGCAAGCCGGAAGGGCAAATCAGCGCTACAAAGAAGTCTCGCTTGCCCTCGGTCAAAAGGGCCATGCTGAAAAAAGTGTAAAAACCAGAAAAGCAGGACAGGCCATGGAGACATGGGAGCCTTGCTACACTGATGGGCGGGATGTAAATTGCCAACAGGCACTCTGGAGAAGTGTACGGTGTGTCCTAAAACAAGTAATAAACACAGCTTAGAGAGCATAGGGCTCTTCCACTCATAGGCGTATAAATCGGGAAAAATAAAAATCAACAAGGCACAGGCACCCCAAACTTTACGGCTGCTCTGTTTCCAAGAACCTCGACTTCGGTACACCTTCAATATCCCAGGAAAGAGAAAAATGGATAAAGAAATGGTGGGACTTGGCACAATGGAATATCACTCAGCCATGAAATCAACGTCATAAGGCTAGTTATCAGCATGATGAGTGGATTTAGGTACGATGATTCTAAGTGAAATAAGTCACACAGAAAAAGACACTTATCCTAAGATATCGCTTATAGAGGGAATGTCAAAATCGCTACACTTGAACTGAATTACAAAACAGAACAGAGTCACACCTTTAGAAGACACACTATGGCTGCTGAACGGGAAAGGTGAGGTGGGCTGATGCATAAAACAAGGGTTTGAAATTAGCTCAGAGACCACTCCATAAGCCAAATATGTAATAGACAAGGCCACTCCCTGCTCAGTGAACTGGACTCAACACCCCCAAGTCACCGCACAAGAATATATCTGACTAGTAAGAATCTGAAAACCTATGTATCGATATCCCTCTGCAAGTGAATGAAGAGGGTGAAAAGCGGCATAAACACAGCAGGGAAAAGCAGCCAAGCCCCATTCTAAACATAAATTACTTTAAAAAACCCACAAAACAAAGACAGTGAAAGAGAGAGAAATTCTTACAAAATCCGTTCAGGGTCTCTGATGCAACCTGGATTGACCATATCTAGACCCACACCTGGATGAGACATAAGGCTGGACACTCTTGGGGCTGAGAGGATTGGTGAGGTTCGGTGAGCAAACGCAGATACTTTAAAGTAACACCGCGGGGTACCACCCCATGGGTCTCAAATCTCCAGGTACAAGGGCATCTTCCTACATCAAAGCATGCATGGGAAACCCAGAAGATGGTATGCCGTGAGATAGGGAAAGGTTTCTAAAACGCACCTCATTTCTCCTCTCCTTGTGCTCGGGTTCGCCATTCCAGCCACTTGACTAACCATCTCCCTACTTGGAGAATCAGCACCTTTAACCTCCTGTTTCGTACAGGTTGCAAGTTGTCCTGAGGATGAACGGGAAGACGGGGAACCAACGAGAGACTAGCCCTAGGTGTTGGGACAGGCACAGGTCACTCCATTTTCACATCAGGAAGAAGAATGAACCACAGCCTCAGCCTGCCCCCCAGAAACAAAATAGGGCCTGAAGCAATCCTGCGCATTTGCGACCAGCTACCAAAAAAGCGAGTAGAGAAATGGAGCTCAGGGGCACAGCAATTCACAAACGTGCAGAGTTATAAATGAGAACTCTCGTCCACAAATATATTGAGGGAAGGCAACGAAGAGGATTTGAAAGCAAGGCAGATTTGCAGGAAACAGTTTTCAGGAGGTAGATTCGACTCGCCTTTAAAGCACATGAAAAGCGGCAAAACGTTGACAATGATGCCCTTGGCCAAAAAGGGCGTATGCGTTTTTGCCTGAATATATTCAGGAAAAAACGCATACGCCCTTTTTGGCCAACCAAGCAAGCCGGAAGGGCAAATCAGCGCTACAAAGAAGTCTCGCTTGCCCTCGGTCAAAAGGGCCATGCTGAAAAAACTGTAAAAACCAGAAAAGCAGGACAGGCCATGGAGACATGGGAGCCTTGCTACGCTGATGGGCGGGATGTAAATTGCCAACAGGCACTCTGGAGAAGTGTACGGTGTGTCCTGAAACAAGTAATAAACACAGCTTAGAGAGCATAGGGCTCTTCCACTCATAGGCGTATAAATCGGGAAAAATAAAAATCAACAAGGCACAGGCACCCCAAACTTTACGGCTGCTCTGTTTCCAAGAACCTCCACTTCAGTACACCTTCAATATCCCAGTAAATAGAAAAATGGATAAAGAAATGGTGGGACTTGGCACAATGGAATATCACTCAGCCATGAAATCAACGTCATAAGGCTAGTTAGCAGCATGATGAGTGGATTTAGGTACGAGGATTCTAAGTGAAATAAGTCACACAGAAAAAGACACTTATCCTAAGATATCGCTTAGAGAGGGAATATCAAAATCGCTACACTGAACTGAATTACAAAACAGAACAGAGTCACACCTTTAGAAGACACACTATGGCTGCTGAACGGGAAAGGTGAGGTGGGGTGATGCATAAAACAAGGGTTTGAAATTAGCTCAGAGACCGCTCCATAAGCCAAATATGTAATAGACAAGGCCTACTACCTGCTCAGTGAACTGGACTCAACACCCCCTAGTCACCGCACAAGAATATATCTGACTAGTAAGAAGCTGAAAACCTATGTATCGATATCCCTATGCAAGTGAATCAAGAGGGTGAAAAGCGGGATAAACACAGCAGGGAAAAGCAGCCAAGCCCCATTCTAAACATAAATTACTTTAAAAAACCCACAAAACAAAGACAGTGAAAGAGAGAGAAATTCTTACAAAATCCGTACAGGGTCTCTGATGCAACCTGGATTGACCATATCTAGACCCACACCTGGATGAGACATAAGGCTGGACACTCTTCGGGCTGAGAGGATTGGTGAGGTTGGGTGAGCAAACGCAGATACTTTAAAGTAACACCGCGGGGTACCACCCCATGGGTCTCAAATCTCCAGGTACAAGGGCATCTTCCTACATCAAACATGCATGGGAAACCCAGAAGATGGTATGCCGTGAGATCGGGAAATGTTTCTAAAACGCACCTCATTTCTCCTCTCCTTGTGCTCGGGTTCGCCATTCCAGCCACTTGACTAACCATCTCCCTACTTGGAGAATCAGCACCTTTAACCTCCTGTTTCGTACAGGTTGCAAGTTGTCCTGAGGATGAACGGGAAGACGGGGAACCAACGAGAGACTAGCCCTAGGTGTTGGGACAGGCACAGGTCACTCCATTTTCCCATCAGGAAGAAGAATGAACCACAGCCTCAGCCTGCCCCCCAGAACCAAAATAGGGCCTGAAGCAATCCTGCGCATTTGCAGCCAGCTACCAAAAAAGCGAGTAGACAAATGGAGCTCTGGGGCACAGCAATTCACAAACGTACAGAGTTATAAATGAGAACTCTCGTCCACAAATATATTGAGGGAAGGCAACGAAGAGGATTTGAAAGCAAGGCAGATTTGCAGGAAACAGTTTTCAGGAGGTAGATTCGACTCGCCTTTAAAGCACATGAAAAGCGGCAAAACATTGACAATGATGCCCTTGGCCAAAAAGGGCGTATGCGTTTTTTCCTGAATATATTCAGGAAAAAACGCATACGCCCTTTTTGGCCAACCAAGCAAGCCGGAAGGGCAAATCAGCGCTACAAAGAAGTCTCGCTTGCCCTCGGTCAAAAGGGCCATGCTGAAAAAAGTGTAAAAACCAGAAAAGCAGGACAGGCCATGGAGACATGGGAGCCTTGCTACACTGATGGGCGGGATGTAAATTGCCAACAGGCACTCTGGAGAAGTGTACGGTGTGTCCTAAAACAAGTAATAAACACAGCTTAGAGAGCATAGGGCTCTTCCACTCATAGGCGTATAAATCGGGAAAAATAAAAATCAACAAGGCACAGGCACCCCAAACTTTACGGCTGCTCTGTTTCCAAGAACCTCGACTTCGGTACACCTTCAATATCCCAGGAAAGAGAAAAATGGATAAAGAAATGGTGGGACTTGGCACAATGGAATATCACTCAGCCATGAAATCAACGTCATAAGGCTAGTTAGCAGCATGATGAGTGGATTTAGATACGAGGATTGTAAGTGAAATAAGTCACACAGAAAAAGACACTTATCCTAAGATATCGCTTATAGAGGGAATGTCAAAATCGCTACACTTGAACTGAATTACAAAACAGAACAGAGTCACACCTTTAGAAGACACACTATGGCTGCTGAACGGGAAAGGTGAGGTGGGGTGATGCATAAAACAAGGGTTTGAAATTAGCTCAGAGACCACTCCATAAGCCAAATATGTAATAGACAAGGCCTACTCCCTGCTCAGTGAATTGGACTCAACACCCCCTAGCCACCGCACAAGAATATATCTGACTAGTAAGAAGCTGAAAACCTATGTATCGATATCCCTCTGCAAGTGAATCAAGAGGGTGAAAAGCGGCATAAACACAGCAGGAAAAAGCAGCCAAGCCCCATTCTAAACATAAATTACTTAAAAAAACCCACAAAACAAATACAGTGAAAGAGAGAGAAATTCTTACAAAATCCGTTCAGGATCTCTGATGCAACCTGGATTGACCATATCTAGACCCACAGCTGGATGAGACATAAGGCTGGACACTCTTGGGGCTGAGAGGATTGGTGAGGTTGGGTGAGCAAACGCACATACTTTAAAGTAACACTGCGGGGTACCACCCCATGGGTCTCAAATCTCCAGGTACAAGGGCATCTTCCTACATCAAAGCATGCATGGGAAACCCAGAAGATGGTATGCGGTGAGATCGGGAAAGGTTTCTAAAACGCACCTCATTTCTCCTCTCCTTGTGCTCGGGTTCGCCATTCCAGCCACTTGACTAACCATCTCCCTACTTGGAGAATCAGCACCTTTAACCTCCTGTTTCGTACAGGTTGCAATTTGTCCTGAGGATGAACGCGAAGACGGAGAACCAACGAGAGACTAGCCCTAGGTGTTGCAACAGGCACAGGTCACTCCATTTTCACATCAGGAAGAAGAATGAACCACAGCCTCAGCCTGCCCCCCAGAAACAAAATAGGGCCTGAAGCAATCCTGCGCATTTGCGGCCAGCTACCAAAAAAGCGAGTAGACAAATGGAGCTCAGGGGCACTGCAATACACAAACGTGCAGAGTTATAAATGAGAACTCTCGTCCACAAATATATTGAGGGAAGGCAACGAAGAGGATTTGAAAACAAGGCAGATTTGCAGGAAACAGTTTTCAGGAGGTAGATTCGACTCGCCTTTAAAGCACATGAAAAGCGGCAAAACTTTGACAATGATGCCCTTGGCCAAAAAGGGCGTATGCGTTTTTGCCTGAATATATTCAGGAAAAAACGCATACGCCCTTTTTGGCCAACCAAGCAAGCCGGAAGGGCAAATCAGCGCTACAAAGAAGTCTAGCTTGCCCTCGGTCAAAAGGGCCATGCTGAAAAAAGTGTAAAAACCAGAAAAGCAGGACAGGCCATGGAGACATGGGAACATTGCTACACTGATGGGCGGGATGTAAATTGCCAACAGGCACTCTGGAGAAGTGTACGGTGTGTCCTGAAACAAGTAATAAACACAGCTTAGAGAGCATAGGGCTCTTCCACTCATAGGCGTATAAATCGGGAAAAATAAAAATCAACAAGGCACAGGCACCCCAAACTTTACGGCTGCTCTGTTTCCAAGAACCTCGACTTCGGTACACCTTCAATATCCCAGGAAAGAGAAAAATGGATAAAGAAATGGTGGGACTTGGCACAATGGAATATCACTCAGCCATGAAATCAACATCATAAGGCTAGTTAGCAGCATGATGAGTGGATTTAGATACGAGGATTGTAAGTGAAATAAGTCACACAGAAAAAGACACTTATCCTAAGATATCGCTTATGGAGGGAATGTCAAAATCGCTACACTTGAACTGAATTACAAAACAGAACAGAGTCACACCTTTAGAAGACACACTATGGCTGCTGAACGGGAAAGGTGAGGTGGGGTGATGCATAAAACAAGGGTTTGAAATTAGCTCAGAGACCGCTCCATAAGCCAAATATGTAATAGACAAGGCCTACTCCCTGCTCAGTGAATTGGACTCAACACCCCCTAGCCACCGCACAAGAATATATCTGACTAGTAAGAAGCTGAAAACCTATGTATCGATATCCCTCTGCAAGTGAATCAAGAGGGTGAAAAGCGGCATAAACACAGCAGGAAAAAGCAGCCAAGCCCCATTCTAAACATAAATTACTTTAAAAAACCCACAAAACAAATACAGTGAAAGAGAGAGAAATTCTTACAAAATCCGTTCAGGTTCTCTGATGCAACCTGGATTGACCATATGTAGACCCACAGCTGGATGAGACATAAGGCTGGACACTCTTGGGGCTGAGAGGATTGGTGAGGTTGGGTGAGCAAACGCACATACTTTAAAGTAACACTGCGGGGTACCACCCCATGGGTCTCAAATCTCCAGGTACAAGGGCATCTTCCTACATCAAAGCATGCATGGGAAACCCAGAAGATGGTATGCGGTGAGATCGGGAAAGGTTTCTAAAACGCACCTCATTTCTCCTCTCCTTGTGCTCGGGTTCGCCATTCCAGCCACTTGACTAACCATCTCCCTACTTGCAGAATCAGCACCTTTAACCTCCTGTTTCGTACAGGTTGCAATTTGTCCTGAGGATGAACGCGAAGACGGGGAACCAACGAGAGACTAGCCCTAGGTGTTGCGACAGGCACAGGTCACTCCATTTTCACATCAGGAAGAAGAATGAACCATAGCCTCAGCCTGCCCCCCAGAAACAAAATAGGGCCTGAAGCAATCCTGCGCATTTGCGACCAGCTACCAAAAAAGCGAGTAGACAAATGGAGCTCAGGGGCACTGCAATTCACAAACGTGCAGAGTTATAAATGAGAACTCTCGTCCACAAATATATTGAGGGAAGCCAACGAAGAGGATTTGAAAGCAAGGCAGATTTGCAGGAAACAGTTTTCAGGAGGTAGATTCGACTCGCCTTTAAAGCACATGAAAAGCGGCAAAACATTGACAATGATGCCCTTGGCCAAAAAGGGCGTATGCGTTTTTGCCTGAATATATTCAGGAAAAAACGCATACGCCCTTTTTGGCCAACCAAGCAAGCCGGAAGGGCAAATCAGCGCTACAAAGAAGTCTCGCTTGCCCTCGGTCAAAAGGGCCATGCTGAAAAAAGTGTAAAAACCAGAAAAGCAGGACAGGCCATGGAGACATGGGAGCCTTGCTACACTGATGGGCGGGATGTAAATTGCCAACAGGCACTCTGGAGAAGTGTACGGTGTGTCCTAAAACAAGTAATAAACACAGCTTAGAGAGCATAGGGCTCTTCCACTCATAGGCGTATAAATCGGGAAAAATAAAAATCAACAAGGCACAGGCACCCCAAACTTTACGGCTGCTCTGTTTCCAAGAACCTCGACTTCGGTACACCTTCAATATCCCAGGAAAGAGAAAAATGGATAAAGAAATGGTGGGACTTGGCACAATGGAATATCACTCAGCCATGAAATCAACGTCATAAGGCTAGTTAGCAGCATGATGAGTGGATTTAGATACGAGGATTGTAAGTGAAATAAGTCACACAGAAAAAGACACTTATCCTAAGATATCGCTTATAGAGGGAATGTCAAAATCGCTACACTTGAACTGAATTACAAAACAGAACAGAGGCACACCTTTAGAAGACACACTATGGCTGCTGAACGGGAAAGGTGAGGTGGGGTGATGCATAAAACAAGGGTTTGAAATTAGCTCAGAGACCGCTCCATAAGCCAAATATGTAATAGACAAGGCCTACTCCCTGCTCAGTGAATTGGACTCAACACCCCCTAGCCACCGCACAAGAATATATCTGACTAGTAAGAAGCTGAAAACCTATGTATCGATATCCCTCTGCAAGTGAATCAAGAGGGTGAAAAGCGGCATAAACACAGCAGGAAAAAGCAGCCAAGCCCCATTCTAAACATAAATTACTTTAAAAAACCCACAAAACAAATACAGTGAAAGAGAGAGAAATTCTTACAAAATCCGTTCAGGTTCTCTGATGCAACCTGGATTGACCATATCTACACCCACAGCTGGATGAGACATAAGGCTGGACACTCTTGGGGCTGAGAGGATTGGTGAGGTTGGGTGAGCAAACGCACATACTTTAAAGTAACACTGCGGGGTACCACCCCATGGGTCTCAAATCTCCAGGTACAAGGGCATCTTCCTACATCAAAGCATGCATGGGAAACCCAGAAGATGGTATGCGGTAAGATCGGGAAAGGTTTCTAAAACGCACCTCATTTCTCCTCTCCTTGTGCTCGGGTTCGCCATTCCAGCCACTTGACTAACCATCTCCCTACTTGGAGAATCAGCACCTTTAACCTCCTGTTTCGTACAGGTTGCAATTTGTCCTGACGATGAACGCGAAGACGGGGAACCAACGAGAGACTAGCCCTAGGTGTTGCGACAGGCACAGGTCACTCCATTTTCACATCAGGAAGAAGAATGAACCACAGCCTCAGCCTGCCCCCCAGAAACAAAATAGGGCCTGAAGCAATCCTGCGCATTTGCGGCCAGCTACCAAAAAAGCGAGTAGACAAATGGAGCTCAGGGGCACTGCAATTCACAAACGTGCAGAGTTATAAATGAGAACTCTCGTCCACAAATATATTGAGGGAAGGCAACGAAGAGGATTTGAAAGCAAGGCAGATTTGCAGGAAACAGTTTTCAGGAGGTAGATTCGACTCGCCTTTAAAGCACATGAAAAGCGGCAAAACGTTGACAATGATGCCCTTGGCCAAAAAGGGCGTATGCGTTTTTGCCTGAATATATTCAGGAAAAAACGCATACGCCCTTTTTGGCCAACCAAGCAAGCCGGAAGGGCAAATCAGCGCTACAAAGAAGTCTCGCTTGCCCTCGGTCAAAAGGGCCATGCTGAAAAAAGTGTAAAAACCAGAAAAGCAGGACAGGCCATGGAGACATGGGAGCCTTGCTACGCTGATGGGCGGGATGTAAATTGCCAACAGGCACTCTGGAGAAGTGTACGGTGTGTCCTGAAACAAGTAATAAACACAGCTTAGAGAGCATAGGGCTCTTCCACTCATAGGCGTATAAATCGGGAAAAATAAAAATCAACAAGGCACAGGCACCCCAGACTTTACGGCTGCTCTGTTTCCAAGAACCTCGACTTCGGTACACCTTCAATATCCCAGGAAAGAGAAAAATGGATAAAGAAATGGTGGGACTTGGCACAATGGAATATCACTCAGCCATGAAATCAACGTCATAAGGCTAGTTAGCAGCATGATGAGTGGATTTAGATACGAGGATTGTAAGTGAAATAAGTCACACAGAAAAAGACACTTATCCTAAGATATCGCTTATAGAGGGAATGTCAAAATCGCTACACTTGAACTGAATTACAAAACAGAACAGAGGCACACCTTTAGAAGACACACTATGGCTGCTGAACGGGAAAGGTGAGGTGGGGTGATGCATAAAACAAGGGTTTGAAATTAGCTCAGAGACCGCTCCATAAGCCAAATATGTAATAGACAACGCCTACTCCCTGCTCAGTGAATTGGACTCAACACACCCTAGCCACCGCACAAGAATATATCTGACTAGTAAGAAGCTGAAAACCTATGTATCGATATCCCTCTGCAAGTGAATCAAGAGGGTGAAAAGCGGCATAAACACAGCAGGAAAAAGCAGCCAAGGCCTATTCTAAACATAAATTACTTTAAAAAACCCACAAAACAAATACAGTGAAAGAGAGAGAAATACTTACAAAATCCGTTCAGGTTCTCTGATGCAACCTGGATTTACCATATCTAGACCCACAGCTGGATGAGACATAAGGCTGGACACTCTTGGGGCTGAGAGGATTGGTGAGGTTGGGTGAGCAAACGCACATACTTTAAAGTAACACTGCGGGGTACCACCCCATGGGTCTCAAATCTCCAGGTACAAGGGCATCTTCCTACATCAAAGCATGCATGGGAAACCCAGAAGATGGTATGCGGTGAGATCGGGAAAGGTTTCTAAAACGCACCTCATTTCTCCTCTCCTTGTGCTCGGGTTCACCATTCCAGCCACTTGACTAACCATCTCCCTATTTGGAGAATCAGCACCTTTAACCTCCTGTTTCGTACAGGTTGCAATTTGTCCTGAGGATGAACGCGAAGACGGGGAACCAACGAGAGACTAGCCCTAGGTGTTGCGACAGGCACAGGTCACTCCATTTTCACATCAGGAAGAAGAATGAACCACAGCCTCAGCCTGCCCCCCAGAAACAAAATAGGGCCTGAAGCAATCCTGTGCATTTGCGGCCAGCTACCAAAAAAGCGAATAGACAAATGGAGCTCAGGGGCACTGCAATTCACAAACGTGCAGAGTTATAAATGAGAACTCTCGTCCACAAATATATTGAGGGAAGGCAACGAAGAGGATTTGAAAACAAGGCAGATTTGCAGGAAACAGTTTTCAGGAGGTAGATTCGACTCGCCTTTAAAGCACATGAAAAGCGGCAAAACGTTGACAATGATGCCCTTGGCCAAAAAGGGCGTATGCGTTTTTGCCTGAATATATTCAGGAAAGAACGCATACGCCCTTTTTGGCCAACCAAGCAAGCCGGAAGGGCAAATCAGCGCTACAAAGAAGTCTCGCTTGCCCTCGGTCAAAAGGGCCATATTGAAAAAAGTGTAAAAACCAGAAAAGCAGAACAGGCCATGGAGACATGGGAGCCTTGCTACGCTGATGGGAGGGATGTAAGTTGCCAACAGGCACTCTGGAGAAGTGTACGGTGTGTCCTGAAACAAGTAATAAACACAGCTTAGAGAGCATAGGGCACGTCCACTCATAGGCGTATAAATCGGGAAAACTAAAAATCAAAAAGACACAGGCACCCCAAACTTTACGGCTGCTCTGTTTCCAAGAACCTCCACTTTGTTACACCTTCAATATCCCAGGAAAGAGAAAAATGGATAAAGAAATGGTGGTACTTGGCACAATGGAATATCACTCAGCCATGAAATCAACGTCATAAGGCTAGTTAGCAGCATGATGAGTGGATTTAGGTACGAGGATTCTAAGTGAAATAAGTCACACAGAAAAAGACACTTATCCTAAGATATCGCTTAGAGAGGGAATGTCAAAATCGCTACACTTGAACTGAATTACAAAACAGAACAGAGTCACACCTTTAGAAGACACACTATGGCTGCTTAACCGGAAAGTTGAGGTGGGCTGATGCATAAAACAAGGGTTTGAAATTAGCTCAGAGACCACTCCATAAGCCAAATATGTAATAGACAAGGCCACTCCCTGCTCAGTGAACTGGACTCAACACCCCCAATTCACCTCACAAGAATATATCTGACTAGTAAGAATCTGAAAACCTATGTATCGATATCCCTCTGCAAGTGAATCAAGAGGGTGTAAAGCGGCATAAACACAGCAGGGAAAAGCAGCCAAGCCCCATTCTAAACATAAATTACTTTAAAAAACCCACAAAACAAAGACAGTGAAAGAGAGAGAAATTCTTACAAAATCCGTTCAGGTTCTCTGATGCAACCTGGATTGACCATATCTAGAGCCACAGCTGGATGAGACATAAGGCTGGACACTCTTGGGGCTGAGAGGATTGGTGAGGTTGGGTGAGCAAACGCAGATACTTTAAAGTAACACTGCGGGGTACCACCCCATGGGTCTCAAATCTCCAGGTACAAGGGCATCTTCCTACATCAAAACATGCATGGGAAACCCAGAAGATGGTATGCCGTGAGATCGGGAAAGGTTTCTAAAACGCACCTCATTTCTCCTATCCTTGTGCTCGGGTTCGCCATTTCAGCCAGTTGACTAACCATCTCCCTACTTGGAGAATCAGCACCTTTAACCTCCTGTTCGTACAGGTTGCAATTTGTCCTGAGGATGAACGGGAAGACGGGGAACCAACGAGAGACTAGCCCTAGGTGTTGGGACAGGCACTGGTCACTCCATTTTCCCATCAGGAAGAAGAATGAACCACAGCCTCAGCCTGCCCCCCAGAAACAAAATAGGGCCTGAAGCAATCCTGCGCATTTGCGGCCAGCTCCCAAAAAAGCGAGTAGACAAATGGAGCTCAGGGGCACTGCAATTCACAAACGTGCAGAGTTATAAATGAGAACTCTCGTCCACAAATATATTGAGGGAAGGCAACGAAGAGGATTTGAAAGCAAGGCAGATTTGCAGGAAACAGTTTTCAAGAGGCAGATTCGACTGGCCTTTAAAGCACATGAAAAGCGGCAAAACGTGGACAATGATGCCCTTGGCCAAAAAGGGCGTATGCGTTTTTTCCTGAATATATTCAGGAAAAAACGCATACGCCCTTTTTGGCCAACCAAGCAAGCCGGAAGGGCAAATCAGCGCTACAAAGAAGTCTCGCTTGCCCTCGGTCAAAAGGGCCATGCTGAAAAAAGTGTAAAAACCAGAAAAGCAGGACAGGCCATGGAGACATGGGAGCCTTGCTACGCTGATGGGCGGGATGAAAATTGCCAACAGGCACTCTGGAGAAGTGTACGGTGTGTCCTAAAACAAGTTATAAACACAGCTTAGAGAGCATAGGGCACTTCCACTCATGGGCGTATAAATTGGGAAAACTAAAAATCAACAAGGCACAGGCACCCCAAACTTTACGGCTGCTCTGTTTCCAAGAACCTCCACTTCGGTACACCTTCAATATCCCAGGAAAGAGAAAAATGGATAAAGAAATGGTGGGATTGGCACAATGGAATATCACTCAGCCATGAAATCAATGTCATAAGGCTAGTTAGCAGCATGATGAGTGGATTTAGGTACGAGGATTGTAAGTGAAATAAGTCACACAGAAAAAGACACTTATCCTAAGATATCGCTTATAGAGGGAATGTCAAAATCGCTACACTTGAACTGAATTACAAAACAGAACAGAGTCACACCTTTAGAAGACACACTATGGCTGCTGAACGGGAAAGGTGAGGTGGGGTGATGCATAAAACAAGGGTTTGAAATTAGCTCAGAGACCGCTCCTTAAGCCTAATATGTAATAGAGAAGGCCTACTCCCTGCTCAGTGAACTGGACTCAACACCCCCTAGTCACCGCACAAGAATATATCTGACTAGTAAGAAGCTGAAAACCTACGAATCGATATCCCTCTGCAAGTGAATCAAGAGGGTGAAAAGCGGCATAAACAGAGCAGGGAAAAGCAGCCAAGCCCCATTCTAAACATATATTACTTTAAAAAACCCACAAAACAAATACAGTGAAAGAGAGAGAAATTCTTACAAAATCCGTTCAGGGTCTCTGATGCAACCTGGATTGACCATATCTAGACCCACAGCTGGATGAGACATAAGGCTGGACACTCTTGGGGCTGAGAGGATTGGTGAGGTTGGGTGAGCAAACGCAGATACTTTAAAGTAACCCAGCGGGGTACCACCCCATGGGTCTCAAATCTCCAGGTACAAGGGCATCTTCCTACATCAAAGCATGCATGGGAAACCCAGAAGATGGTATGCCGTGAGATCGGGAAAGGTTTCTAAAACGCAGCTCATTTCTCCTCTCCTTGTGCTCGGGTTCGCCATTCCAGCCAGTTGACTAACCATCTCCCTACTTGGAGAATCAGCACCTTTAACCTCCTGTTTCGTACAAGTTGCAATTTGTCCTGAGGATGAACGGGAAGACGGGGACCCAACGAGAGACTAGCCCTAGGTGTTGGGACAGGCACAGGTCACTCCATTTTCCCATCAGGAAGAAGAATGAACCACAGCCTCAGCCTGCCCCCCAGAACCAAAATAGGGCCTGAAGCAATCCTGCGCATTTGCGGCCAGCTACCAAAAAAGCGAGTAGACAAATGGAGCTCAGGGGCACTGCAATTCACAAACGTGCAGAGTTATAAATGAGAACTCTCGTCCACAAATATATTGAGGGAAGGCAACGAAGAGGATTTGAAAGCAAGGCAGATTTGCAGGAAACAGATTTCAGGAGGTAGATTCGACTCGCCTTTAAAGCACATGAAAAGCGGCAAAACGTTGACAATGATGCCCTTGGCCAAAAAGGGCGTATGCGTTTTTGCCTGAATATATTCAGGAAAAAACGCATACGCCCTTTTTGGCCAACCAAGCAAGCCGGAAGGGCAAATCAGCGCTACAAAGAAGTCTCGCTTGCCCTCGGTCAAAAGGGCCATGCTGAAAAAACTGTAAAAACCAGAAAAGCAGGACAGGCCATGGAGACATGGGAGCCTTGCTACGCTGATGGGCGGGATGTAAATTGCCAACAGGCACTCTGGAGAAGTGTACGGTGTGTCCTGAAACAAGTAATAAACACAGCTTAGAGAGCATAGGGCTCTTCCACTCATAGGCGTATAAATCGGGAAAAATAAAATCAACAAGGCACAGGCACCCCAAACTTTACGGCTGCTCTGTTTCCAAGAACCTCCACTTCAGTACACCTTCAATATCCCAGTAAAGAGAAAAATGGATAAAGAAATGGTGGGACTTGGCACAATGGAATATCACTCAGCCATGAAATCAACGTCATAAGGCTAGTTAGCAGCATGATGAGTGGATTTAGGTACGAGGATTCTAAGTGAAATAAGTCACACAGAAAAAGACACTTATCCTAAGATATCGCTTAGAGAGGGAATGTCAAAATCGCTACACTTGAACTGAATTACAAAACAGAACAGAGGCACACCTTTAGAAGACACACTATGGCTGCTGAACGGGAAAGGTGAGGTGGGGTGATGCATAAAACAAGGGTTTGAAATTAGCTCAGAGACCGCTCCATAAGCCAAATATGTAATAGACAAGGCCTACTCCCTGCTCAGTGAATTGGACTCAACACCCCCTAGCCACCGCACAAGAATATATCTGACTAGTAAGAAGCTGAAAACCTATGTATCGATATCCCTCTGCAAGTGAATCAAGAGGGTGAAAAGCGGCATAAACACAGCAGGAAAAAGCAGCCAAGCCCCATTCTAAACATAAATTACTTTAAAAAACCCACAAAACAAATACAGTGAAAGAGAGAGAAATTCTTACAAAATCCGTTCAGGTTCTCTGATGCAACCTGGATTGACCATATCTACACCCACAGCTGGATGAGACATAAGGCTGGACACTCTTGGGGCTGAGAGGATTGGTGAGGTTGGGTGAGCAAACGCACATACTTTAAAGTAACACTGCGGGGTACCACCCCATGGGTCTCAAATCTCCAGGTACAAGGGCATCTTCCTACATCAAAGCATGCATGGGAAACCCAGAAGATGGTATGCGGTAAGATCGGGAAAGGTTTCTAAAACGCACCTCATTTCTCCTCTCCTTGTGCTCGGGTTCGCCATTCCAGCCACTTGACTAACCATCTTCCTACTTGGAGAATCAGCACCTTTAACCTCCTGTTTCGTACAGGTTGCAATTTGTCCTGAGGATGAACGCGAAGACGGGGAACCAACGAGAGACTAGCCCTAGGTGTTGCGACAGGCACAGGTCACTCCATTTTCACATCAGGAAGAAGAATGAACCACAGCCTCAGCCTGCCCCCCAGAAACAAAATAGGGCCTGAAGCAATCCTGCGCATTTGCGGCCAGCTACCAAAAAAGCGAGTAGACAAATGGAGCTCAGGGGCACTGCAATTCACAAACGTGCAGAGTTATAAATGAGAACTCTCGTCCACAAATATATTGAGGGAAGGCAACGAAGAGGATTTGAAAGCAAGGCAGATTTGCAGGAAACAGTTTTCAGGAGGTAGATTCGACTCGCCTTTAAAGCACATGAAAAGCGGCAAAACGTTGACAATGATGCCCTTGGCCAAAAAGGGCGTATGCGTTTTTGCCTGAATATATTCAGGAAAAAACGCATACGCCCTTTTTGGCCAACCAAGCAAGCCGGAAGGGCAAATCAGCGCTACAAAGAAGTCTCGCTTGCCCTCGGTCAAAAGGGCCATGCTGAAAAAAGTGTAAAAACCAGAAAAGCAGGACAGGCCATGGAGACATGGGAGCCTTGCTACGCTGATGGGCGGGATGTAAATTGCCAACAGGCACTCTGGAGAAGTGTACGGTGTGTCCTGAAACAAGTAATAAACACAGCTTAGAGAGCATAGGGCTCTTCCACTCATAGGCGTATAAATCGGGAAAAATAAAAATCAACAAGGCACAGGCACCCCAGACTTTACGGCTGCTCTGTTTCCAAGAACCTCGACTTCGGTACACCTTCAATATCCCAGGAAAGAGAAAAATGGATAAAGAAATGGTGGGACTTGGCACAATGGAATATCACTCAGCCATGAAATCAACGTCATAAGGCTAGTTAGCAGCATGATGAGTGGATTTAGATACGAGGATTGTAAGTGAAATAAGTCACACAGAAAAAGACACTTATCCTAAGATATCGCTTATAGAGGGAATGTCAAAATCGCTACACTTGAACTGAATTACAAAACAGAACAGAGGCACACCTTTAGAAGACACACTATGGCTGCTGAACGGGAAAGGTGAGGTGGGGTGATGCATAAAACAAGGGTTTGAAATTAGCTCAGAGACCGCTCCATAAGCCAAATATGTAATAGACAACGCCTACTCCCTGCTCAGTGAATTGGACTCAACACACCCTAGCCACCGCACAAGAATATATCTGACTAGTAAGAAGCTGAAAACCTATGTATCGATATCCCTCTGCAAGTGAATCAAGAGGGTGAAAAGCGGCATAAACACAGCAGGAAAAAGCAGCCAAGCCCCATTCTAAACATAAATTACTTTAAAAAACCCACAAAACAAATACAGTGAAAGAGAGAGAAATTCTTACAAAATCCGTTCAGGTTCTCTGATGCAACCTGGATTGACCATATCTAGACCCACAGCTGGATGAGACATAAGGCTGGACACTCTTGGGGCTGAGAGGATTGGTGAGGTTGGGTGAGCAAACGCACATACTTTAAAGTAACACTGCGTGGTACCACCCCATGGGTCTCAAATCTCCAGGTACAAGGGCATCTTCCTACATCAAAGCATGCATGGGAAACCCAGAAGATGGTATGCGGTGAGATCGGGAAAGGTTTCTAAAACGCACATCATTTCTCCTCTCCTTGTGCTCGGGTTCGCCATTCCAGCCACTTGACTAACCATCTCCCTACTTGGAGAATCAGCACCTTTAACCTCCTGTTTCGTACAGGTTGCAATTTGTCCTGAGGATGAACGCGAAGACGGGGAACCAACGAGAGACTAGCCCTAGGTGTTGCGACAGGCACAGGTCACTCCATTTTCACATCAGGAAGAAGAATGAACCACAGCCTCAGCCTACCCCCAGAAACAAAATAGGGCCTGAAGCAATCCTGCGCATTTGCGGCCAGCTACCAAAAAAGCGAGTAGACAAATGGAGCTCAGGGGCACTGCAATTCACAAACGTGCAGAGTTATAAATGAGAACTCTCGTCCACAAATATATTGAGGGAAGGCAACGAAGAGGATTTGAAAACAAGGCAGATTTGCAGGAAACAGATTTCAGGAGGTAGATTCGACTCGCCTTTAAAGCACATGAAAAGCGGCAAAACGTTGACAATGATGCCCTTGGCCAAAAAGTGCGTATGTGTTTTTGCCTGAATATATTCAGGAAAAAACGCATACGCCCTTTTTGGCCAACCAAGCAAGCCGGAAGGGCAAATCAGCGCTACAAAGAAGTCTCGCTTGCCCTCGGTCAAAAGGGCCATATTGAAAAAAGTGTAAAAACCAGAAAAGCAGAACAGGCCATGGAGACATGGGAGCCTTGCTACGCTGATGGGAGGGATGTAAGTTGCCAACAGGCACTCTGGAGAAGTGTACGGTGTGTCCTCAAACAAGTAATAAACACAGCTTAGAGAGCATAGGGCACGTCCACTCATAGGCGTATAAATCGGGAAAAATAAAAATCAACAAGGCACAGGCACCCCAAACTTTACGGCTGCTCTGTTTCCAAGAACCTCGACTTCGGTACACCTTCAATATCCCAGGAAAGAGAAAAATGGATAAAGAAATGGTGGGACTTGGCACAATGGAATATCACTCAGCCATGAAATCAACGTCATAAGGCTAGTTAGCAGCATGATGAGTGGATTTAGGTACGAGGATTCTAAGTGAAATAAGTCACACAGAAAAAGACACTTATCCTAAGATATCGCTTAGAGAGGGAATGTCAAAATCGCTACACTTGAACTGAATTACAAAACAGAACAGAGTCACACCTTTAGAAGACACACTATGGCTGCTTAACCGGAAAGGTGAGGTGGGCTGATGCATAAAACAAGGGTTTGAAATTAGCTCAGAGACCACTCCATAAGCCAAATATGTAATAGACAAGGCCACTCCCTGCTCAGTGAACTGGACTCAACACCCCCAATTCACCTCACAAGAATATATCTGACTAGTAAGAATCTGAAAACCTATGTATCGATATCCCTCTGCAAGTGAATCAAGAGGGTGTAAAGCGGCATAAACACAGCAGGGAAAAGCAGCCAAGCCCCATTCTAAACATAAATTACTTTAAAAAACCCACAAAACAAAGACAGTGAAAGAGAGAGAAATTCTTACAAAATCCGTTCAGGTTCTCTGATGCAACCTGGATTGACCATATCTAGAGCCACAGCTGGATGAGACATAAGGCTGGACACTCTTGGGGCTGAGAGGATTGGTGAGGTTGGGTGAGCAAACGCAGATACTTTAAAGTAACACTGCGGGGTACCACCCCATGGGTCTCAAATCTCCAGGTACAAGGGCATCTTCCTACATCAAAACATGCATGGGAAACCCAGAAGATGGTATGCCGTGAGATCGGGAAAGGTTTCTAAAACGCACCTCATTTCTCCTATCCTTGTGCTCGGGTTCGCCATTCCAGCCAGTTGACTAACCATCTCCCTACTTGGAGAATCAGCACCTTTAACCTCCTGTTCGTACAGGTTGCAATTTGTCCTGAGGATGAACGGGAAGACGGGGAACCAACGAGAGACTAGCCCTAGGTGTTGGGACAGGCACTGGTCACTCCATTTTCCCATCAGGAAGAAGAATGAACCACAGCCTCAGCCTGCCCCCCAGAAACAAAATAGGGCCTGAAGCAATCCTGCGCATTTGCGGCCAGCTCCCAAAAAAGCGAGTAGACAAATGGAGCTCAGGGGCACTGCAATTCACAAACGTGCAGAGTTATAAATGAGAACTCTCGTCCACAAATATATTGAGGGAAGGCAACGAAGAGGATTTGAAAGCAAGGCAGATTTGCAGGAAACAGTTTTCAGGAGGCAGATTCGACTGGCCTTTAAAGCACATGAAAAGCGGCAAAACGTGGACAATGATGCCCTTGGCCAAAAAGGGCGTATGCGTTTTTTCCTGAATATATTCAGGAAAAAACGCATACGCCCTTTTTGGCCAACCAAGCAAGCCGGAAGGGCAAATCAGCGCTACAAAGAAGTCTCGCTTGCCCTCGGTCAAAAGGGCCATGCTGAAAAAAGTGTAAAAACCAGAAAAGCAGGACAGGCCATGGAGACATGGGAGCCTTGCTACGCTGATGGGCGGGATGAAAATTGCCAACAGGCACTCTGGAGAAGTGTACGGTGTGTCCTAAAACAAGTAATAAACACAGCTTAGAGAGCATAGGGCACTTCCACTCATGGGCGTATAAATTGGGAAAAATAAAAATCAACAAGGCACAGGCACCCCAAACTTTACGGCTGCTCTGTTTCCAAGAACCTCCACTTCGGTACACCTTCAATATCCCAGGAAAGAGAAAAATGGATAAAGAAATGGTGGGATTGGCACAATGGAATATCACTCAGCCATGAAATCAATGTCATAAGGCTAGTTAGCAGCATGATGAGTGGATTTAGGTACGAGGATTGTAAGTGAAATAAGTCACACAGAAAAAGACACTTATCCTAAGATATCGCTTATAGAGGGAATGTCAAAATCGCTACACTTGAACTGAATTACAAAACAGAACAGAGGCACACCTTTAGAAGACACACTATGGCTGCTGAACGGGAAAGGTGAGGTGGGGTGATGCATAAAACAAGGGTTTGAAATTAGCTCAGAGACCGCTCCTTAAGCCTAATATGTAATAGAGAAGGCCTACTCCCTGCTCAGTGAAATGGACTCAACACCCCCTAGTCACCGCACAAGAATATATCTGACTAGTAAGAAGCTGAAAACCTACGAATCGATATCCCTCTGCAAGTGAATCAAGAGGGTGAAAAGCGGCATAAACAGAGCAGGGAAAAGCAGCCAAGCCCCATTCTAAACATATATTACTTTAAAAAACCCACAAAACAAATACAGTGAAAGAGAGAGAAATTCTTACAAAATCCGTTCAGGGTCTCTGATGCAACCTGGGTTGACCATATCTAGACCCACAGCTGGATGAGACATAAGGCTGGACACTCTTGGGGCTGAGAGGATTGGTGAGGTTGGGTGAGCAAACGCAGATACTTTAAAGTAACCCAGCGGGGTACCACCCCATGGGTCTCAAATCTCCAGGTACAAGGGCATCTTCCTACATCAAAGCATGCATGGGAAACCCAGAAGATGGTATGCCGTGAGATCGGGAAAGGTTTCTAAAACGCAGCTCATTTCTCCTCTCCTTGTGCTCGGGTTCGCCATTCCAGCCAGTTGACTAACCATCTCCCTACTTGGAGAATCAGCACCTTTAACCTCCTGTTTCGTACAAGTTGCAATTTGTCCTGAGGATGAACGGGAAGACGGGGACCCAACGAGAGACTAGCCCTAGGTGTTGGGACAGGCACAGGTCACTCCATTTTCCCATCAGGAAGAAGAATGAACCACAGCCTCAGCCTGCCCCCCAGAACCAAAATAGGGCCTGAAGCAATCCTGCGCATTTGCGGCCAGCTACCAAAAAAGCGAGTAGACAAATGGAGCTCAGGGGCACTGCAATTCACAAACGTGCAGAGTTATAAATGAGAACTCTCGTCCACAAATATATTGAGGGAAGGCAACGAAGAGGATTTGAAAGCAAGGCAGATTTGCAGGAAACAGATTTCAGGAGGTAGATTCGACTCGCCTTTAAAGCACATGAAAAGCGTCAAAACGTTGACAATGATGCCCTTGGCTAAAAAGGGCGGATGCGTTTTTGCCTGAATATATTCAGGAAAAAACGCATACGCCCTTTTTGGCCAACCAAGCAAGCCGGAAGGGCAAATCAGCGCTACAAAGAAGTCTCGCTTGCCCTCGGTCAAAAGGGCCATGCTGAAAAAACTGTAAAAACCAGAAAAGCAGGACAGGCCATGGAGACATGGGAGCCTTGCTACGCTGATGGGCGGGATGTAAATTGCCAACAGGCACTCTGGAGAAGTGTACGGTGTGTCCTGAAACAAGTAATAAACACAGCTTAGAGAGCATAGGGCTCTTCCACTCATAGGCGTATAAATCGGGAAAAATAAAAATCAACAAGGCACAGGCACCCCAAACTTTACGGCTGCTCTGTTTCCAAGAACCTCCACTTCAGTACACCTTCAATATCCCAGTAAAGAGAAAAATGGATAAAGAAATGGTGGGACTTGGCACAATGGAATATCACTCAGCCATGAAATCAACGTCATAAGGCTAGTTAGCAGCATGATGAGTGGATTTAGGTACGAGGATTCTAAGTGAAATAAGTCACACAGAAAAAGACACTTATCCTAAGATATCGCTTAGAGAGGGAATGTCAAAATCGCTACACTGAACTGAATTACAAAACAGAACAGAGTCACACCTTTAGAAGACACACTATGGCTGCTGAACGGGAAAGGTGAGGTGGGGTGATGCATAAAACAAGGGTTTGAAATTAGCTCAGAGACCGCTCCATAAGCCAAATATGTAATAGACAAGGCCTACTACCTGCTCAGTGAACTGGACTCAACACCCCCTAGTCACCGCACAAGAATATATCTGACTAGTAAGAAGCTGAAAACCTATGTATCGATATCCCTCTGCAAGTGAATCAAGAGGGTGAAAAGCGGCATAAACACAGCAGGGAAAAGCAGCCAAGCCCCATTCTAAACATAAATTACTTTAAAAAACCCACAAAACAAAGACAGTGAAAGAGAGAGAAATTCTTACAAAATCCGTTCAGGGTCTCTGATGCAACCTGGATTGACCATATCTAGACCCACACCTGGATGAGACATAAGGCTGGACACTCTTCGGGCTGAGAGGATTGGTGAGGTTGGGTGAGCAAACGCAGATACTTTAAAGTAACACCGCGGGGTACCACCCCATGGGTCTCAAATCTCCAGGTACAAGGGCATCTTCCTACATCAAACATGCATGGGAAACCCAGAAGATGGTATGCCGTGAGATCGGGAAAGGTTTCTAAAACGCACCTCATTTCTCCTCTCCTTGTGCTCGGGTTCGCCATTCCAGCCACTTGACTAACCATCTCCCTACTTGGAGAATCAGCACCTTTAACCTCCTGTTTCGTCCAGGTTGCAAGTTGTCCTGAGGATGAACGGGAAGACGGGTTAACCAACGAGAGACTAGCCCTAGGTTTTGGGACAGGCACAGGTCACTCCATTTTCCCATCAGGAAGAAGAATGAACCACAGCCTCAGCCTGCCCCCCAGAACCAAAATAGGGCCTGAAGCAATCCTGCGCATTTGCAGCCAGCTCCCAAAAAAGCGAGTAGACAAATGGAGCTCTGGGGCACAGCAATTCACAAACGTGCAGAGTTATAAATGAGAACTCTCGTCCACAAATATATTGAGGGAAGGCAACGAAGAGGATTTGAAAGCAAGGCAGATTTGCAGGAAACAGTTTTCAGGAGGTAGATTCGACTCGCCTTTAAAGCACATGAAAAGCGGCAAAACATTGACAATGATGCCCTTGGCCAAAAAGGGCGTATGCGTTTTTGCCTGAATATATTCAGGAAAAAACGCATACGCCCTTTTTGGCCAACCAAGCAAGCCGGAAGGGCAAATCAGCGCTACAAAGAAGTCTCGCTTGCCCTCGGTCAAAAGGGCCATGCTGAAAAAAGTGTAAAAACCAGAAAAGCAGGACAGGCCATGGAGACATGGGAGCCTTGCTACACTGATGGGCGGGATGTAAATTGCCAACAGGCACTCTGGAGAAGTGTACGGTGTGTCCTAAAACAAGTAATAAACACAGCTTAGAGAGCATAGGGCTCTTCCACTCATAGGCGTATAAATCGGGAAAAATAAAAATCAACAAGGCACAGGCACCCCAAACTTTACGGCTGCTCTGTTTCCAAGAACCTCGACTTCGGTACACCTTCAATATCCCAGGAAAGAGAAAAATGGATAAAGAAATGGTGGGACTTGGCACAATGGAATATCACTCAGCCATGAAATCAACGTCATAAGGCTAGTTAGCAGCATGATGAGTGGATTTAGATACGAGGATTGTAAGTGAAATAAGTCACACAGAAAAAGACACTTATCCTAAGATATCGCTTATAGAGGGAATGTCAAAATCGCTACACTTGAACTGAATTACAAAACAGAACAGAGTCACACCTTTAGAAGACACACTATGGCTGCTGAACGGGAAAGGTGAGGTGGGGTGATGCATAAAACAAGGGTTTGAAATTAGCTCAGAGACCGCTCCATAAGCCAAATATGTAATAGACAAGGCCTACTCCCTGCTCAGTGAATTGGACTCAACACCCCCTAGCCACCGCACAAGAATATATCTGACTAGTAAGAAGCTGAAAACCTATGTATCGATATCCCTCTGCAAGTGAATCAAGAGGGTGAAAAGCGGCATAAACACAGCAGGAAAAAGCAGCCAAGCCCCATTCTAAACATAAATTACTTAAAAAAAACCACAAAACAAATACAGTGAAAGAGAGAGAAATTCTTACAAAATCCGTTCAGGTTCTCTGATGCAACCTGGATTGACCATATCTAGACCCACAGCTGGATGAGACATAAGGCTGGACACTCTTGGGGCTGAGAGGATTGGTGAGGTTGGGTGAGCAAACGCACATACTTTAAAGTAACACTGCGGGGTACCACCCCATGGGTCTCAAATCTCCAGGTACAAGGGCATCTTCCTACATCAAAGCATGCATGGGAAACCCAGAAGATGGTATGCGGTGAGATCGGGAAAGGTTTCTAAAACGCACCTCATTTCTCCTCTCCTTGTGCTCGGGTTCGCCATTCCAGCCACTTGACTAACCCTCTCCCTACTTGGAGAATCAGCACCTTTAACCTCCTGTTTCGTACAGGTTGCAATTTGTCCTGAGGATGAACGCGAAGACGGAGAACCAACGAGAGACTAGCCCTAGGTGTTGCAACAGGCACAGGTCACTCCATTTTCACATCAGGAAGAAGAATGAACCACAGCCTCAGCCTGCCCCCCAGAAACAAAATAGGGCCTGAAGCAATCCTGCGCATTTGCGGCCAGCTACCAAAAAAGCGAGTAGACAAATGGAGCTCAGGGGCACTGCAATACACAAACGTGCAGAGTTATAAATGAGAACTCTCGTCCACAAATATATTGAGGGAAGGCAACGAAGAGGATTTGAAAGCAAGGCAGATTTGCAGGAAACAGTTTTCAGGAGGTAGATTCGACTCGCCTTTAAAGCACATGAAAAGCGGCAAAACTTTGACAATGATGCCCTTGGCCAAAAAGGGCGTATGCGTTTTTGCCTGAATATATTCAGGAAAAAACGCATACGCCCTTTTTGGCCAACCAAGCAAGCCGGAAGGGCAAATCAGCGCTACAAAGAAGTCTCGCTTGCCCTCGGTCAAAAGGGCCATGCTGAAAAAAGTGTAAAAACCAGAAAAGCAGGACAGGCCATGGAGACATGGGAACATTGCTACACTGATGGGCGGGATGTAAATTGCCAACAGGCACTCTGGAGAAGTGTACGGTGTGTCCTGAAACAAGTAATAAACACAGCTTAGAGAGCATAGGGCTCTTCCACTCATAGGCGTATAAATCGGGAAAAATAAAAATCAACAAGGCACAGGCACCCCAAACTTTACGGCTGCTCTGTTTCCAAGAACCTCGACTTCGGTACACCTTCAATATCCCAGGAAAGAGAAAAATGTATAAAGAAATGGTGGGACTTGGCACAATGGAATATCACTCAGCCATGAAATCAACGTCATAAGGCTAGTTAGCAGCATGATGAGTGGATTTAGATACGAGGATTGTAAGTGAAATAATCACACAGAAAAAGACACTTATCCTAAGATATCGCTTATGGAGGGAATGTCAAAATCGCTACACTTGAACTGAATTACAAAACAGAACAGAGTCACACCTTTAGAAGACACACTATGGCTGCTGAACGGGAAAGGTGAGGTGGGGTGATGCATAAAACAAGGGTTTGAAATTAGCTCAGAGACCGCTCCATAAGCCAAATATGTAATAGACAAGGCCTACTCCCTGCTCAGTGAATTGGACTCAACACCCCCTAGCCACCGCACAAGAATATATCTGACTAGTAAGAAGCTGAAAACCTATGTATCGATATCCCTCTGCAAGTGAATCAAGAGGGTGAAAAGCGGCATAAACACAGCAGGAAAAAGCAGCCAAGCCCCATTCTAAACGTAAATTACTTTAAAAAACCCACAAAACAAATACAGTGAAAGAGAGAGAAATTCTTACAAAATCCGTTCAGGTTCTCTGATGCAACCTGGATTGACCATATGTAGACCCACAGCTGGATGAGACATAAGGCTGGACACTCTTGGGGCTGAGAGGATTGGTGAGGTTGGGTGAGCAAACGCACATACTTTAAAGTAACACTGCGGGGTACCACCCCATGGGTCTCAAATCTCCAGGTACAAGGGCATCTTCCTACATCAAAGCATGCATGGGAAACCCAGAAGATGGTATGCGGTGAGATCGGGAAAGGTTTCTAAAACGCACCTCATTTCTCCTCTCCTTGTGCTCGGGTTCGCCATTCCAGCCACTTGACTAACCATCTCCCTACTTGGAGAATCAGCACCTTTAACCTCCTGTTTCGTACAGGTTGCAATTTGTCCTGAGGATGAACGCGAAGACGGGGAACCAACGAGAGACTAGCCCTAGGTGTTGCGACAGGCACAGGTCACTCCATTTTCACATCAGGAAGAAGAATGAACCATAGCCTCAGCCTGCCCCCCAGAAACAAAATAGGGCCTGAAGCAATCCTGCGCATTTGCGACCAGCTACCAAAAAAGCGAGTAGACAAATGGAGCTCAGGGGCACTGCAATTCACAAACGTGCAGAGTTATAAATGAGAACTCTCGTCCACAAATATATTGAGGGAAGCCAACGAAGAGGATTTGAAAGCAAGGCAGATTTGCAGGAAACAGTTTTCAGGAGGTAGATTCGACTCGCCTTTAAAGCACATGAAAAGCGGCAAAACATTGACAATGATGCCCTTGGCCAAAAAGGGCGTATGCGTTTTTGCCTGAATATATTCAGGAAAAAACGCATACGCCCTTTTTGGCCAACCAAGCAAGCCGGAAGGGCAAATCAGCGCTACAAAGAAGTCTCGCTTGCCCTCGGTCAAAAGGGCCATGCTGAAAAAAGTGTAAAAACCAGAAAAGCAGGACAGGCCATGGAGACATGGGAGCCTTGCTACACTGATGGGCGGGATGTAAATTGCCAACAGGCACTCTGGAGAAGTGTACGGTGTGTCCTAAAACAAGTAATAAACACAGCTTAGAGAGCATAGGGCTCTTCCACTCATAGGCGTATAAATCGGGAAAAATAAAAATCAACAAGGCACAGGCACCCCAAACTTTACGGCTGCTCTGTTTCCAAGAACCTCGACTTCGGTACACCTTCAATATCCCAGGAAAGAGAAAAATGGATAAAGAAATGGTGGGACTTGGCACAATGGAATATCACTCAGCCATGAAATCAACGTCATAAGGCTAGTTAGCAGCATGATGAGTGGATTTAGATACGAGGATTGTAAGTGAAATAAGTCACACAGAAAAAGACACTTATCCTAAGATATCGCTTATAGAGGGAATGTCAAAATCGCTACACTTGAACTGAATTACAAAACAGAACAGAGGCACACCTTTAGAAGACACACTATGGCTGCTGAACGGGAAAGGTGAGGTGGGGTGATGCATAAAACAAGGGTTTGAAATTAGCTCAGAGACCGCTCCAGAAGCCAAATATGTAATAGACAAGGCCTACTCCCTGCTCAGTGAATTGGACTCAACACCCCCTAGCCACCGCACAAGAATATATCTGACTAGTAAGAAGCTGAAAACCTATGTATCGATATCCCTCTGCAAGTGAATCAAGAGGGTGAAAAGCGGCATAAACACAGCAGGAAAAAGCAGCCAAGCCCCATTCTAAACATAAATTACTTTAAAAAACCCACAAAACAAAGACAGTGAAAGAGAGAGAAATTCTTACAAAATCCGTTCAGGTTCTCTGATGCAACCTGGATTGACCATATCTACACCCACAGCTGGATGAGACATAAGGCTGGACACTCTTGGGGCTGAGAGGATTGGTGAGGTTGGGTGAGCAAACGCACATACTTTAAAGTAACACTGCGGGGTACCACCCCATGGGTCTCAAATCTCCAGGTACAAGGGCATCTTCCTACATCAAAGCATGCATGGGAAACCCAGAAGATGGTATGCGGTGAGATCGGGAAAGGTTTCTAAAACGCACCTCATTTCTCCTCTCCTTGTGCTCGGGTTCGC
Organism: Eubalaena glacialis; assembly: GCF_028564815.1. Classification (NCBI taxonomy): domain Eukaryota; kingdom Metazoa; phylum Chordata; class Mammalia; order Artiodactyla; family Balaenidae; genus Eubalaena; species Eubalaena glacialis. The sequence continues at coordinate 236,399 of NW_026871293.1, read as the reverse complement.
CATTCCAGCCACTTGACTAACCCTCTCCCTACTTGGAGAATCAGCACCTTTAACCTCCTGTTTCGTACAGGTTGCAATTTGTCCTGAGGATGAACGCGAAGACGGAGAACCAACGAGAGACTAGCCCTAGGTGTTGCAACAGGCACAGGTCACTCCATTTTCACATCAGGAAGAAGAATGAACCACAGCCTCAGCCTGCCCCCCAGAAACAAAATAGGGCCTGAAGCAATCCTGCGCATTTGCGGCCAGCTACCAAAAAAGCGAGTAGACAAATGGAGCTCAGGGGAACTGCAATACACAAACGTGCAGAGTTATAAATGAGAACTCTCGTCCACAAATATATTGAGGGAAGGCAACGAAGAGGATTTGAAAGCAAGGCAGATTTGCAGGAAACAGTTTTCAGGAGGTAGATTCGACTCGCCTTTAAAGCACATGAAAAGCGGCAAAACTTTGACAATGATGCCCTTGGCCAAAAAGGGCGTATGCGTTTTTGCCTGAATATATTCAGGAAAAAACGCATACGCCCTTTTTGGCCAACCAAGCAAGCCGGAAGGGCAAATCAGCGCTACAAAGAAGTCTCGCTTGCCCTCGGTCAAAAGGGCCATGCTGAAAAAAGTGTAAAAACCAGAAAAGCAGGACAGGCCATGGAGACATGGGAACATTGCTACACTGATGGGCGGGATGTAAATTGCCAACAGGCACTCTGGAGAAGTGTACGGTGTGTCCTGAAACAAGTAATAAACACAGCTTAGAGAGCATAGGGCTCTTCCACTCATAGGCGTATAAATCGGGAAAAATAAAAATCAACAAGGCACAGGCACCCCAAACTTTACGGCTGCTCTGTTTCCAAGAACCTCGACTTCGGTACACCTTCAATATCCCAGGAAAGAGAAAAATGGATAAAGAAATGGTGGGACTTGGCACAATGGAATATCACTCAGCCATGAAATCAACGTCATAAGGCTAGTTAGCAGCATGATGAGTGGATTTAGATACGAGGATTGTAAGTGAAATAATCACACAGAAAAAGACACTTATCCTAAGATATCGCTTATGGAGGGAATGTCAAAATCGCTACACTTGAACTGAATTACAAAACAGAACAGAGTCACACCTTTAGAAGACACACTATGGCTGCTGAACGGGAAAGGTGAGGTGGGGTGATGCATAAAACAAGGGTTTGAAATTAGCTCAGAGACCGCTCCATAAGCCAAATATGTAATAGACAAGGCCTACTCCCTGCTCAGTGAATTGGACTCAACACCCCCTAGCCACCGCACAAGAATATATCTGACTAGTAAGAAGCTGAAAACCTATGTATCGATATCCCTCTGCAAGTGAATCAAGAGGGTGAAAAGCGGCATAAACACAGCAGGAAAAAGCAGCCAAGCCCCATTCTAAACGTAAATTACTTTAAAAAACCCACAAAACAAATACAGTGAAAGAGAGAGAAATTCTTACAAAATCCGTTCAGGTTCTCTGATGCAACCTGGATTGACCATATGTAGACCCACAGCTGGATGAGACATAAGGCTGGACACTCTTGGGGCTGAGAGGATTGGTGAGGTTGGGTGAGCAAACGCACATACTTTAAAGTAACACTGCGGGGTACCACCCCATGGGTCTCAAATCTCCAGGTACAAGGGCATCTTCCTACATCAAAGCATGCATGGGAAACCCAGAAGATGGTATGCGGTGAGATCGGGAAAGGTTTCTAAAACGCACCTCATTTCTCCTCTCCTTGTGCTCGGGTTCGCCATTCCAGCCACTTGACTAACCATCTCCCTACTTGGAGAATCAGCACCTTTAACCTCCTGTTTCGTACAGGTTGCAATTTGTCCTGAGGATGAACGCGAAGACGGGGAACCAACGAGAGACTAGCCCTAGGTGTTGCGACAGGCACAGGTCACTCCATTTTCACATCAGGAAGAAGAATGAACCATAGCCTCAGCCTGCCCCCCAGAAACAAAATAGGGCCTGAAGCAATCCTGCGCATTTGCGACCAGCTACCAAAAAAGCGAGTAGACAAATGGAGCTCAGGGGCACTGCAATTCACAAACGTGCAGAGTTATAAATGAGAACTCTCGTCCACAAATATATTGAGGGAAGCCAACGAAGAGGATTTGAAAGCAAGGCAGATTTGCAGGAAACAGTTTTCAGGAGGTAGATTCGACTCGCCTTTAAAGCACATGAAAAGCGGCAAAACATTGACAATGATGCCCTTGGCCAAAAAGGGCGTATGCGTTTTTGCCTGAATATATTCAGGAAAAAACGCATACGCCCTTTTTGGCCAACCAAGCAAGCCGGAAGGGCAAATCAGCGCTACAAAGAAGTCTCGCTTGCCCTCGGTCAAAAGGGCCATGCTGAAAAAAGTGTAAAAACCAGAAAAGCAGGACAGGCCATGGAGACATGGGAGCCTTGCTACACTGATGGGCGGGATGTAAATTGCCAACAGGCACTCTGGAGAAGTGTACGGTGTGTCCTAAAACAAGTAATAAACACAGCTTAGAGAGCATAGGGCTCTTCCACTCATAGGCGTATAAATCGGGAAAAATAAAAATCAACAAGGCACAGGCACCCCAAACTTTACGGCTGCTCTGTTTCCAAGAACCTCGACTTCGGTACACCTTCAATATCCCAGGAAAGAGAAAAATGGATAAAGAAATGGTGGGACTTGGCACAATGGAATATCACTCAGCCATGAAATCAACGTCATAAGGCTAGTTAGCAGCATGATGAGTGGATTTAGATACGAGGATTGTAAGTGAAATAAGTCACACAGAAAAAGACACTTATCCTAAGATATCGCTTATAGAGGGAATGTCAAAATCGCTACACTTGAACTGAATTACAAAACAGAACAGAGGCACACCTTTAGAAGACACACTATGGCTGCTGAACGGGAAAGGTGAGGTGGGGTGATGCATAAAACAAGGGTTTGAAATTAGCTCAGAGACCGCTCCATAAGCCAAATATGTAATAGACAAGGCCTACTCCCTGCTCAGTGAATTGGACTCAACACCCCCTAGCCACCGCACAAGAATATATCTGACTAGTAAGAAGCTGAAAACCTATGTATCGATATCCCTCTGCAAGTGAATCAAGAGGGTGAAAAGCGGCATAAACACAGCAGGAAAAAGCAGCCAAGCCCCATTCTAAACATAAATTACTTTAAAAAACCCACAAAACAAATACAGTGAAAGAGAGAGAAATTCTTACAAAATCCGTTCAGGTTCTCTGATGCAACCTGGATTGACCATATCTACACCCACAGCTGGATGAGACATAAGGCTGGACACTCTTGGGGCTGAGAGGAGTGGTGAGGTTGGGTGAGCAAACGCACATACTTTAAAGTAACACTGCGGGGTACCACCCCATGGGTCTCAAATCTCCAGGTACAAGGGCATCTTCCTACATCAAAGCATGCATGGGAAACCCAGAAGATGGTATGCGGTAAGATCGGGAAAGGTTTCTAAAACGCACCTCATTTCTCCTCTCCTTGTGCTCGGGTTCGCCATTCCAGCCACTTGACTAACCATCTCCCTACTTGGAGAATCAGCACCTTTAACCTCCTGTTTCGTACAGGTTGCAATTTGTCCTGAGGATGAACGCGAAGACGGGGAACCAACGAGAGACTAGCCCTAGGTGTTGCGACAGGCACAGGTCACTCCATTTTCACATCAGGAAGAAGAATGAACCACAGCCTCAGCCTGCCCCCCAGAAACAAAATAGGGCCTGAAGCAATCCTGCGCATTTGCGGCCAGCTACCAAAAAAGCGAGTAGAGAAATGGAGCTCAGGGGCACTGCAATTCACAAACGTGCAGAGTTATAAATGAGAACTCTCGTCCACAAATATATTGAGGGAAGGCAACGAAGAGGATTTGAAAGCAAGGCAGATTTGCAGGAAACAGTTTTCAGGAGGTAGATTCGACTCGCCTTTAAAGCACATGAAAAGCGGCAAAACGTTGACAATGATGCCCTTGGCCAAAAAGGGCGTATGCGTTTTTGCCTGAATATATTCAGGAAAAAACGCATACGCCCTTTTTGGCCAACCAAGCAAGCCGGAAGGGCAAATCAGCGCTACAAAGAAGTCTCGCTTGCCCTCGGTCAAAAGGGCCATGCTGAAAAAAGTGTAAAAACCAGAAAAGCAGGACAGGCCATGGAGACATGGAAGCCTTGCTACGCTGATGGGAGGGATGTAAGTTGCCAACAGGCACTCTGGAGAAGTGTACGGTGTGTCCTGAAACAAGTAATAAACACAGCTTAGAGAGCATAGGGCACGTCCACTCATAGGCGTATAAATCGGGAAAAATAAAAATCAACAAGGCACAGGCACCCCAAACTTTACGGCTGCTCTGTTTCCAAGAACCTCGACTTCGGTACACCTTCAATATCCCAGGAAAGAGAAAAATGGATAAAGAAATGGTGGGACTTGGCACAATGGAATATCACTCAGCCATGAAATCAACGTCATAAGGCTAGTTAGCAGCATGATGAGTGGATTTAGATACGAGGATTGTAAGTGAAATAAGTCACACAGAAAAAGACACTTATCCTAAGATATCGCTTATAGAGGGAATGTCAAAATCGCTACACTTGAACTGAATTACAAAACAGAACAGAGGCACACCTTTAGAAGACACACTATGGCTGCTGAACGGGAAAGGTGAGGTGGGGTGATGCATAAAACAAGGGTTTGAAATTAGCTCAGAGACCGCTCCAGAAGCCAAATATGTAATAGACAAGGCCTACTCCCTGCTCAGTGAATTGGACTCAACACCCCCTAGTCACCGCACAAGAATATATCTGACTAGTAAGAAGCTGAAAACCTATGTATCGATATCCCTCTGCAAGTGAATCAAGGGGGTGAAAAGTGGCATAAACACAGCAGGAAAAAGCAGCCAAGCCCGATTCTAAACATAAATTACTTTAAAAAACCCACAAAACAAATACAGTGAAAGAGAGAGAAATACTTACAAAATCCGTTCAGCTTCTCTGATGCAACCTGGATTGACCATATCTAGACCCACAGCTGGATGAGACATAAGGCTGGACACTCTTGGGGCTTAGAGGATTGGTGAGGTTGGGTGAGCAAACGCACATACTTTAAAGTAACACTGCGGGGTACCACCCCATGGGTCTCAAATCTCCAGGTACAAGGGCATCTTCCTACATCAAAGCATGCATGGGAAACCCAGAAGATGGTATGCGGTGAGATCGGGAAAGGTTTCTAAAACGCACCTCATTTCTCCTCTCCTTGTGCTCGGGTTCACCATTCCAGCCACTTGACTAACCATCTCCCTACTTGGAGAATCAGCACCTTTAACCTCCTGTTTCGTACAGGTTGCAATTTGTCCTGAGGATGAACGCGAAGACGGGGAACCAACGAGAGACTAGCCCTAGGTGTTGCGACAGGCACAGGTCACTCCATTTTCACATCAGGAAGAAGAATGAACCACAGCCTCAGCCTGCCCCCCAGAAACAAAATAGGGCCTGAAGCAATCCTGTGCATTTGCGGCCAGCTACCAAAAAAGCGAATAGACAAATGGAGCTCAGGGGCACTGCAATTCACAAACGTGCAGAGTTATAAATGAGAACTCTCGTCCACAAATATATTGAGGGAAGGCAACGAAGAGGATTTGAAAACAAGGCAGATTTGCAGGAAACAGTTTTCAGGAGGTTGATTCAACTCGCCTTTAAAGCACATGAAAAGCGGCAAAACGTTGACAATGATGCCCTTGGCCAAAAAGGGCGTATGCGTTTTTGCCTGAATATATTCAGGAAAAAACGCATACGCCCTTTTTGGCCAACCAAGCAAGCCGGAAGGGCAAATCAGCGCTACAAAGAAGTCTCGCTTGCCCTCGGTCAAAAGGGCCATATTGAAAAAAGTGTAAAAACCAGAAAAGCAGAACAGGCCATGGAGACATGGGAGCCTTGCTACGCTGATGGGAGGGATGTAAGTTGCCAACAGGCACTCTGGAGAAGTGTACGGTGTGTCCTGAAACAAGTAATAAACACAGCTTAGAGAGCATAGGGCACGTCCACTCATAGGCGTATAAATCGGGAAAACTAAAAATCAAAAAGACACAGGCACCCCAAACTTTACGGCTGCTCTGTTTCCAAGAACCTCCACTTTGTTACACCTTCAATATCCCAGGAAAGAGAAAACTGGATAAAGAAATGGTGGTACTTGGCACAATGGAATATCACTCAGCCATGAAATCAACGTCATAAGGCTAGTTAGCAGCATGATGAGTGGATTTAGGTACGAGGATTCTAAGTGAAATAAGTCACACAGAAAAAGACACTTATCCTAAGATATCGCTTAGAGAGGGAATGTCAAAATCGCTACACTTGAACTGAATTACAAAACAGAACAGAGTCACACCTTTAGAAGACACACTATGGCTGCTTAACCGGAAAGGTGAGGTGGGCTGATGCATAAAACAAGGGTTTGAAATTAGCTCAGAGACCACTCCATAAGCCAAATATGTAATAGACAAGGCCACTCCCTGCTCAGTGAACTGGACTCAACACCCCCAATTCACCTCACAAGAATATATCTGACTAGTAAGAATCTGAAAACCTATGTATCGATATCCCTCTGCAAGTGAATCAAGAGGGTGTAAAGCGGCATAAACACAGCAGGGAAAAGCAGCCAAGCCCCATTCTAAACATAAATTACTTTAAAAAACCCACAAAACAAAGACAGTGAAAGAGAGAGAAATTCTTACAAAATCCGTTCAGGTTCTCTGATGCAACCTGGATTGACCATATCTAGAGCCACAGCTGGATGAGACATAAGGCTGGACACTCTTGGGGCTGAGAGGATTGGTGAGGTTGGGTGAGCAAACGCAGATACTTTAAAGTAACACTGCGGGGTACCACCCCATGGGTCTCAAATCTCCAGGTACAAGGGCATCTTCCTACATCAAAACATGCATGGGAAACCCAGAAGATGGTATGCCGTGAGATCGGGAAAGGTTTCTAAAACGCACCTCATTTCTCCTATCCTTGTGCTCGGGTTCGCCATTCCAGCCAGTTGACTAACCATCTCCCTACTTGGAGAATCAGCACCTTTAACCTCCTGTTCGTACAGGTTGCAATTTGTCCTGAGGATGAACGGGAAGACGGGGAACCAACGAGAGACTAGCCCTAGGTGTTGGGACAGGCACTGGTCACTCCATTTTCCCATCAGGAAGAAGAATGAACCACAGCCTCAGCCTGCCCCCCAGAACCAAAATAGGGCCTGAAGCAATCCTGCGCATTTGCGGCCAGCTCCCAAAAAAGCGAGTAGACAAATGGAGCTCAGGGGCACTGCAATTCACAAACGTGCAGAGTTATAAATGAGAACTCTCGTCCACAAATATATTGAGGGAAGGCAACGAAGAGGATTTGAAAGCAAGGCAGATTTGCAGGAAACAGTTTTCAGGAGGCAGATTCGACTGGCCTTTAAAGCACATGAAAAGCGGCAAAACGTGGACAATGATGCCCTTGGCCAAAAAGGGCGTATGCGTTTTTTCCTGAATATATTCAGGAAAAAACGCATACGCCCTTTTTGGCCAACCAAGCAAGCCGGAAGGGCAAATCAGCGCTACAAAGAAGTCTCGCTTGCCCTCGGTCAAAAGGGCCATGCTGAAAAAATGTAAAAACCAGAAAAGCAGGACAGGCCATGGAGACATGGGAGCCTTGCTACGCTGATGGGCGGGATGTAAATTGCCAACAGGCACTCTGGAGAAGTGTACGGTGTGTCCTAAAACAAGTAATAAACACAGCTTAGAGAGCATAGGGCACTTCCACTCATGGGCGTATAAATTGGGATAACTAAAAATCAACAAGGCACAGGCACCCCAAACTTTACGGCTGCTCTGTTTCCAAGAACCTCCACTTCGGTACACCTTCAATATCCCAGGAAAGAGAAAAATGGATAAAGAAATGGTGGGATTGGCACAATGGAATATCACTCAGCCATAAAATCAATGTCATAAGGCTAGTTAGCAGCATGATGAGTGGATTTAGGTACGAGGATTGTAAGTGAAATAAGTCACACAGAAAAAGACACTTATCCTAAGATATCGCTTATAGAGGGAATGTCAAAATCGCTACACTTGAACTGAATTACAAAACAGAACAGAGGCACACCTTTAGAAGACACACTATGGCTGCTGAACGGGAAAGGTGAGGTGGGGTGATGCATAAAACAAGGGTTTGAAATTAGCTCAGAGACCGCTCCTTAAGCCTAATATGTAATAGAGAAGGCCTACTCCCTGCTCAGTGAACTGGACTCAACACCCCCTAGTCACCGCACAAGAATATATCTGACTAGTAAGAAGCTGAAAACCTACGAATCGATATCCCTCTGCAAGTGAATCAAGAGGGTGAAAAGCGGCATAAACAGAGCAGGGAAAATCAGCCAAGCCCCATTCTAAACATATATTACTTTAAAAAACCCACAAAACAAATACAGTGAAAGAGAGAGAAATTCTTACAAAATCCGTTCAGGGTCTCTGATGCAACCTGGATTGACCATATCTAGACCCACAGCTGGATGAGACATAAGGCTGGACACTCTTGGGGCTGAGAGGATTGGTGAGGTTGGGTGAGCAAACGCAGATACTTTAAAGTAACCCAGCGGGGTACCACCCCATGGGTCTCAAATCTCCAGGTACAAGGGCATCTTCCTACATCAAAGCATGCATGGGAAACCCAGAAGATGGTATGCCGTGAGATCGGGAAAGGTTTCTAAAACGCAGCTCATTTCTCCTCTCCTTGTGCTCGGGTTCGCCATTCCAGCCAGTTGACTAACCATCTCCCTACTTGGAGAATCAGCACCTTTAACCTCCTGTTTCGTACAAGTTGCAATTTGTCCTGAGGATGAACGGGAAGACGGGGACCCAACGAGAGACTAGCCCTAGGTGTTGGGACAGGCACAGGTCACTCCATTTTCCCATCAGGAAGAAGAATGAACCACAGCCTCAGCCTGCCCCCCAGAACCAAAATAGGGCCTGAAGCAATCCTGCGCATTTGCGGCCAGCTCCCAAAAAAGCGAGTAGACAAATGGAGCTCAGGGGCACTGCAATTCACAAACGTGCAGAGTTATAAATGAGAACTCTCGTCCACAAATATATTGAGGGAAGGCAACGAAGAGGATTTGAAAGCAAGGCAGATTTGCAGGAAACAGATTTCAGGAGGTAGATTCGACTCGCCTTTAAAGCACATGAAAAGCGGCAAAACGTTGACAATGATGCCCTTGGCCAAAAAGGGCGTATGCGTTTTTGCCTGAATATATTCAGGAAAAAACGCATACGCCCTTTTTGGCCAACCAAGCAAGCGGGAAGGGCAAATCAGCGCTACAAAGAAGTCTCGCTTGCCCTCGGTCAAAAGGGCCATATTGAAAAAAGTGTAAAAACCAGAAAAGCAGAACAGGCCATGGAGACATGGGAGCCTTGCTACGCTGATGGGAGGGATGTAAATTGCCAACAAGCACTCTGGAGAAGTGTACGGTGTGTCCTGAAACAAGTAATAAACACAGCTTAGAGAGCATAGGGCTCTTCCACTCATAGGCGTATAAATCGGGAAAAATAAAAATCAAAAAGACACAGGCACCCCAAACTTTACGGCTGCTCTGTTTCCAAGAACCTCCACTTTGGTACACCTTCAATATCCCAGGAAAGAGAAAAATTTATAAAGAAATGGTGGTACTTGGCACAATGGAATATCACTCAGCCATGAAATCAACGTCATAAGGCTAGTTAGCAGCATGATGAGTGGATTTAGGTACGAGGATTCTAAGTGAAATAAGTCACACAGAAAAAGACACTTATCCTAAGATATCGCTTAGAGAGGGAATGTCAAAATCGCTACACTTGAACTGAATTACAAAACAGAACAGAGTCACACCTTTAGAAGACACACTATGGCTGCTGAACGGGAAAGGTGAGGTGGGCTGATGCATAAAACAAGGGTTTGAAATTAGCTCAGAGACCACTCCATAAGCCAAATATGTAATAGAAAAGGCCACTCCCTGCTCAGTGAACTGGACTCAACACCCCCAAGTCACCGCACAAGAATATATCTGACTAGTAACAATCTGAAAAGCTATGTATCGATATCCCTCTGCAAGTGAATCAAGAGGGTGAAAAGCGGCATAAACACAGCAGGGAAAAGCAGTCAAGCCCCATTCTAAACATAAATTACTTTAAAAAACCCACAAAACAAAGACAGTGAAAGAGAGAGAAATTCTTACAAAATCCGTTCAGGGTCTCTGATGCAACCTGGATTGACCATATCTAGACCCACACCTGGATGAGACATAAGGCTGGACACTCTTGGGGCTGAGAGGATTCGTGAGGTTGGGTGAGCAAACGCAGATACTTTAAAGTAACACCGCGGGGTACCACCCCATGGGTCTCAAATCTCCAGGTACAAGGGCATCTTCCTACATCAAAACATGCATGGGAAACCCAGAAGATGGTATGCCGTGAGATCGGGAAAGGTTTCTAAAACGCACCTCATTTCTCCTCTCCTTGTGCTCGGGTTCGCCATTCCAGCCACTTGACTAACCATCTCCCTACTTGGAGAATCAGCACCTTTAACCTCCTGTTTCGTACAGGTTGCAAGTTGTCCTGAGGATGAACGGGAAGACGGGGAACCAACGAGAGACTAGCCCTAGGTGTTGGGACAGGCACAGGTCACTCCATTTTCCCATCAGGAAGAAGAATGAACCACAGCCTCAGCCTGCCCCCCAGAACCAAAATAGGGCCTGAAGCAATCCTGCGCATTTGCGGCCAGCTACCAAAAAAGCGAGTAGACAAATGGAGCTCAGGGGCACTGCAATACACAAACGTGCAGAGTTATAAATGAGAACTCTCGTCCACAAATATATTGAGGGAAGGCAACGAAGAGGATTTGAAAGCAAGGCAGATTTGCAGGAAACAGATTTCAGGAGGTAGATTCGACTCGCCTTTAAAGCACATGAAAAGCGGCAAAACGTTGACAATGATGCCCTTGGCCAAAAAGGGCGTATGCGTTTTTTCCTGAATATATTCAGGAAAAAACGCATACGCCCTTTTTGGCCAACCAAGCAAGCCGGAAGGGCAAATCAGCGCTACAAAGAAGTCTCGCTTGCCCTCGGTCAAAAGGGCCATGCTGAAAAAAGTGTAAAAACCAGAAAAGCAGAACAGGCCAAGGAGACATGGGAGCCTTGCTACACTGATGGGCGGGATGTAAATTGCCAACAGGCACTCTGGAGAAGTGTACGGTGTGTCCTGAAACAAGTAATAAACACAGCTTAGAGAGCATAGGGCTCTTCCACTCATAGGCGTATAAATCGTGAAAACTAAAAATCAACAAGACACAGGCACCCCAAACTTTACGGCTGCTCTGTTTCCAAGAACCTCCACTTCGGTACACCTACAATATCCCAGAAAGAGAAAAATGGATAAAGAAATGGTGGTACTTGGCACAATGGAATATCACTCAGCCAGGAAATCAACGTCATAAGGCTAGTTAGCAGCATGATGAGTGGATTTAGGTACGAGGATTCTAAGTGAAATAAGTCACACAGAAAAAGACACTTATCCTAAGATATCGCTTAGAGAGGGAAAGTCAAAATCGCTACACTTGAACTGAATTACAAAACAGAACAGAGTCACACCTTTAGAAGACACACTATGGCTGATAAACGGGAAAGGTGAGGTGGGGTGATGCATAAAACAAGGGTTTGAAATTAGCTCAGAGACCGCTCCATAAGCCAAATATGTAATACACAAGGCCTACTCCCTGCTGAGTGAACTGGACTCAACACCTCCTAGCCACTGCACAAGAATATATCTGACTAGTAAGAATCTGAAAACCTATGTATCGATATCTCTCTGCAAGTGAATCAAGAGGGTGTAAAGCGGCATAAACACAGCAGGGAAAAGCAGCCGAGCCCCATTCTAAACATAAATTACTTTTAATAACCCACAAAACAAAGACAGTGAAAGAGAGAGAAATTCTTACAAAATCCGTCCAGGGTCTCTGATGCAAACTGGATTGACCATATCTAGACCCACAGCTGGATGAGACATAAGGCTGGACACTCTTGGGGCTCAGAGGATTGGTGAGGTTGGGTGAGCAAACGCAGATACTTTAAAGTAACACCGCGGGGTACACACCCCATGGGTCTCAAATCTCCAAGTACAAGGGCATCTTCCTACATCAAAACATGCATGGGAAACCCAGAAGATGGTATGCCGTGAGATCGGGAAAGGTTTCTAAAACGCACCTCATTTCTCCTCTCCTTGTGCTCGGGTTCGCCATTCCAGCCACTTGACTAACCATCTCCCTACTTGGAGAATCAGCACCTTTAACCTCCTGTTTCGTACAGGTTGCAAGTTGTCCTGAGGATGAACGGGAAGACGGGGAACCAACGAGAGACTAGCCCTAGGTGTTGGGACAGGCACAGGTCACTCCATTTTCCCATCAGGAAGAAGAATGAACCACAGCCTCAGCCTGCCCCCCAGAACCAAAATAGGGCCTGAAGCAATCCTGCGCATTTGCGGCCAGCTCCCAAAAAAGCGAGTAGACAAATGGAGCTCAGGGGCACTGCAATTCACAAACGTGCAGAGTTATAAATGAGAACTCTCGTCCACAAATATATTGAGGGAAGTCAACGAAGAGGATTTGAACGCAAGGCAGATTTGCAGGAAACAGTTTTCAGGAGGTAGATTCGACTCGCCTTTAAAGCACATGAAAAGCGGCAAAACGTTGACAATGATGCCCTTGGCCAAAAAGGGCGTATGCGTTTTTGCCTGAATATATTCAGGAAAAAACGCATACGCCCTTTTTGGCCAACCAAGCAAGCCGGAAGGGCAAATCAGCGCTACAAAGAAGTCTCGCTTGCCCTCGGTCAAAAGGGCCATGCTGAAAAAAGTGTAAAAACCAGAAAAGCAGGACAGGCCATGGAGACATGGGAGCCTTGCTACACTGATGGGCGGGATGTAAATTGCCAACAGGCACTCTGGAGAAGTGTACGGTGTGTCCTGAAACAAGTAATAAACACAGCTTAGAGAGCATAGGGCTCTTCCACTCATAGGCGTATAAATCAGGAAAAATAAAAATCAACAAGGCACAGGTAGGGAGGGGCAAGATGGCGGAAGAGTAAGACGCGGAGATCACCTTCCTCCCCACAGATACATGAGAAATACATCTACACGTGGAACTGCTCCTACAGAACACCCACTGAACGCTGGCAGAAGACGTCAGACCTCCCAAAAGGCAAGAAAATCCCCACGTACTTGGGTAGGGCAAAAGAAAAAAGAAATAACAGAGACAAAAGAATAGGGACGGGACCTGCACCAGTGGGAGGGAGCTGTGAAGGAGGAAAGGTTTCCACACACTAGGAAGCCCCTTCGTGGGCAGAGACTGCGGGTAGCAGAGTGGGGAAGCTTCGGAGCCACGGAGGAGAGCGCAGCCACAGTGGTGCGGAGGGCAAAGTGGAGATTCCCGCACAGAGGCTCGGCGCCGAGCAGCACTCACCAGCCCGAGAAGCTTGTCTGCTCACCCGCCGGGGCGGGCGGGGCTGGGAGCTGGGGCTCGGGCTTCGGTGCTGGCCGGGAAGGAGTCCGGGAAAAAGACTGCAGCTGCCAAAGAGGCAAGAGACTTTTTCTTGCCTCTTTGTTTCGCGGCGCGCAAGGAGAGGGGATTCAGAGCGCCGCCTAAACGAGCTCCAGAGACGGGCGCGAGCCGCGGCTATCAGCGCGGATCCCACAGCAACAGGGACGCAGAGGGAAAAACGGAGAGATTCCCGCACAGAGGCTCGGCGCCGAGCAGCACTCACCAGCCCGAGAGGCTTGTCTGCTCACCCGCCGGGGCGGGCGGGGGCTGGGAGCTGAGGCGCGGGCTTCGGTCGGATCCCAGGGAGAGGACTGGGGTTGGCTGCGTGAACACAGCCTGAAGGGTCTAGCGTACCACAACTAGCCGGGAGGGTGCACGAGAAAAAGTCTGCAGCTGCCGAAGAGGCAGGAGACTTTTTCTTGCCTCTTTGTTTCGCGGCGTGCAAGGAGAGGGGATTCAGAGCGCCACTTAAACGAACTCCAGAGACGGGCGCGAGCCGCGGCTATCAGCGCGGACCCCAGAGACGGGCATGAGACGCTAAGGCTGCTGCTGCCGCCACCAAACAGCCTGTGGGCGAGCACAGGTCATTCTCCACACCGCCCCTCCCGGGAGCCTGTGCAGCCCGCCACGGCCAGGCTCCCGTAATCCGGGGACAACTTCCCCGGGAGAGCGCACGGCGCGCCTCAGGCTGCTGCAACGTCACGCCGGCTTCTGCCGCCGCAGGCTCGCCCCGCCTCCTCCGTACCGCTCCCTCCCCCCGGCCTGACTGAGCCAGAGCCCCCGAATCAGCTGCTCCTTTAACCCCGTTCTGTCTGGGCGGGGAACAGACGCCCTCAGGGGACCTACATGCAGAGGCGGGTCCAAATCCAAAGCTGAACCCCGGGAGCTGTACGAACAAAGAAGAGAAAGGGAAATCTCTCCCAGCAGCCTCAGAAGCAGCGGATTAAAGCTCCACAAACAACTTGATGTGCCTGCATCTGTTGAATACCTGAATAGACAACGAATCATCCCAAATTTAGGAGATGGACTTTGGGAGCAGGATATATTAACTTTTCCCATTTTCCTTTTTTTTGTGAGTGTAGATGTGTATGCTTCTGGGTGAGATTTTGTCTGTATAGCTTTGCTCTCACCGTTAGTCCTAGGGTTAGGTCCGTCCGTTTTTTTTTTTTTTTTTTTTTTTTTTGGCTTAAAAAAATTTTTTTTTTCCCTAATAAATGTTTTCTTAATAATTTTTTCCTTATTTTCTATTTTAAAAAAATTTTTTTAATAAGTTTTTTCATATTTTTATTTTAAAAAATTAAAAAAATTTTTTTAATAAATTTTTTCTAAATAATTTTTTTCTTATTTTTAGTATAAAAAATTAATAAATCTATTTTTAAAAATTAAAAAAAATTTTTTTTTCTTAATAAATTTACTCTTAATAATTTTTTTTCTTATTTTTTATTATAATTGCTTTATTTTATTTTATTTTATCCTCTTTTTTTCTTTCTTTCCATTTTTTCTCCCTTTTATTCTGAGCCGTGTGGATGAAAGGCTCTTGGTGCTCCAGCCAGGCATCAGGGCTGTGCCTCTGAGGTGGGAGAGCCAACTTCAGGACACTGGTCCACAAGAGACCTCCCAGCTCCACGTAATACCAAACGGTGAAAATCTCTCACAGATCTCCATCTCAACATCAAGACCCAGCTTCACTCAACGACCAGCAAGCTACAGTGCTGGACACCCTATGCCAAACAACTAGCAAGAGAGGAACACAGCCCCATCCATTAACAGAGAGGCTGCCTAAAATCATAATAAGGCCACAGACACCCCAAAACACACCACCAGACGTGGACGAACCCACCAGAAAGACAACATCCAGCCTCATCCACCAGAACACAGGCACTAGTTCCCTCCACCAGGAAACCTACACAACCCACTGAACCAACCTTAGCCACTGGGGACAGATACCAAAAACAACGGGAACTACGAACCTGCAGCCTGTGAAAAGGAGACCCCAAACACAGTAAGATAAGCAAAATGAGAAGACAGAAAAACACACAGCAGATGAAGGAGCAGGGTCAAAACACACCAGACCTAACAAATGAAGAGGAAATAGGTAGTCTACCTGAAAAAGAATTCAGAATAATGATAGTAAGGATGATCCAAAGTCTTGGAAATAGAATAGACAAAATGCAAGAAACATTTAACAAGGACGTAGAAGAACTAAAGAGGAACCAAGAAACGATGACAAGCACAATAAATGAAATTAAAAATACTCTAGATGGGATCAATAGCAGAATAACTGAGGCAGAAGAACGGATAAGTGACCTGGAAGATAAAATGGTGGAAATAACTACTGCAGACCAGAATAAAGAAAAAAGAATGAAAAGAACTGAGGACAGTCTCAGAGACCTCTGGGACAACATTAAACGCACCAACATTCGAATTATAGGGGTCCCAGAAGAAGAAGAGAAAAAGAAAGGGACTGAGAAAATATTTGAAGAGATTATAGTTGAAAACTTCCCTAATATGGGAAAGGAAATAGTTAATCAAGTCCTGGAAGCACAGAGAGTCCCATACAGGATAAATCCAAGGAGAAACACACCAAGACACATATTAATCAAACTATCAAAAACTAAATATAAAGAAAACATATTAAAAGCAGCAAGGGAAAAACAACAGATAACACACAAGGGCATCCCCATAAGGTTAACAGCTGATCTTTCAGCAGAAACGCTGCAAGCCAGAAGGCAGTGGCAGGATATACTTAAAGTGATGAAGGAGAAAAACCTACAACCAAGATTACTCTACCCAGCAAGGATCTCATTCAGATTTGATGGAGAAATTAAAACCTTTACAGACAAGCAAAAGCTGAGAGAGTTCAGCACCACCAAACCAGCTTTACAACAAATGCTAAAGGAACTTCTCTAGGCAAGAAACACAAGAGAAGGAAAACACCTACAATAACAAACCCAAAACATTTAAGAAAATGGGAATAGGAACATACATATCGATAATTACCTTAAATGTAAATGGATTAAATGCTCCCACCAAAAGACACAGACTGGCTGAATGGATACAAAAACAAGACCCATATATATGCTGTCTACAAGAGACCCACTTCAGACCTAGAGACACATACAGACTGAAAGTGAGGGGATGGAAAAAGATATTCCATGCAAATGGAAATCAAAAGAAAGCTGGAGTAGCAATTCTCATATCAGACAAAATAGACTTTAAAATAAAGACAATTACAAGAGACAAAGACAGACACTATATAATGATCAAGGGATCGATCCAAGAGGAAGGTATAACAATTGTAAATATTTATGCACCCAACATAGGAGCACCTCAATACATAAGGCAAATACTAACAGCCATAAAAGGGGAAATCGACAGTAACACAATCATAGTAGGGGACTTTAACACCCCACTTTCACCAATGGACAGATCATCCAAAATGAAAATAAATAAGGAAACACAAGCTTTAAATGATACATTAAACAAGATGGACTTAATTGATATTTATAGGACATTCCACCCAAAAACAACAGAATACACATTTTTCTCAAGTGCTCATGGAACATTCTCCAGGATAGATCATATCTTGGGTCACAAATCAAGCCTTGGTAAATTTAAAAAAATTGAAATCGTATCAAGTATCTTTTCCGACCACAATGCTATGAGACTAGATATCAATTACAGGAAAAGATCTGTAAAAAATACAAACACATGGAGGCTACACAATACACTACTTAATAACGAAGTGATCACTGAAGAAATCAAAGGGGAAATCAAAAAATACCTAGAAACAAATGACAATGGAGACACGACGATCCAAAACCTATGGGATGCAGCAAAAGCAGTTCTAAGAGGGAAGTTTATAGCAATACAAGCCTACATCAAGAAACAGGAAACATCTCGAATAAACAACCTAACCTTGCACCTAAAGCAATTAGAGAAAGAAGAACAAAAAAACCCCAAAGCTAGCAGAAGGAAAGAAATCATAAAGATCAGATCAGAAATAAATGAAAAAGAAATGAAGGAAACAATAGCAAAAATCAATGAAACTAAAAGCTGGTTCTTTGAGAAGATAAACAAAGTTGATAAACCATTAGCCAGACTCATCAAGAGAAAAAAGGAGAAGACTCAAATCAATAGAATTAGAAATGAAAAAGGAGAAGTAACCACTGACACTGCAGAAATACAAACGATCATAAGAGATTACTACAAGCAACTCTATGCTAATAAAATGGACAACCTGGAAGAAATGGACAGATTCTTAGAAATGCACAACCTGCCGAGACTGAACCAGGAAGAAATAGAAAATATGAACAGACCAATCACAAGCACTGAAATTGAAACTGTGATTAAAAATCTTCCAACACACAAAAGCCCAGGACCAGATGGCTTCACAGGCGAATTCTATCAAACATTTAGAGAAGAGCTAACACCTATCCTTCTCAAACTCTTCCAAAATATTGCAGAGGGAGGAACACTCCCCAACTCATTCTACGAGGCCACCATCACCCTGATACCAAAACCAGGCAAAGATGTCACAAAGAAAGAAAACTACAGGCCAATATCACTGATGGACATAGATGCAAAAATCCTCAACAAAATACTAGCAAACAGAATCCAACAGCACATTAAAAGGATCATACACCATGATCAAGTGGGGTTTATTCCAGGAATGCAAGGATTCTTCAATATACGCAAATCAATCAACGTGATACATCATATTAACAAATTGAAGGAGAAAAACCATATGATCATCTCAATAGATGCAGAGAAAGCTTTCGACAAAATTCAACACCCATTTATGATAAAAGTCCTGCAGAAAGTAGGCATAGAGGGAACTTTCCTCAACATAATAAAGGCCATATATGACAAACCCACAGCCAACATTGTCCTCAATGGTGAAAAACTGAAACCATTTCCACTAAGATCAGGAACAAGACAAGGTTGCCCACTCTCACCACTATTATTCAACATAGTTTTGGAAGTGTTAGCCACAGCAATCAGAGACGAAAAAGAAATAAAAGGAATCCAAATCGGAAAAGAAGAAGTAAAGCTGTCACTGTTTGCAGATGACATGATACTATACATAGAGAATCCAAAAGATGCTACCAGAAAACTACTAGAGCTAATCAATGAATTTGGTAAAGTAGCAGGATACAAAATTAATGCACAGAAATCTCTTGCATTCCTGTATACTAATGATGAAAAATCTGAAAGTGAAATTAAGAAAACACTCCCGTTTACCATTGCAACAAAAAGAATAAAATACCTAGGAATAAACCTACCTAAGGAGACAAAAGACCTGTATGCAGAAAATTATAGGACACTGATGAAAGAAATTAAAGATGATACAAATAGATGGAGAGATATACCATGTTCTTGGATTGGAAGAATAAACATTGTGAAAATGACTCTGCTACCCAAAGCAATCTACAGATTCAATGCAATCCCTATCAAACTACCACTGGCATTTTTCACAGAACTAGAACAAAAAATTTCACAATTTGTATGGAAACACAAAAGACCCCGAATAGCCAAAGCAATCTTGAGAACGAAAAATGGAGCTGGAGGAATCAGGCTCCCTGACTTCAGACTATATTACAAAGCTACAGTAATCAAGACAGTTTGGTACTGGCACAAAAACAGAAATATAGATCAATGGAACAGGATAGAAAGCCCAGAGATAAGCCCACGCACATATGGTCACCTTATCTTTGATAAAGGAGGCAAGCATATACAGTGGAGAAAAGACAGCCTCTTCAATAAGTGGTGCTGGGAAAATTGGACAGGTACATGTAAAAGTATGAAATTAGAACACTCCCTAACACCATACACAAAAATAAACTCAAAATGGATTAAAGACCTAAGTGTAAGGCCAGACACTATCAAACTCTTAGAGGAAAACATAGGCAGAACACTGTATGACATAAGTCACAGCAAGATCCTTTTTGACCCAGGTCCTAGAGAAATGGAAATAAAAACACAAATAAACAAATGGGACCTAATGAAACTTAAAAGCTTTTGCACAGCAAAGGAAACCATAAACAAGACCAAAAGACAACCCTCAGAATGGGAGAAAATATTTGCAAATGAAGCAACGGACAAAGGATTAATCTCCAAGATTTACAAGCAGCTCATGCAGCTCAATAACAAAAAAACAAACAACCCAATCCAAAAATGGGCAGAAGACCTAAATAGACATTTCTCCAAAGAAGAGATACAGATTGCCAACAGACACATGAAAGAATGCTCAACATCATTAATCATTAGAGAAATGCAAATCAAAACTACAATGAGGTATCATCTCACACCGGTCAGAATGGCCATCATCAAAATATCTAGAAACAATAAATGCTGGAGAGGGTGTGGAGAAAAGGGAACACTCTTGCACTGTTGGTGGGAATGTAAATTGATACAGCCACTATGGAGAACAGTATGGAGGTTCCTTAAAAAACTAAAAATAGAACTACCATATGACCCAGCAATCCCACTACTGGGCATATACCCTGAGAAAACCATAATTCAGAAAGAGTCATGTACCAAAATATTCATTGCAGCTCTGTTTACAATAGCCAGGACATGGAAGCAACCTAGGTGTCCATCATCGGATGAATGGATAAAGAAGATGTGGCACATATATACAATGGAATATTACTCAGCCATAAAAAGAAATGAAATGGAGGTGTTTGTAATGAGGTGGATGGAGTTAGAGTCTGTCATACAGAGTGAAGTAAGTCAGAAAGAGAAAAACAAATACAGTATGCTAACACATATATATGGAATCTAAGGGAAAAAAAAAAAGAGGTCATGAAGAACCTAGTGGCAAGATGGGAATAAAGACACAGACCTACTAGAGAATGGACTTGAGGATATGGGGAGGGGGAGGGGTGAGATGTGACAGGGTGAGAGAGTGTCATGGACATATATACACTACCAAATGTAAAATAGATAACTAGTGGGAAGCAGCCGCATAGCACAGGGAGATCAGCTCGGTGCTTTGTGACCACCGAGAGGGGTGGGATAGGGAGGGTGGGAGGGAGGGAGATGCAAGAGGGAAGAGATATGGCAACATATGTATATGTGTAACTGATTCACTTTGTTGTAAAGCAGAAGCTAGCACACCATTGTAAAGCAATTATGCTTCAATAAAGATGTTTAAAAAAAAACCCCACAAAACAAAGACAGTTTAAGAGAGAGATATTCTTACAAAATCCGTTCAGGGTCTCTGATGCCACCTGGATTGACCATAGCTAGACCCACAGCTGGATGAGACATAAGGCTGGACACTCTTGGGGCTGAGAGGATTGGTGAGGTTGGGTGAGCAAACGCAGATACTTTAAAGTAACATCGCGGGGTACCCACCCCATGGGTCTCAAATCTCCAGGTACAAGGGCATCTTCCTACATCAAAACATGCATGGGAAACCCAGAAGATGGTATGCCGTGAGATCGGGAAAGGTTTCTAAAACGCACCTCATTTCTCCTCTCCTTGTGCTCGGGTTCGCCATTCCAGCCGCTTGACTAACCATCTCCCTACTTGGAGAATCAGCACCTTTAACCTCCTGTTTCGTACAGGTTGCAATTTGTCCTGAGGATGAACGGGAAGACGGGCAACCAACGAGAGACTAGCCCTAGGTGTTGGGACAGGCACAGGTCACTCCATTTTCCCATCAGGAAGAAGAATGAACCACAGGCTCAGCCTGCCCCCCAGAACCAAAATAGGGCCTGAAGCAATCCTGCGCTTTTGCGGCCAGCTCCCAAAAAAGCGAGGAGACAAATGGAGCTCAGGGGCACTGCAATTCACAAACGTGCAGAGTTATAAATGAGAACTCTCGTCCACAAATATATTGAGGGAAGGCAACGAAGAGGATTTGAAAGCAAGGCAGATTTGCAGGAAACAGATTTCAGGAGGTAGATTCGACTCGCCTTTAAAGCACATGAAAAGCGGCAAAACGTTGACAATGATGCCCTTGGCCAAAAAGGACGTATGCGTTTTTTCCTGAATATATTCAGGAAAAAACGCATACGCCCTTTTTGGACAACCAAGCAAGCCGGAAGGGCAAATCAGCGCTACAATGAAGTCTCGCTTGCCCTCGGTCAAAAGGGCCAAGCTGAAAAATGTGTAAAAACCAGAAAAGCAGGACAGGCCATGGAGACATGGGAGCCTTGCTACGCTGATGGGCGGGATGTAAATTGCCAACAGGCACTCTGGAGAAGTGTACGGTGTGTCCTGAAACAAGTAATAAACACAGATTAGAGAGCATAGGGCATTTCTACTCATGGGCGTATAAATCGTGAAAACTAAAAATCAACAAGACACAGGCACCCCAAACTTTACGGCTGCTCTGTTTCCAAGAACCTCCACTTCGGTACACCTTCAATATCCCAGGAAAGAGAAAAATGGATAAAGAAATGGTGGGACTTGGCACAATGGAATATCACTCAGCCATGAAATCAATGTCATAAGGCCAGTTAGCAGCATGATGGGTGGATTTAGGTCCGATGAGTCTAAGTGAAATAAGTCACACAGAAAAAGACACTTATCCTAAGATATCGCTTATAGAGGGAATGTCAAAATCGCTACACTTGAACTGAATTACAAAACAGAACAGAGTCACACCTTTGGAAGACACACTATGGCTGCTGAACGGGAAAGGTGAGGTGGGGTGATGCATAAAACAAGGGTTTGAAATTAGCTCAGAGACTGCTCCATAAGCCAAATATGTAATAGACAAGGACTACTCCCTGCTCAGTGAACTGGACTCAACACCCCCTAGTCACCGCACAAGAATATATCTGACTAGTAAGAATCTGAAAACCCATGTATCGATATCTCTCTGCAAGTGAATCAAGAGGGTGTAAAGCGGCATAAACACAGCAGGGAAAAGCAGCCAAGCCCCATTCTAAACATAAATTACTTTAAAAAACCCACAAAACAAAGACAGTGAAAGAGAGAGAAATTCTTACAAAATCCGTTCAGGGTCTCTGATGCCACCTGGATTGACCATAGCTAGACCCACAGCTGGATGAGACATAAGGCTGGACACTCTTGGGGCTGAGAGGATTGGTGAGGTTGGGTGAGCAAACGCAGATACTTTAAAGTAACACCGCGGGGTACCCACCCCATGGGTCTCAAATCTCCAGGTACAAGGGCATCTTCCTACATCAAAACATGCATGGGAAACCCAGAAGATGGTATGCCGTGAGATCGGGAAAGGTTTCTAAAACGCACCTCATTTCTCCTCTCCTTGTGCTTGGGTTCGCCATTCCAGCCGCTTGACTAACCATCTCCCTACTTGGAGAATCAGCACCTTTATCCTCCAGTTTCGTACAGGTTGCAATTTGTCCTGAGGATGAACGGGAAGACGGGCAACCAACGAGAGACTAGCCCTAGGTGTTGGCACTGGCACAGGTCACTCCATTTTCCCATCAGGAAGAAGAATGAACCACAGGCTCAGCCTGCCCCCCAGAACCAAAATAGGGCCTGAAGCAATCCTGCGCTTTTGCGGCCAGCTCCCAAAAAAGCGAGGAGACAAATGGAGCTCAGGGGCACTGCAATTCACAAACGTGCAGAGTTATAAATGAGAACTCTCGTCCACAAATATATTGAGGGAAGGCAACGAGGAGGATTTGAAAGCAAGGCAGATTTGCAGGAAACAGATTTCAGGAGGTAGATTCGACTCGCCTTTAAAGCACATGAAAAGCGGCAAAACGTTGACAATGATGCCCTTGGCCAAAAAGGGCGTATGCGTTTTTTCCTGAATATATTCAGGAAAAAACGCATACGCCCTTTTTGGCCAACCAAGCAAGCCGGAAGGGCAAATCAGCGCTACAAAGAAGTCTCGCTTGCCCTCGGTCAAAAGGGCCATGCTGAAAAAAGTGTAAAAACCAGAAAAGCAGGACAGGCCATGGAGACATGGGAGCCTTGCTACGCTGATGGGCGGGATGTAAATTGCCAACAGGCACTCTGGAGAAGTGTACGGTGTGTCCTGAAACAAGTAATAAACACAGCTTAGAGAGCATAGGGCATTTCCACTCATGGGCGTATAAATCGGGAAAACTAAAAATCAACAAGACACAGGCACCCCAAACTTTACGGCTGCTCTGTTTCCAAGAACCTCCACTTCGGTACACCTTCAATATCCCAGGAAAGAGAAAAATGGATAAAGAAATGGTGGGACTTGGCACAATGGAATATCACTCAGCCATGAAATCAATGTCATAAGGCCAGTTAGCAGCATGATGAGTGGATTTAGGTCCGATGAGTCTAAGTGAAATAAGTCACACAGAAAAAGACACTTATCCTAAGATATCGCTTATAGAGGGAATGTCAAAATCGCTACACTTGAACTGAATTACAAAACAGAACAGAGTCACACCTTTGGAAGACACACTATGGCTGCTGAACGGGAAAGGTGAGGTGGGGTGATGCATAAAACAAGGGTTTGAAATTAGCTCAGAGACCGCTCCATAAGCCAAATATGTAATAGACAAGGCCTACTCCCTGCTCAGTGAACTGGACTCAACACCCCTTAGTCACCGCACAAGAATATATCTGACTCGTAAGAATCTGAAAACCCATGTATCGATATCTCTCTGCAAGTGAATCAAGAGGGTGTAAAGCGGCATAAACACAGCAGGGAAAAGCAGCCAAGCCCCATTCTAAACATAAATTACTTTAAAAAACCCACAAAACAAAGACAGTGAAAGAGAGAGAAATTCTTACAAAATCCGTTCAGGGTCTCTGATGCAACCTGGATTGACCATAGCTACACCCACAGCTGGATGAGACATAAGGCTGGACACTCTTGGGGCTGAGAGGATTGGTGAGGTTGGGTGAGCAAACGCAGATACTTTAAAGTAACATCGCGGGGTCTCAAATCTCCAGGTACAAGGGCATCTTCCTACATCAAAACATGCATGGGAAACCCAGAAGATGGTATGCCATGAGATCGGGAAAGGTTTCTAAAACGCACCTCATTTCTCCTCTCCTTGTGCTCGGGTTCGCCATTCCAGCTGCTTGACTAACCATCTCCCTACTTGGAGAATCAGCACCTTTAACCTCCTGTTTCGTACAGGTTGCAATTTGTCCTGAGATGAACGGGAAGAAGGGCAACCAACGAGAGACTAGCCCTAGGTGTTGGGACAGGCACAGGTCACTCCATTTTCCCATCAGGAAGAAGAATGAACCACAGGCTCAGCCTGCCCCCCAGAACCAAAATAGGGCCTGAAGCAATCCTGCGCTTTTGCGGCCAGCTCCCAAAAAAGCGAGGAGACAAATGGAGCTCAGGGGCACTGCAATTCACAAACGTGCAGAGTTATAAATGAGAACTCTCGTCCACAAATATATTGAGGGAAGGCATTGAAGAGGATTTGAAAGCAAGGCAGATTTGCAGGAAACAGATTTCAGGAGGTAGATTCGACTCGCCTTTAAAGCACGTGAAAAGCGGCAAAACGTTGACAATGATACCCTTGGCCAAAAAGGGCGTATGCGTTTTTTTCTGAATATATTCAGGAAAAAACGCATACGCCCTTTTTGGCCAACCAAGCAAGCCGGAAGGGGCAAATCAGCCGCTACAATGAAGTCTCAGCTTGCCCCTCGGTCAAAAGGAGCCATGCTGAAAAATGTGTAAAAACCAGAAAAGCAGGACAGGCCATGGAGACATGGGAGCCTTGCTACGCTGATGGGCGGGATGTAAATTGCCAACAGGCACTCTGGAGAAGTGTACGGTGTGTCCTGAAACAAGTAATAAACACAGCTTAGAGAGCATAGGGCATTTCCACTCATGGGCGTATAAATCGGGAAAACTAAAAATCAACAAGACACAGGCACCCCAAACTTTACGGCTGCTCTGTTTCCAAGAACCTCCACTTCGGTACACCTTCAATATCCCAGGAAAGAGAAAAATGGATAAAGAAATGGTGGGACTTGGCACAATGGAATATCACTCAGCCATGAAATCAATGTCATAAGGCCAGTTAGCAGCATGATGAGTGGATTTAGGTCCGATGAGTCTAAGTGAAATAAGTCACACAGAAAAAAGACACTTATCCTAAGATATCGCTTATAGAGGGAATGTCAAAATCGCTACACTTGAACTGAATTACAAAACAGAACAGAGTCACACCTTTGGAAGACAAACTATGGCTGCTGAACGGGAGAGGTGGGGTGATGCATAAAACAAGGGTTTGAGATTAGCTCAGAGACCGCTCCATAAGCCAAATATGTAATAGACAAGGCCTACTCCCTGCTCAGTGAACTGGACTCAACACCCCCTAGTCACCGCACAAGAATATATCTGACTCGTAAGAATCTGAAAACCCATGTATCGATATCTCTCTGCAAGTGAATCAAGAGGGTGTAAAGCGGCATAAACACAGCAGGGAAAAGCAGCCAAGCCCCATTCTAAACATAAATTACTTTAAAAAACCCACAAAACGAGGGAGGGGCAAGATGGCGGAAGAGTAAGACGCGGAGATCACCTTCCTCCCCACAGATACATGAGAAATACATCTACACGTGGAACTGCTCCTACAGAACACCCACTGAACGCTGGCAGAAGACGTCAGACCTCCCAAAATGCAAGAAAATCCCCACGTACTTGGGTAGGGCAAAAGAAAAAAGCAATAACGGAGACAAAAGAATAGGGACGGGACCTGCACCAGTGGGAGGGAGCTGTGAAGGAGGAAAGGTTTCCACACACTAGGAAGCCCCTTCGTGGGCAGAGACTTCGGGTAGCAGAGGGGGGAAGCTTCGGAGCCACGGAGGAGAGCACAGCCACATTGGTGCGGAGGGCAAAGCGGAGATTCCCGCACAGAGGAGCGGTGCCGACCAGCACTCACCAGCCCGAGAGGCTTGTCTGCTCAGCCGCCGGGGCGGGCGGGGCCTGGGAGCTGAGGCTCGGGCTTCGGTGCTAGCCGGGAGGGAGTCCGGGAAAAAGACTGCAGCTGCCAAAGAGGCAAGAGAATTTTTCTTGCCTCTTTGTTTCGCGGCGCGCAAGGAGAGGGGATTCAGAGCGCCGCCTAAACGAGCTCCAGAGACGGGCGCGAGCCGCGGCTATCAGCGCGGATCCCACAGCAACAGGGACGCAGAGGGAAAAACGGAGAGATTCCCGCACAGAGGCTCGGCGCCGAGCAGCACTCACCAGCCCGAGAGGCTTGTCTGCTCACCCGCCGGGGCGGGCGGGGGCTGGGAGCTGAGGCGCGGGCTTCGGTCGGATCCCAGGGAGAGGACTGGGGTTGGCTGCGTGAACACAGCCTGAAGGGTCTAGCGCACCACAACTAGCCGGGAGGGTGCACGAGAAAAAGTCTGCAGCTGCCCAAAAGGTAGGAGACTTTTTCTTGCCTCTTTGTTTCACGGCGTGCAAGGAGAGGGGATTCAGAGCGCCACTTAAACGAACTCCAGAGACGGGCGCGAGCCGCGGCTATCAGCGCGGACCCCAGAGACGGGCATGAGACGCTAAGGCTGCTGCTGCCGCCACCAAACAGCCTGTGGGCAAGCACAGGTCATTCTCCACACCGCCCCTCCCGGGAGCCTGTGCAGCCCGCCACGGCCAGGCTCCCGTAATCCGGGGACAACTTCCCCGGGAGAGTGCACGGCGCGCCTCAGGCTGCTGCAACGTCACGCCGGCTTCTGCCGCCGCAGGCTCGCCCCGCCTCCTCCATACCGCTCCCTCCCCCCAGCCTGACTGAGCCAGAGCCCCCGAATCAGCTGCTCCTTTAACCCCGTTCTGTCTGAGCGGGGAACAGACGCCCTCAGGGGACCTACATGCAGAGGCGGGTCCGAATCCAAAGCTGAACCCCGGGAGCTGTACGAACAAAGAAGAGAAAGGGAAATCTCTCCCAGCAGCCTCAGAAGCAGCAGATTAAAGCTCCACAAACAACTTGATGTGCCTGCATCTGTTGAATACCTGAATAGACAACGAATCATCCCAAATTTAGGAGATGGACTTTGGGAGCAGGATATATTAACTTTTCCCCTTTTCCTTTTTTTTGTGAGTGTAGATGTGTATGCTTCTGGGTGAGATTTTGTCTGTATAGCTTTGCTCTCACCGTTAATCCTAGGGTTAGGTCCGTCCTTTTTTTTTTTTTTTTTTTTTTTTTTTTGGCTTAAAAATTTTTTTTTCCCTAATAAATGTTTTCTTAATAATTTTTTCCTTATTTTCTATTTTAAAAAAAATTTTTAATAAGTTTTTTCATATTTTTTATTTTAAAAAATTAAAAATTTTTTTTCTTAATAAATATTTTCTAAATAATTTTTTCTTATTTTTAGTATAAAAAATTAATAAATCTATTTTTAAAAATTAAAAAAAAAATTTTTTTTTCTTAATAAATTTACTCTTAATAATTTTTTTTCTTATTTTTTATTATAATTGCTTTATTTTATTTTATTTTATCCTCTTTTTTTCTTTCTTTCCATTTTTTCTCCCTTTTATTCTGAGCCGTGTGGATGAAAGGCTCTTGGTACTCCAGCCAGGCATCAGGGCTGTGCCTCTGAGGTGGGAGAGCCAACTTCAGGACACTGGTCCACAAGAGACCTCCCAGCTCCACGTAATACCAAACGGTGAAAATCTCTCACAGATCTCCATCTCAACATCAAGACCCAGCTTCACTCAACGACCAGCAAGCTACAGTGCTGGACACCCTATGCCAAACAACTAGCAAGAGAGGAACACAGCCCCATCCATTAACAGAGAGGCTGCCTAAAATCATAATAAGGCCACAGACACCCCAAAACACACCACCAGACGTGGACGAACCCACCAGAAAGACAACATCCAGCCTCATCCACCAGAACACAGGCACTAGTTCCCTCCACCAGGAAACCTACACAACCCACTGAACCAACCTTAGCCACTGGGGACAGATACCAAAAACAACGGGAACTACGAACCTGCAGCCTGTGAAAAGGAGACCCCAAACACAGTAAGATAAGCAAAATGAGAAGACAGAAAAACACACAGCAGATGAAGGAGCAGGGTCAAAACACACCAGACCTAACAAATGAAGAGGAAATAGGTAGTCTACCTGAAAAAGAATTCAGAATAATGATAGTAAGGATGATCCAAAGTCTTGGAAATAGAATAGACAAAATGCAAGAAACATTTAACAAGGACGTAGAAGAACTAAAGAGGAACCAAGAAACGATGACAAGCACAATAAATGAAATTAAAAATACTCTAGATGGGATCAATAGCAGAATAACTGAGGCAGAAGAACGGATAAGTGACCTGGAAGATAAAATGGTGGAAATAACTACTGCAGACCAGAATAAAGAAAAAAGAATGAAAAGAACTGAGGACAGTCTCAGAGACCTCTGGGACAACATTAAACGCACCAACATTCGAATTATAGGGGTCCCAGAAGAAGAAGAGAAAAAGAAAGGGACTGAGAAAATATTTGAAGAGATTATAGTTGAAAACTTCCCTAATATGGGAAAGGAAATAGTTAATCAAGTCCTGGAAGCACAGAGAGTCCCATACAGGATAAATCCAAGGAGAAACACACCAAGACACATATTAATCAAACTATCAAAAACTAAATATAAAGAAAACATATTAAAAGCAGCAAGGGAAAAACAACAGATAACACACAAGGGCATCCCCATAAGGTTAACAGCTGATCTTTCAGCAGAAACGCTGCAAGCCAGAAGGCAGTGGCAGGATATACTTAAAGTGATGAAGGAGAAAAACCTACAACCAAGATTACTCTACCCAGCAAGGATCTCATTCAGATTTGATGGAGAAATTAAAACCTTTACAGACAAGCAAAAGCTGAGAGAGTTCAGCACCACCAAACCAGCTTTACAACAAATGCTAAAGGAACTTCTCTAGGCAAGAAACACAAGAGAAGGAAAACACCTACAATAACAAACCCAAAACATTTAAGAAAATGGGAATAGGAACATACATATCGATAATTACCTTAAATGTAAATGGATTAAATGCTCCCACCAAAAGACACAGACTGGCTGAATGGATACAAAAACAAGACCCATATATATGCTGTCTACAAGAGACCCACTTCAGACCTAGAGACACATACAGACTGAAAGTGAGGGGATGGAAAAAGATATTCCATGCAAATGGAAATCAAAAGAAAGCTGGAGTAGCAATTCTCATATCAGACAAAATAGACTTTAAAATAAAGACAATTACAAGAGACAAAGACGGACACTATATAATGATCAAGGGATCGATCCAAGAGGAAGGTATAACAATTGTAAATATTTATGCACCCAACATAGGAGCACCTCAATACATAAGGCAAATACTAACAGCCATAAAAGGGGAAATCGACAGTAACACAATCATAGTAGGGGACTTTAACACCCCACTTTCACCAATGGACAGATCATCCAAAATGAAAATAAATAAGGAAACACAAGCTTTAAATGATACATTAAACAAGATGGACTTAATTGATATTTATAGGACATTCCACCCAAAAACAACAGAATACACATTTTTCTCAAGTGCTCATGGAACATTCTCCAGGATAGATCATATCTTGGGTCACAAATCAAGCATTGGTAAATTTAAAAAAATTGAAATCGTATCAAGTATCTTTTCCGACCACAACGCTATGAGACTAGATATCAATTACAGGAAAAGATCTGTAAAAAATACAAACACATGGAGGCTACACAATACACTACTTAATAACGAAGTGATCACTGAAGAAATCAAAGGGGAAATCAAAAAATACCTAGAAACAAATGACAATGGAGACACGACGATCCAAAACCTATGGGATGCAGCAAAAGCAGTTCTAAGAGGGAAGTTTATAGCAATACAAGCCTACATCAAGAAACAGGAAACATCTCGAATAAACAACCTAACCTTGCACCTAAAGCAATTAGAGAAAGAAGAACAAAAAAACCCCAAAGCTAGCAGAAGGAAAGAAATCATAAAGATCAGATCAGAAATAAATGAAAAAGAAATGAAGGAAACAATAGCAAAAATCAATGAAACTAAAAGCTGGTTCTTTGAGAAGATAAACAAAGTTGATAAACCATTAGCCAGACTCATCAAGAGAAAAAAGGAGAAGACTCAAATCAATAGAATTAGAAATGAAAAAGGAGAAGTAACCACTGACACTGCAGAAATACAAACGATCATAAGAGATTACTACAAGCAACTCTATGCTAATAAAATGGACAACCTGGAAGAAATGGACAGATTCTTAGAAATGCACAACCTGCCGAGACTGAACCAGGAAGAAATAGAAAATATGAACAGACCAATCACAAGCACTGAAATTGAAACTGTGATTAAAAATCTTCCAACACACA
The DNA here is from genome assembly GCF_028564815.1 of Eubalaena glacialis. NCBI lineage: Eukaryota > Metazoa > Chordata > Mammalia > Artiodactyla > Balaenidae > Eubalaena > Eubalaena glacialis. Next base: position 205,508 of record NW_026871293.1, on the reverse strand, counting down.
AAAGCCCAGGACCAGATGGCTTCACAGGCGAATTCTATCAAACATTTAGAGAAGAGCTAACACCTATCCTTCTCAAACTCTTCCAAAATATTGCAGAGGGAGGAACACTCCCCAACTCATTCTACGAGGCCACCATCACCCTGATACCAAAACCAGGCAAAGATGTCACAAAGAAAGAAAACTACAGGCCAATATCACTGATGGACATAGATGCAAAAATCCTCAACAAAATACTAGCAAACAGAATCCAACAGCACATTAAAAGGATCATACACCATGATCAAGTGGGGTTTATTCCAGGAATGCAAGGATTCTTCAATATACGCAAATCAATCAACGTGATACATCATATTAACAAATTGAAGGAGAAAAACCATATGATCATCTCAATAGATGCAGAGAAAGCTTTCGACAAAATTCAACACCCATTTATGATAAAAGTCCTGCAGAAAGTAGGCATAGAGGGAACTTTCCTCAACATAATAAAGGCCATATATGACAAACCCACAGCCAACATTGTCCTCAATGGTGAAAAACTGAAACCATTTCCACTAAGATCAGGAACAAGACAAGGTTGCCCACTCTCACCACTATTATTCAACATAGTTTTGGAAGTGTTAGCCACAGCAATCAGAGACGAAAAAGAAATAAAAGGAATCCAAATCGGAAAAGAAGAAGTAAAGCTGTCACTGTTTGCAGATGACATGATACTATACATAGAGAATCCAAAAGATGCTACCAGAAAACTACTAGAGCTAATCAATGAATTTGGTAAAGTAGCAGGATACAAAATTAATGCACAGAAATCTCTTGCATTCCTGTATACTAATGATGAAAAATCTGAAAGTGAAATTAAGAAAACACTCCCGTTTACCATTGCAACAAAAAGAATAAAATACCTAGGAATAAACCTACCTAAGGAGACAAAAGACCTGTATGCAGAAAATTATAGGACACTGATGAAAGAAATTAAAGATGATACAAATAGATGGAGAGATATACCATGTTCTTGGATTGGAAGAATAAACATTGTGAAAATGACTCTGCTACCCAAAGCAATCTACAGATTCAATGCAATCCCTATCAAACTACCACTGGCATTTTTCACAGAACTAGAACAAAAAATTTCACAATTTGTATGGAAACACAAAAGACCCCGAATAGCCAAAGCAATCTTGAGAACGAAAAATGGAGCTGGAGGAATCAGGCTCCCTGACTTCAGACTATATTACAAAGCTACAGTAATCAAGACAGTTTGGTACTGGCACAAAAACAGAAATATAGATCAATGGAACAGGATAGAAAGCCCAGAGATAAGCCCACGCACATATGGTCACCTTATCTTTGATAAAGGAGGCAAGCATATACAGTGGAGAAAAGACAGCCTCTTCAATAAGTGGTGCTGGGAAAATTGGACAGGTACATGTAAAAGTATGAAATTAGAACACTCCCTAACACCATACACAAAAATAAACTCAAAATGGATTAAAGACCTAAGTGTAAGGCCAGACACTATCAAACTCTTAGAGGAAAACATAGGCAGAACACTCTATGACATAAATCACAGCAAGATCCTTTTTGACCCAGGTCCTAGAGAAATGGAAATAAAAACACAAATAAACAAATGGGACCTAATGAAACTTAAAAGCTTTTGCACAGCAAAGGAAACCATAAACAAGACCAAAAGACAACCCTCAGAATGGGAGAAAACATTTGCAAATGAAGCAACGGACAAAGGATTAATCTCCAAGATTTACAAGCAGCTCATGCAGCTCAATAACAAAAAAACAAACAACCCAATCCAAAAATGGGCAGAAGACCTAAATAGACATTTCTCCAAAGAAGAGATACAGATTGCCAACAGACACATGAAAGAATGCTCAACATCATTAATCATTAGAGAAATGCAAATCAAAACTACAATGAGGTATCATCTCACACCGGTCAGAATGGCCATCATCAAAAAATCTAGAAACAATAAATGCTGGAGAGGGTGTGGAGAAAAGGGAACACTCTTGCACTGTTGGTGGGAATGTAAATTGATACAGCCACTATGGAGAACAGTATGGAGGTTCCTTAAAAAACTAAAAATAGAACTACCATATGACCCAGCAATCCCACTACTGGGCATATACCCTGAGAAAACCATAATTCAGAAAGAGTCATGTACCAAAATATTCATTGCAGCTCTGTTTACAATAGCCAGGACATGGAAGCAACCTAGGTGTCCATCATCGGATGAATGGATAAAGAAGATGTGGCACATATATACAATGGAATATTACTCAGCCATAAAAAGAAATGAAATGGAGGTGTTTGTAATGAGGTGGATGGAGTTAGAGTCTGTCATACAGAGTGAAGTAAGTCAGAAAGAGAAAAACAAATACAGTATGCTAACACATATATATGGAATCTAAGGGAAAAAAAAAAAAGAGGTCATGAAGAACCTAGTGGCAAGATGGGAATAAAGACACAGACCTACGAGAGAATGGACTTGAGGATATGGGGAGGGGGAGGGGTGAGATGTGACAGGGTGAGAGAGTGTCATGGACATATATACACTACCAAATGTAAAATAGATAGCTAGTGGGAAGCAGCCGCATAGCACAGGGAGATCAGCTCGGTGCTTTGTGACCACCTAGCGGAGTGGGATAGGGAGGGTGGGAGGGAGGGAGATGCAAGAGGGAAGAGATATGGCAACATATGTATATGTGTAACTGATTCACTTTGTTGTAAAGCAGAAGCTAGCACACCATTGTAAAGCAATTATACTTCAATAAAGATGTTTAAAATAAAAAAAAAAAAAAAAAAAAAAAAAAAAAAAAAAAACAAGGCACAGGCACCCCAAACTTTATGGCTGCTCTGTTTCCAAGAACCTCCACTTCGGTACACCTTCAATATCCCAGAAAAGAGAAAAATGGATAAAGAAATGGTGGGACTTGGCACAATGGAATATCACTCAGCCATGAAATCAATGTCATAAGGCTAGTTAGCAGCATGATGAGTGGATTTAGGTACGAGGATTCTAAGTGAAATAAGTCACACAGAAAAAGACACTTATCCTAAGATATCGCTTAGAGAGGGAATGTCAAAATCGCTACACTTGAACTGAATTACAAAACAGAACAGAGTCACACCTTTAGAAGACACACTATGGCTGCTGAACGGGAAAGGTGAGGTGGGGTGACGCATAAAACAAGGGTTTGAAATTAGCTCAGAGACCACTCCATAAGCCAAATATGTAATAGACAAGGCCACTCCCTGCTCAGTGAACTGGACTCAACACCCCCAAGTCACCGCACAAGAATATATCTGACTAGTAAGAATCTGAAAACCTATATATCGATATCCCTCTGCAAGTGAATCAAGAGGGTGAAAAGCGGCATAAACTCAGCAGGGAAAAGCAGCCAAGCCCCATTCTAAACATAAATTACTTTAAAAAACCCACAAAACAAAGACAGTGAAAGAGAGAGAAATTCTTACAAAATCCGTTCAGGGTCTCTGATGCAAACTGGATTGACCATATCTACACCCACACCTGGATGAGACATAAGGCTGGACACTCTTGGGGCTGAGAGGATTGGTGAGGTTGGGTGAGCAAATGCAGATACTTTAAAGTAACACCGCGGGGTACCACCCCATGGGTCTCAAATCTCCAGATACAAGGGCATCTTCCTACATCAAAACATGCATGGGAAACCCAGAAGATGGTATGCCGTGAGATCGGGAAAGGTTTCTAAAACGCACCTCATTTCTCCTCTCCTTGTGCTCGGGTTCGCCATTCCAGCCAGTTGACTAACCATCTCCCTACTTGGAGAATCAGCACCTTTAACCTCCTGTTTCGTACAGGTTGCAATTTGTCCTGAGGATGAACGGGAAGACGGGGAACCAACGAGAGACTAGCCCTAGGTATTGGGACAGGCACTGGTCACTCCATTTTCCCATTAGGAAGAAGAATGAACCACAGCCTCAGCCTGCCCCCCAGAACCAAAATAGGGCCTGAAGCAATCCTGCGCATTTGCGGCCAGCTCCCAAAAAAGCGAGTAGACAAATGGAGTTCAGGGGCACTGCAATTCACAAACGTGCAGAGTTATAAATGAGAACTCTCGCCCACAAATATATTGAGGGAAGGCAACGAAGAGGATTTGAAAGCAAGGCAGATTTGCAGGAAAAAGGTTTTCAGGAGGCAGATTCGACTAGTCTTTAAAGCACATGAAAAGCGGCAAAACGTTGACAATGATGCCCTTGGCCAAAAAGGGCGTATGCGTTTTTGCCTGAATATATTCAGGAAAAAACGCATACGCCCTTTTTGGCCAACCAAGCAAGCCGGAAGGGCAAATCAGCGCTACAAAGAAGTCTCGCTTGCCCTCGGTCAAAAGGGCCATGCTGAAAAAAGTGTAAAAACCAGAAAAGCAGGACAGGCCATGGAGACATGGGAGCCTTGCTACACTTACGGGCGGGATGTAAATTGCCAACAGGCACTCTGGAGAACTGTACGGTGCGTCCTGAAACAAGTAATAAACACAGCTTAGAGAGCAGAGGGCTCTTCCACTCATAGGCGTATAAATCGGGAAAAATAAAAATCAACAAGGCACAGGCACCCCAAACTTTACGGCTGCTCTGTTTCCAAGAACCTCCACTTCGGTACACCTTCAATATCCCAGTAAAGAGAAAAATGGATAAAGAAATGGTGGGACTTGGCACAATGGAATATCACTCAGCCATGAAATCAATGTCATAAGGCTAGTTAGCTGCATGATGAGTGGATTTAGATACGAGGATTGTAAGTGAAATAAGTCACACAGAAAAAGACACTTATCCTAAGATATCACTTATAGAGGGAATGTCAAAATCGCTACATTGAACTGAATTACAAAACAGAACAGAGTCACACCTTTAGAAGACACACTATGGCCGCTGAACGGGAAAGGTGAGGTGGGGTGATGCATAAAACAAGGGTTTGAAATTAGCTCAGAGACCGCTCCATAAGCCAAATATGTAATAGACAAGGCCTACTCCCTGCTCAGTGAATTGGACTCAACACTCCCTAGTCACCGCACAAGAATATATCTGACTAGTAAGAAGCTGAAAACCTATGTATCGATATCCCTCTGCAAGTGAATCAAGAGTGTGAAAAGCGGCATAAACACAGCAGGGAAAAGCAGCCAAGCCCCATTCTAAACATAAATTACTTTAAAAAACCCACAAAACAAAGACAGTGAAAGAGAGAGAAATTCTTACAAAATCCGTTCAGGTTCTCTGATGCAACCTGGATTGACCATATCTAGACCCACAGCTGGATGAGACATAAGGCTGGACCCTCTTGGGGCTGAGAGGATTGCTGAGGTTGGGTGAGCAAACGCAGATACTTTAAAGTAATACTGCGGGGTACCCACCCCATGGGTCTCAAATCTCCACGTACAAGGGCATCTTCCTACATCAAAACATGCATGGGAAACCCAGAAGATGGTACGCCGTGAGACTGGGAAAGGTTTCTAAAACGCACCTCATTTCTCCTCTCCTTGTGCTCGGGTTCGCCATTCTAGCTGCTTGACTAACCATCTCCCTACTTGGAGAATCAGCACCTTTAACCTCCTGTTTCGTACAGGTTGCAATTTGTCCTGAGGATGAACGGGAAGACGGGGAACCAACGAGAGACTAGCCCTAGGTGTTGGGACAGGCACTGGTCACTCCATTTTCCCATTAGGAAGAAGAATGAACCACAGCCTCAGCCTGCCCCCCAGAACCAAAATAGGGCCTGAAGAAATCCTGCGCATTTGCGGCCAGCTCCCAAAAAAGCGAGTAGACAAATGGAGCTCAGGGGCACTGCAATTCACAAACGTGCAGAGTTATAAATGAGAACTCTCGTCCACAAATATATTGAGGGAAGGCAACGAAGAGGATTTGAAAGCAAGGCAGATTTGCAGGAAACAGTTTTCAGGAGGCAGATTCGACTCGTCTTTAAAGCACATGAAAAGCGGCAAAACGTGGACAATGATGCCCTTGGCCAAAAAGGGCGTATGCGTTTTTTCCTGAATATATTCAGCAAAAAACGCATACGCCCTTTTTGGCCAACCAAGCAAGCCGGAAGGGCAAATCAGCGCTACAAAGAAGTCTCGCTTGCCCTCGGTCAAAAGGGCCATGCTGAAAAAAGTGTAAAAACCAGAAAAGCAGGACAGGCCATGGAGACATGGGAGCCTTGCTACGCTGATGGGCGGGATGTAAATTGCCAACAGGCACTCTGGAGAAGTGTACGGTGTTTCCTAAAACAAGTAATAAACACAGCTTAGAGAGCATAGGGCACTTCCACTCATGGGCGTATAAACTGGGAAAACTAAAAATCAACAAGGCACAGGCACCCCAAACATTACGGCGGCACTGTTTCCAAGAACCTCCACTTCGGTACACCTTCAATATCCCAGAAAGAGAAAAATGGATAAAGAAATGGTGGTACTTGGCACAATGGAATATCACTCAGCCAGGAAATCAACGTCATAAGGCTAGTTAGCAGCATGATGAGTGGATTTAGGTACGAGGATTCTAAGTGAAATAAGTCAAACAGAAAGGGACACTTATCCTAAGATATCGCTTATAGAGGGAATGTCAAAATCGCTACACTTGAACTGAATTACAAAACAGAACAGAGTCACACCTTTAGAAGACACACTATGGCTGCTTAACGGGAAAGGTGAGGTGGGGTGATGCATAAAACAAGGGTTTGAAATTAGCTCAGAGACCGCTCCATAAGCCAAATATGTAATAGACAAGGCCTACTCCCTGCTCAGTGAACTGGACTCAACACACCCTTGTCACCGCACAAGAATATATCTGACAAGTAAGAATCTGAAAACCTATGTATCGATATCTCTCTGCAAGTGAATCAAGAGGGTGTAAAGCGGCATAAACACAGCAGGGAAAAGCAGCCGAGCCCCATTCTAAACATAAATTACTTTTAATAACCCACTAAACAAAGACAGTGAAAGAGAGAGAAATTCTTAGAAAATCCGTCCAGGGTCTCTGATGCAACCTGGATTGACCATATCTAGATCCACAGCTGGATGAGACATAAGGCTGGACACTCTTGGGGCTGAGAGGATTGGTGAGGTTGGGTGAGCAAACGCACATACTTTAAAGTAACCCCGCGGGGTCCTCACACCATGGGTCTCAAATCTCCAGGTACAAGGGCATCTTCCTACATCAAAACATGCATGGGAAACCCAGAAGATGGTACGCCGTGAGATGGGCAAAGGTTTCTAAAACGCAACTCATTTCTCCTCTCCTTGTGCTCGAGTTCGCCATTCCAGCCGCTTGACTAACCATCTCCCTACTTGGAGAATCAGCACCTTTAACCTCCTGTTTCATAGAGGTTGCAATTTGTCCTGAGGATGAACGGGAAGACGGGGAACCAACGAGAGACTAGCCCTAGGTGTTGGGACAGGCACAGGTCACTCCATTTTCCCATCAGGAAGAAGAATGAACCACAGGCTCAGCCTGCCCCCCAGAACCAAAATAGGGCCTGAAGCAATCCTGCGCTTTTGCAGCCAGCTACCAAAAAAGCGAGTAGACAAATGGAGCTCAAGGGCACTGCAATTCACAAACGTGCAGATTTATAAATGAGAACTCTCGTCCACAAATATATTGAGGGAAGGCAACGAAGAGGATTTGAAAGCAAGGCAGATTTGCAGGAAACAGATTTCAGGAGGTTGATTCGACTCGCCTTTAAAGCACATGAAAAGCGGCAAAACGTTGACAATGATGCCCTTGGCCAAAAAGGGCGTATGCGTTTTTTCCTGAATATATTCAGGAAAAAACGCATACGCCCTTTTTGGCCAACCAAGCAAGCCGGAAGGGCAAATCAGCGCTACAAAGAAGTCTCGCTTGCCCTCGGTCAAAAGGGCCATGTTGAAAAATGTGTAAAAACCAGAAAAGCAGAACAGGCCATGGAGACATGGGAGCCTTGCTACGCTGATGGGAGGGATGTAAATTGCCAACAGGCACTCTGGAGAAGTGTACGGTGTGTCCTGAAACAAGTAATAAACACAGCTTAGAGAGCATAGGGCACGTCCACTCATAGGCGTATAAATCGGGAAAACTAAAAATGAAAAAGACACAGGCACCCCAAACTTTACGGCTGCTCTGTTTCCAAGAACCTCCACTTTGGTACACCTTCAATATCCCAGGAAAGAGAAAAATGGATAAAGAAATGGTGGTACTTGGCACAATGGAATATCACTCAGCCATGAAATCAACGTCATAAGGCTAGTTAGCAGCATGATGAGTGGATTTAGGTACGAGGTTTCTAAGTGAAATAAGTCACACAGAAAAAGACACTTATCCTAAGATATCGCTTAGAGAGGGAATGTCAAAATCGCTACATTGAACTGAATTACAAAACAGAACATAGTCTCACCTTTAGAAGACACACTATGGCTGCTTAACGGGAATGGTGAGGTGGGGTGATGCATAAAACAAGGGTTTGAAATTAGCTCAGAGACCGCTCCATAAGCCAAATATGTAATAGACAAGGCCACTCACTGCTCAGTGAACTGGACTCAACACCCCCTAGTCACCGCACAAGAATATATCTGACTAGTAAGAAGCTGAAAACCTATGTATCAATATCTCTCTGCAAGTGAATCAAGAGGGTGTAAAGCGGCATAAACACAGCAGGGAAAAGCAGCCGAGCCCCATTCTAAACATAAATTACTTTAGAAAACCCACAAAACAAAGACAGTGAAAGAGAGAGAAATTCATACAAAATCCGTTCAGGTTCTCTGATGCAACCTGGATTGACCATATCTAGACCCACAGCTGGATGAGACATAAGGCTGGACACTCTTGGGGCTGAGAGGATTGGTGAGGTTGGGTGAGCAAACGCACATACTTTAAAGTAACCCCGCGGGGTCCTCACACCATGGGTCTCAAATCTCCAGGTACAAGGGCATCTTCCTACATCAAAACATGCATGGGAAACCCAGAAGATGGTACGCCGTGAGATCGGCAAAGGTTGCTAAAACGCAACACATTTCTCCTCTCCTTGTGCTCGAGTTCGCCATTCCAGCCACTTGACTAACCATCTCCCTACTTGGAGAATCAGCACCTTTAACCTCCTGTTTCATACAGGTTGCAATTTGTCCTGAGGATGAACGGGAAGACGGGGAACCAACGAGAGACTAGCCCTAGGTGTTGGGATAGGCACATGTCACTCCATTTTCCCATCAGGAAGAAGAATGAACCACAGGCTGAGCCTGCCCCGCAGAACCAAAATAGGGCCTGAAGCAATCCTGCGCTTTTGCGGCCATCTCCCAAAAAAGCGAGGAGACAAATGGAGCTAAGGGGCACTGCAATTCACAAACGTGCAGAGTTATAAATGATAACTCTCGTCCACAAATATATTGAGGGAAGGCAACGAAGAGGATTTGAAAGCAAGGCAGATTTGCAGGAAACAGATTTCAGGAGGTAGATTCGACTCGCCTTTAAAGCACATGAAAAGCGGCAAAACGTTGACATTGATGCCCTTGGCCAAAAAGGGCGTATGCGTTTTTTCCTGAATATATTCAGGAAAAAACGCATCCGCCCTTTTTGGCCAACCAAGCAAGCCGGAAGGGCAAATCAGCGCTACAAAGAAGTCTCGCTTGCCCTCGGTCAAAAAGGCCATGCTGAAAAAAGTGTAAAAACCAGAAAAGCAGTACAGACCATGGAGATATAGGAGCCTTGCTACACTGATGGGAGGGATGTAAATTGCCAACAGGCACTCTGGAGAAGTGTACGGTGTGTCCTGAAACAAGTAATAAACACAGCTTAGAGAGCATAGGGCACTTCCACTCAAAGGCGTATAAATCGGGAAAACTAAAAATCAACAAGACACAGCCACCCCGAACTTTACGGCTGCTCTCTTTCCAAGAACCTCCACTTCGGTACACCTTCAATATCCCAGGAAAGAGAAAAATGGATAAAGAAATGGTGGTACTTGGCACAATGGAATATCACTCAGCCATGAAATCAACGTCATAAGGCTAGTTAGCAGCATGATGAGTGGATTTAGGTATGAGGATTCTAAGTGAAATAAGTCACACAGAAAAAGACACTTATCCTAAGATATCGCTTAGAGAGGGAATGTCAAAATCGCTACACTTGAACTGAATTACAAAACAGAACAGAGTCACACCTTTAGAAGACACACTATGGCTGATAAACGGGAAAGGTGAGGTGGGGAGATGCATAAAACAAGGGTTTGAAATTAGCTCAGAGACCGCTCCATAAGCCAAATATGTAATAGACAAGGCCTACTCCCTGCTCAGTGAACTGGACTCAACACCCTCTAGTCACTGCACAAGAATATATCTGACTAGTAAGAATCTGAAAACCTATGTATCGATATCTCTCTGCAAGTGAATCAAGAGGGTGTAAAGCGGCATAAACACAGCAGGGAAAAGCAGCCGAGACCCATTCTAAACATAAATTACTTTTAATAACCCACAAAACAAAGACAGTGAAAGAGAGAGAAATTCTTAAAAAATCCGTCCAGGGTCTCTGATGCAACCTGGATTGACCATATCTAGACCCACAGCTGGATGAGACATAAGGCTGGACACTCTTGGGGCTGAGAGGATTGGTGAGGTTGGGTGAGCAAACGCAGATACTTTAAAGTAATACCGTGGGGTACCACCCCATGGGTCTCAAATCTCCAGGTACAAGGGCATCTTCCTACATCAAAACATGCATGGGAAACCCAGAAGATGGTACGCCGTGAGATCGGCAAAGGTTTCTAAAACGCAACTCATTTCTCCTCTCCTTGTGCTCGAGTTCGCCATTCCAGCCGCTTGACTAACCATCTCCCTACTTGGAGAATCAGCACCTTTAACCTCCTGTTTCGTACAGGTTGCAATTTGTCCTGAGGATGAACGGGAAGACGGGGAACCAACGAGAGACTAGCCCTAGTTGTTGGGACAGGCACAGGTCACTCCATTTTCCCATCAGGAAGAAGAATGAACCACAGGCTCAGCCTGCCCCGCAGAACCAAAATAGGGCCTGAAGCAATCCTGCACTTTTGCGGCCAGCTCCCAAAAAAGCGAGTAGACAAATGGAGCTCAGGGGCACTGCAATTCACAAACGTGCAGAGTTATAAATGAGAACTCTCGTCCAAAAATATATTGAGGGAAGGCAACGAATAGGATTTGAAAGCAAGGCAGATTTGCAGGAAACAGATTTCAGGAGGTAGATTCGACTCGCCTTTAAAGCACATGAAAAGCGGCAAAATGTCGACTATGATGCCCTTGGCCAAAAAGGGCGTATGCGTTTTTTCCTGAATATATTCAGGAAAAAACGCATACGCCCTTTTTGGCCAACCAAGCAAGCCGGAAGGGCAAATCAGCGCTACAAAGAAGTCTCGCTTGCCCTCGGTCAAAAGGGCCATGCTGAAAAAAGTGTAAAAACCAGAAAAGCAGTACAGACCATGGAGACATAGGAGCCTTGCTACACTGATGGGAGGGATGTAAATTGCCAACAGGCACTCTGGAGAAGTATACGGTGTGTCCTGAAACAAGTAATAAACACAGCTTAGAGAGCATAGGGCACTTCCACTCAAAGGCGTATAAATCGGGAAAACTAAAAATCAACAAGACACAGCCACCCCAAACTTTACGGCTGCTCTGTTTCCAAGAACCTCCACTTCGGTACACCTTCAATATCCCAGGAAAGAGAAAAATGGATAAAGAAATGGTGGTACTTGGCACAATGGAATATCCCTCAGCCATGAAATCAATGTCATAAGGCTAGTTAGCAGCATGATGAGTGGAATTAGAGACGATGATTCTAAGTGAAATAAGTCACACAGAAAGGGACACTTATCCTAAGATATCGCTTATAGAGGGAATGTCAAAATCGCTACACTTGAACTGAATTACAAAACAGAACACAGTCACACCTTTAGAAGACACACTATGGCTGCTTAACGGGAAAGGTGAGGTGGGGTGATGCATAAAACAAGGGTTTGAAATTAGCTCAGAGACCGCTCCATAAGCCAAATATGTAATAGACAAGGCGTACTCCCTGCTCAGTGAACTGGACTCAACACCCCCTAGTCACCGCACAAGAATATATCTGACTAGTAACAATCTGAAAACCTATGTATCGATATCTCTCTGCAAGTGAATCAAGAGCGTGTAAAGCGGCATAAACACAGCAGGGAAAAGCAGCCAAGACCCATTCTAAACGTAAATTACTTTAAAAAACCCACAAAACAAAGACAGTGAAAGAGAGAGAAATTCTTACAAAATCCGTTCAGGGTCTCTGATGCAACCTGGATTGACCATATCTAGACCCACAGCTGGATGAGACATAAGGCTGGACACTCTTGGGGCTGAGAGGATTGGTGAGGTTGAGTGAGCAAATGCAGATACTTTAAAGTTACACCGCGGGGTACCCACCCCATGGGTCTCAAATCTCCAGGTACAAGGGCGTCTTCCTACATCAAAACATGCATGGGAAACCCAGAAGATGGTATGCCGTGAGATCGGGAATGCTTTCTAAAACGCACCTCATATCTCCTCTCCTTGTGCTCGGGTTCGCCATTCCAGCCGCTTGACTAACCATCTCCCTACTTGGAGGATCAGCACCTTTAACCTCCTGTTTCGTACAGGTTGCAATTTGTCCTGAGGATGAACGGGAAGACGGGGAACCAACGAGAGACTAGCCCTAGGTGTTGGGACAGGCACAGGTCACTCCATTTTCCCATCAGGAAGAAGAATGAACCACAGGCTCAGCCTGCCCCCCGGAAGCCGAATAGGGCCTGAAGCAATCCTGCGCTTTTGCGGCCAGCTCCCAAAAAAGCGAGTAGACAAATGGAGCTCAGAGGCACTGCAATTCACAAACGTGCAGAGTTATAAATGAGAACTCTCGTCCACAAATATATTGAGGGAAGACAACGAGGAGGATTTGAAAGCAAGGCAGATTTGCAGGAATCAGATTTCAGGAGGTAGATTCGACTCGCCTTTAAAGCACATGAAAAGCGGCAAAACGTTGACAATGATGCCCTTGGCCAAAAAGGGCGTATGCGTTTTTTCCTGAATATATTCAGGAAAAGACGCATACGCCCTTTTTGGCCAACCAAGCAAGCCGGAAGGGCAAATCAGCGCTACAAAGAAGTCTCGCTTGCTCTCGGTCAAAAGGGCCATGCTGAACAAAGTGTAAAAACCAGAAAAGCAGGACAGGCCATGGAGACATGGGAGCCTTGCTACGCTGATGGGCGGGATGTAAATTGCCAACAGGCACTCTGGAGAAGTGTACGGTGTGTCCTGAAACAAGTAATAAACACAGCTTAGAGAGCTTAGGGCACTTCCACTCATGGGCGTATAAATTGGGAAAACTAAAAATCAACAAGACACAGGCACCCTAAAGTTTATGGCTGCTCTGTTTCCAAGAACCTCCGCTTCGGTACACCTTCAATATCCCAGGAAAGAGAAAAATGGATAAAGAAATGGTGGTACTTGGCACAATGGAATATCACTCAGCCATGAAATCAATGTCATAAGGCTAGGTAGAAGCATGATGAGTGGATTTAGGTACGATGATTCTAAGTGAAATAAGTCACACAGAAAAAGACACTTATCCTAAGATATCGCTTAGAGAGGGAATGTCAAAATCGCTACACTTGAACTGAATTACAAAACAGAACAGAGTCACACCTTTAGAAGACACACTATGGCTGCTTAACGGGAAAGGTGAGGTGGGGTGATGCATAAAACAAGGGTTTGAAATTAGCTCAGAGACCGCTCCATAAGCCAAATATGTAATAGACAAGGCGTACTCCCTGCTCAGTGAACTGGACTCAACACCCCCTAGTCACCACACAAGAATATATCTGACTAGTAACAATCTGAAAACCTATGTATCGATATCTCTCTGCAAGTGAATCAAGAGGGTGTAAAGCGGCATAAACACAGCAGGGAAAAGCAGCCAAGACCCATTCTAAACGTAAATTACTTTAAAAAACCCACAAAACAAAGACAGTGAAAGAGAGAGAAATTCTTACAAAATCCGTTCAGGGTCTCTGATGCAACCTGGATTGACCATATCTAGACCCACAGCTGGATGAGACATAAGGCTGGACACTCTTGGGGCTGAGAGGATTGGTGAGGTTGGGTGAGCAAATGCAGATACTTTAAAGTTACACCGCGGGGTACCCACCCCATGGGTCTCAAATCTCCAGGTACAAGGGCGTCTTCCTACATCAAAACATGCATGGGAAACCCAGAAGATGGTATGCCGTGAGATCGGGAATGGTTTCTAAAACGCACCTCATATCTCTTCTCCTTGTGCTCGGGTTCGCCATTCCAGCCACTTGACTAACCTTCTCCCTACTTGGAGGATCAGCACCTTTAACCTCCTGTTTCGTACAGGTTGCAATTTGTCCTGAGGATGAACGGGAAGACGGGGAACCAACGAGAGACTAGCCCTAGGTGTTGGGACAGGCACAGGTCACTCCATTTTCCCATCAGGAAGAAGAATGAACCACAGGCTCAGCCTGCCCCCCGGAAGCCGAATAGGGCCTGAAGCAATCCTGCGCTTTTGCGGCCAGCTCCCAAAAAAGCGAGTAGACAAATGGAGCTCAGGGGCACTGCAATTCACAAACGTGCAGAGTTATAAATGAGAACTCTCGTCCAAAAATATATTGAGGGAAGGCAACGAATAGGATTTGAAAGCAAGGCAGATTTGCAGGAAACAGATTTCAGGAGGTAGATTCGACTCGCCTTTAAAGCACATGAAAAGCGGCAAAATGTCGACTATGATGCCCTTGGCCAAAAAGGGCGTATGCGTTTTTTCCTGAATATATTCAGGAAAAAACGCATACGCCCTTTTTGGCCAACCAAGCAAGCCGGAAGGGCAAATCAGCGCTACAAAGAAGTCTCGCTTGCCCTCGGTCAAAAGGGCCATGCTGAAAAAAGTGTAAAAACCAGAAAAGCAGTACAGACCATGGAGACATAGGAGCCTTGCTACACTGATGGGAGGGATGTAAATTGCCAACAGGCACTCTGGAGAAGTATACGGTGTGTCCTGAAACAAGTAATAAACACAGCTTAGAGAGCATAGGGCACTTCCACTCAAAGGCGTATAAATCGGGAAAACTAAAAATCAACAAGACACAGCCACCCCGAACTTTACGGCTGCTCTGTTTCCAAGAACCTCCACTTCGGTACACCTTCAATATCCCAGGAAAGAGAAAAATGGATAAAGAAATGGTGGTACTTGGCACAATGGAATATCCCTCAGCCATGAAATCAATGTCATAAGGCTAGTTAGCAGCATGATGAGTGGAATTAGAGACGATGATTCTAAGTGAAATAAGTCACACAGAAAGGGACACTTATCCTAAGATATCGCTTATAGAGGGAATGTCAAAATCGCTACACTTGAACTGAATTACAAAACAGAACACAGTCACACCTTTAGAAGACACACTATGGCTGCTTAACGGGAAAGGTGAGGTGGGGTGATGCATAAAACAAGGGTTTGAAATTAGCTCAGAGACCACTCCATAAGCCAAATATGTAATAGACAAGGCGTACTCCCTGCTCAGTGAACTGGACTCAACACCCCCTAGTCACCGCACAAGAATATATCTGACTAGTAACAATCTGAAAACCTATGTATCGATATCTCTCTGCAAGTGAATCAAGAGCGTGTAAAGCGGCATAAACACAGCAGGGAAAAGCAGCCAAGACCCATTCTAAACGTAAATTACTTTAAAAAACCCACAAAACAAAGACAGTGAAAGAGAGAGAAATTCTAACAAAATCCGTTCAGGGTCTCTGATGCAACCTGGATTGACCATATCTAGACCCACAGCTGGATGAGACATAAGGCTGGACACTCTTGGGGCTGAGAGGATTGGTGAGGTTGAGTGAGCAAATGCAGATACTTTAAAGTTACACCGCGGGGTACCCACCCCATGGGTCTCAAATCTCCAGGTACAAGGGCGTCTTCCTACATCAAAACATGCATGGGAAACCCAGAAGATGGTATGCCGTGAGATCGGGAATGCTTTCTAAAACGCACCTCATATCTCCTCTCCTTGTGCTCGGGTTCGCCATTCCAGCCGCTTGACTAACCATCTCCCTACTTGGAGGATCAGCACCTTTAACCTCCTGTTTCGTACAGGTTGCAATTTGTCCTGAGGATGAACGGGAAGACGGGGAACCAACGAGAGACTAGCCCTAGGTGTTGGGACAGGCACAGGTCACTCCATTTTCCCATCAGGAAGAAGAATGAACCACAGGCTCAGCCTGCCCCCCGGAAGCCGAATAGGGCCTGAAGCAATCCTGCGCTTTTGCGGCCAGCTCCCAAAAAAGCGAGTAGACAAATGGAGCTCAGAGGCACTGCAATTCACAAACGTGCAGAGTTATAAATGAGAACTCTCGTCCACAAATATATTGAGGGAAGACAACGAGGAGGATTTGAAAGCAAGGCAGATTTTCAGGAATCAGATTTCAGGAGGTAGATTCGACTCGCCTTTAAAGCACATGAAAAGCGGCAAAACGTTGACAATGATGCCCTTGGCCAAAAAGGGCGTATGCGTTTTTTCCTGAATATATTCAGGAAAAGACGCATACGCCCTTTTTGGCCAACCAAGCAAGCCGGAAGGGCAAATCAGCGCTACAAAGAAGTCTCGCTTGCTCTCGGTCAAAAGGGCCATGCTGAACAAAGTGTAAAAACCAGAAAAGCAGGACAGGCCATGGAGACATGGGAGCCTTGCTACGCTGATGGGCGGGATGTAAATTGCCAACAGGCACTCTGGAGAAGTGTACGGTGTGTCCTGAAACAAGTAATAAACACAGCTTAGAGAGCTTAGGGCACTTCCACTCATGGGCGTATAAATTGGGAAAACTAAAAATCAACAAGACACAGGCACCCTAAAGTTTATGGCTGCTCTGTTTCCAAGAACCTCCGCTTCGGTACACCTTCAATATCCCAGGAAAGAGAAAAATGGATAAAGAAATGGTGGTACTTGGCACAATGGAATATCACTCAGCCATGAAATCAATGTCATAAGGCTAGGTAGAAGCATGATGAGTGGATTTAGGTACGATGATTCTAAGTGAAATAAGTCACACAGAAAAAGACACTTATCCTAAGATATCGCTTAGAGAGGGAATGTCAAAATCGCTACACTTGAACTGAATTACAAAACAGAACAGAGTCACACCTTTAGAAGACACACTATGGCTGCTTAACGGGAAAGGTGAGGTGGGGTGATGCATAAAACAAGGGTTTGAAATTAGCTCAGAGACCGCTCCATAAGCCAAATATGTAATAGACAAGGCGTACTCCCTGCTCAGTGAACTGGACTCAACACCCCCTAGTCACCGCACAAGAATATATCTGACTAGTAACAATCTGAAAACCTATGTATCGATATCTCTCTGCAAGTGAATCAAGAGCGTGTAAAGCGGCATAAACACAGCAGGGAAAAGCAGCCAAGACCCATTCTAAACGTAAATTACTTTAAAAAACCCACAAAACAAAGACAGTGAAAGAGAGAGAAATTCTTACAAAATCCGTTCAGGGTCTCTGATGCAACCTGGATTGACCATATCTAGACCCACAGCTGGATGAGACATAAGGCTGGACACTCTTGGGGCTGAGAGGATTGGTGAGGTTGGGTGAGCAAATGCAGATACTTTAAAGTTACACCGCGGGGTACCCACCCCATGGGTCTCAAATCTCCAGGTACAAGGGCGTCTTCCTACATCAAAACATGCATGGGAAACCCAGAAGATGGTATGCCGTGAGATCGGGAATGGTTTCTAAAACGCACCTCATATCTCTTCTCCTTGTGCTCGGGTTCGCCATTCCAGCCACTTGACTAACCTTCTCCCTACTTGGAGGATCAGCACCTTTAACCTCCTGTTTCGTACAGGTTGCAATTTGTCCTGAGGATGAACGGGAAGACGGGGAACCAACGAGAGACTAGCCCTAGGTGTTGGGACAGGCACAGGTCACTCCATTTTCCCATCAGGAAGAAGAATGAACCACAGGCTCAGCCTGCCCCCCGGAAGCCGAATAGGGCCTGAAGCAATCCTGCGCTTTTGCGGCCAGCTCCCAAAAAAGCGAGTAGACAAATGGAGCTCAGGGGCACTGCAATTCACAAACGTGCAGAGTTATAAATGAGAACTCTCGTCCAAAAATATATTGAGGGAAGGCAACGAATAGGATTTGAAAGCAAGGCAGATTTGCAGGAAACAGATTTCAGGAGGTAGATTCGACTCGCCTTTAAAGCACATGAAAAGCGGCAAAATGTCGACTATGATGCCCTTGGCCAAAAAGGGCGTATGCGTTTTTTCCTGAATATATTCAGGAAAAAACGCATACGCCCTTTTTGGCCAACCAAGCAAGCCGGAAGGGCAAATCAGCGCTACAAAGAAGTCTCGCTTGCCCTCGGTCAAAAGGGCAATGCTGAAAAAAGTGTAAAAACCAGAAAAGCAGTACAGACCATGGAGACATAGGAGCCTTGCTACACTGATGGGAGGGATGTAAATTGCCAACAGGCACTCTGGAGAAGTATACGGTGTGTCCTGAAACAAGTAATAAACACAGCTTAGAGAGCATAGGGCACTTCCACTCAAAGGCGTATAAATCGGGAAAACTAAAAATCAACAAGACACAGCCACCCCGAACTTTACGGCTGCTCTGTTTCCAAGAACCTCCACTTCGGTACACCTTCAATATCCCAGGAAAGAGAAAAATGGATAAAGAAATGGTGGTACTTGGCACAATGGAATATCCCTCAGCCATGAAATCAATGTCATAAGGCTAGTTAGCAGCATGATGAGTGGAATTAGAGACGATGATTCTAAGTGAAATAAGTCACACAGAAAGGGATACTTATCCTAAGATATCGCTTATAGAGGGAATGTCAAAATCGCTACACTTGAACTGAATTACAAAACAGAACACAGTCACACCTTTAGAAGACACACTATGGCTGCTTAACGGGAAAGGTGAGGTGGGGTGATGCATAAAACAAGGGTTTGAAATTAGCTCAGAGACCGCTCCATAAGCCAAATATGTAATAGACAAGGTGTACTCCCTGCTCAGTGAACTGGACTCAACACCCCCTAGTCACCGCACAAGAATATATCTGACTAGTAACAATCTGAAAACCTATGTATCGATATCTCTCTGCAAGTGAATCAAGAGCGTGTAAAGCGGCATAAACACAGCAGGGAAAAGCAGCCAAGACCCATTCTAAACGTAAATTACTTTAAAAAACCCACAAAACAAAGACAGTGAAAGAGAGAGAAATTCTTACAAAATCCGTTCAGGGTCTCTGATGCAACCTGGATTGACCATATCTAGACCCACAGCTGGATGAGACATAAGGCTGGACACTCTTGGGGCTGAGAGGATTGGTGAGGTTGAGTGAGCAAATGCAGATACTTTAAAGTTACACCGCGGGGTACCCACCCCATGGGTCTCAAATCTCCAGGTACAAGGGCGTCTTCCTACATCAAAACATGCATGGGAAACCCAGAAGATGGTATGCCGTGAGATCGGGAATGCTTTCTAAAACGCACCTCATATCTCCTCTCCTTGTGCTCGGGTTCGCCATTCCAGCCGCTTGACTAACCATCTCCCTACTTGGAGGATCAGCACCTTTAACCTCCTGTTTCGTACAGGTTGCAATTTGTCCTGAGGATGAACGGGAAGACGGGGAACCAACGAGAGACTAGCCCTAGGTGTTGGGACAGGCACAGGTCACTCCATTTTCCCATCAGGAAGAAGAATGAACCACAGGCTCAGCCTGCCCCCCGGAAGCCGAATAGGGCCTGAAGCAATCCTGCGCTTTTGCGGCCAGCTCCCAAAAAAGCGAGTAGACAAATGGAGCTCAGAGGCACTGCAATTCACAAACGTGCAGAGTTATAAATGAGAACTCTCGTCCACAAATATATTGAGGGAAGACAACGAGGAGGATTTGAAAGCAAGGCAGATTTGCAGGAATCAGATTTCAGGAGGTAGATTCGACTCGCCTTTAAAGCACATGAAAAGCGGCAAAACGTTGACAATGATGCCCTTGGCCAAAAAGGGCGTATGCGTTTTTTCCTGAATATATTCAGGAAAAGACGCATACGCCCTTTTTGGCCAACCAAGCAAGCCGGAAGGGCAAATCAGCGCTACAAAGAAGTCTCGCTTGCTCTCGGTCAAAAGGGCCATGCTGAACAAAGTGTAAAAACCAGAAAAGCAGGACAGGCCATGGAGACATGGGAGCCTTGCTACGCTGATGGGCGGGATGTAAATTGCCAACAGGCACTCTGGAGAAGTGTACGGTGTGTCCTGAAACAAGTAATAAACACAGCTTAGAGAGCTTAGGGCACTTCCACTCATGGGCGTATAAATTGGGAAAACTAAAAATCAACAAGACACAGGCACCGCAAACTTTACGGCTGCTCTGTTTCCAAGAACCTCCGCTTCGGTACACCTTCAATATCCCAGGAAAGAGAAAAATGGATAAAGAAATGGTGGTACTTGGCACAATGGAATATCACTCAGCCATGAAATCAATGTCATAAGGCTAGGTAGAAGCAATGATGAGTGGATTTAGGTACGATGATTCTAAGTGAAATAAGTCACACAGAAAAAGACACTTATCCTAAGATATCGCTTAGAGAGGGAATGTCAAAATTGCTACACTTGAACTGAATTACAAAACAGAACAGAGTCACACCTTTAGAAGACACACTATGGCTGCTTAACGGGAAAGGTGAGGTGGGGTGATGCATAAAACAAGGGTTTGAAATTAGCTCAGAGACCGCTCCATAAGCCAAATATGTAATAGACAAGGCCTACTCCCTGCTCAGTGAACTGGACTCAACACCCCCTAGTCACCGCACAAGAATATATCTGACTAGTAACAATCTGAAAACCTATGTATCGATATCTCTCTGCAAGTGAATCAAGAGGGTGTAAAGCGGCATAAACACAGCAGGGAAAAGCAGCCAAGCCCCATTCTAAACATAAATTACTTAAAAAAACCCACAAAACAAAGACAGTGAAAGAGAGAGAAATTCTTACAAAATCTGTTCAGGGTCTCTGATGCAACCTGGATTGACCATATCTAGACCCACAGCTGGATGAGACATAAGGCTGGACACTCTTGGGGCTGAGAGGATTGGTGAGGTTGGGTGAGCAAATGCAGATACTTTAAAGTAACACCGCGGGGTACCCACCACATGGGTCTCAAATCTCCAGGTACAAGGGCATCTTCCTACATCAAAACACGCATGGGAAACCCAGAAGATGGTATGCCGTGAGATCGGGAAAGGTTTCTAAAACGCACCTCATATCTCCTCTCCTTGTGCTCGGGTTCGCCATTCCAGCCGCTTGACTAACCATCTCCCTACTTGCAGAATCAGCACCTTTAACCTCCTGTTTCGTACAGGTTGCAATTTGTCCTGAGGATGAACGCGAAGACGGGGAACCAACGAGAGACTAGCCCTAGGTTTTGCGACAGGCACAGGTCACTCCATTTTCACATCAGGAAGAAGAATGAACCACAGCCTCAGCCTGCCCCCCAGAACCAAAATAGGGCCTGAAGCAATCCTGCGCATTTGCGGCCAGCTACCAAAAAAGCGAGTAGACAAATGGAGCTCAGGGGCACTGCAATTCACAAACGTGCAGAGTTATAAATGAGAACTCTCGTCCACAAATATATTGAGGGAAGGCAACGAAGAGGATTTGAAAGCAAGGCAGATTTGCAGGAAACAGATTTCAGGAGGTAGATTCGACTCGCCTTTAAAGCACATGAAAAGCGGCAAAACGTTGACAATGATGCCCTTGGCCAAAAAGGGCGTATGCGTTTTTTCCTGAATATATTCACGAAAAAACGCATACGCCCTTTTTGGCCAACCAAGCAAGCCAGAAGGGCAAATCAGCGCTACAAACGAGTCTCGCTTGCCCTCGGTCAAAAGGGCCATGCTGAACAAAGTGTAAAAAGCAAAAAATCAGGACAGGCCATGGATACATGGGAGCCTTGCTACGCTGATGGGCGGGATGTAAATTGCCAACAGGCACTCTGGAGAAGTGTACGGTGTGTCCTGAAACAAGTAATAAACACAGCTTAGAGAGCATAGGGCACTTCCACTCATGGGCGTATAAATTGGGAAAATTAAAAATCAGCAAGACACAGGCACCCCAAACTTTACGGATGCTCTCGTTCCAAGAAACTCCACTTCGGTACACCTTCAATATCCCAAGAAAGAGAAAAATGGATAAAGAAATGGTGGTACTAGGCACAATGGAATATCACTCAGCCATGAAATCAATGTCATAAGGCTAGTTAGGAGCATGATGAGTGGATTAGGTACGATGATTCTAAGTGAAATAAGTCACACAGAAAAAGACACTTATCCTAAGATATCGCTTATAGAGGGAATGTCAAAATCGCTACACTTGAACTGAATTACAAAACAGAACAGAGTCACACCCTTAGAAGACACACTATGGCTGCTGAACGGGAAAGGTGAGGTGGGGTGATGCATAAAACAAGGGTTTGAAATTAGCTCAGACACCGCTCCATAAGCCAAATATGTAATAGACAAGGCCTACTCCCTGCTCAGTGAACTGGACTCAACACCCCCTAGTCACCGCACAAGAATATATCTGACTAGTAAGAATCTGAAAACCTATGTATCAATATCTCTCTGCAAGTGAATCAAGAGGGTGTAAAGCGGCATAAACACAGCAGGGAAAAGCAGCCAAGCCCCATTCTAAACATAAATTACTTTAAAAAACCAACAAAACAAAGACAGTGAAAGAGAGAGAAATTCTTACAAAATCTGTTCAGGGTCTCTGATGCAACCTGGATTGACCATATCTAGACCCTCAGCTGGATGAGACATAAGGCTGGACACTCTTGGGGCTGAGAGGATTGGTGTGGTTGGGTGAGCAAATGCAGATACTTTAAAGTAACACCGCGGGGTACCCACCCCATGGGTCTCAAATCTCCAGGTACAAGGGCATCTTCCTACATCAAAAGACGCATGGGAAACCCAGAAGATGGTATGCCGTGATATCGGGAAAGGTTTCTAAAACGCACCTCATATCTCCTCTCCTTGTGCTCGGGTTCGCCATTCCAGCCGCTTGACTAACCATCTCCCTACTTGCAGAATCAGCACCTTTAAGCTCCTGTTTCGTACAGGTTGCAATTTGTCCTGTGGATGAACGGGAAGATGGGGAACCAACGAGAGACTAGCCCTAGGTTTTGGGACAGGCACAGGTCACTCCATTTTCCCATCAGGAAGAAGAATGAACCACAGGCTCAGCCTGCCCCCCAGAACCAAAATAGGGCCTGAAGCAATCCTGTGCTTTTGCGGCCAGCTCCCAAAAAAGCGAGTAGACAAATGGAGCTCAGTGGCACTGCAATTCACAAACGTGCAGAGTTATAAATGATAACTCTCGTCCACAAATATATTGAGGGAAGGCAACGAAGAGGATTTGAAAGCAAGGCAGATTTGCAGGAAACAGATTTCAGGAGGTAGATTCGACTCGCCTTTAAAGAACATGAAAAGCAGCAAAACGTTGACAACGATGCCCTTGGCCAAAAAGGGCGTATGCGTTTTTTCCTGAATATATTCAGGAAAAAACGCATACGCCCTTTTTGGCCAACCAAGCAAGCCGGAAGGGCAAATCAGCGCTACAAACAAGTCTCGCTTGCCCTCGGTCAAAAGGGCCATGCTGAACAAAGTGTAAAAGCAGAAAAGCAGGACAGGCTATGGAGACATGGGAGCCTTGTTACACTGATGGGCGGGATGTAAATTGCCAACAGGCACTCTGGAGAAGTGTACGGTGTGTCCTGAAACAAGTAATAAACACACCTTAGAGAGCATAGGGCACTTCCACTCATGGGCGTATAAATTGGGAAAACTAAAAATCAACAAGAGACAGGCACCGCAAACTTTACGGCTGCTCTGTTTCCAAGAACCTCCACTTCGGTACACCTTCAATATCCCAGAAAGAGAAAAATGGATAAAGAAATGGTGGTACTTGGCACAATGGAATATCACTCAGCCATGAAATCAATGTCATAAGGCTAGTTAGCAGCATGATGTGTGGATTTAGCGACGATGATTCTAAGTGAAATAAGTCACACAGAA
This sequence comes from Eubalaena glacialis, assembly GCF_028564815.1. NCBI lineage: Eukaryota > Metazoa > Chordata > Mammalia > Artiodactyla > Balaenidae > Eubalaena > Eubalaena glacialis. Next base: position 181,359 of record NW_026871293.1, on the reverse strand, counting down.
AAAGACGCTTATCCTAAGATATCGCTTATAGAGGGAATGTCAAAATCGCTACACTTGAACTGAATTACAAAACAGAACAAAGTCACACCTTTAGAAGACACACTATGGCTGCATAACGGGAAAGGTGAGGTGGGGTGATGCATAAAACAAGGGTTTGAAATTAGCTCAGAGACCGCTCCATAAGCCAAATATGTAATAGACAAGGCCTACTCCCTGCTCAGTGAACTGGACTCAACACCCCCTAGTCACCGCACAAGAATATATCTGACTAGTAAGAAGCTGAAAACCTATGTATCGATATCTCTCTGCAAGTGAATCAAGAGGGTGTAAAGCGGCATAAACACAGCAGGGAAAAGCAGCCAAGCCCCATTCTAAACATAAATTACTTTAAAAAACCCACAAAACAAAGACAGTGAAAGAGAGAGAAATTCTTACAAAATCCGTTCAGGGTCTCTGATGCAACCTGGATCGACCATATCTAGACCCACAGCTGGATGAGCCATAAGGCTGGACACTCTTGGGGCTGAGAGGATTGGTGAGGTTGGGTGAGCAAACACAGATACTTTAAAGTAACACCGCGGGGTACCACCCCATGGGTCTCAAATCTCCAGGTACAAGGGCATCTTCCTACATCAAAACATGCATTGGAACCCCAGAAGATGGTATGCCATGAGATCGGGAAAGGTTTCTAAAACGCACCTCATATCTCCTCACCTTGTGCTCGGGTTCGCCATTCCAGCTGCTTGACTAACATTCTCCCTACTCGCAGAATTAGCACCTTTAACCTCCTGTTTCGTACAGGTTGCAATTTGTCCTGAGGATGAACGGGAAGATGTGGAACCAATGAGAGACTAGCCCTAGGTGTTGGGACAGGCACAGGTCACTCCATTTTCCCATCAGGAAGAAGAATGAACCACAGGCTCAGCCTGCCCCCCGGAAGCCGAATAGGGCCTGAAGCAATCCTGCGCTTTTGCGGCCAGCTCCCAAAAAAGCGAGTAGACAAATGGAGCTCAGGGGCACAGCAATTCACAAACGAGCAGAGTTAAAATGAGAACTCTCGTCCACAAATATATTGAGGGAAGGCAACGAAGAGGATTTGAAAGCAAGGCAGATTTGCAGGAAACAGATTTCAGGAGGTAGATTCGACTCGCCTTTAAAGCACATGAAAAGCGGCAAAACGTTGACAATGATGCCCTTGGCCAAAAAGGGCGTATGCGTTTTTTCCTGAATATATTCAGGAAAAAACGCATACGCCCTTTTTGGCCAACCAAGCAAGCCGGAAGGGCAAATCAGCGCTACAAACAAGTCTCGCTTGCCCTCGGTCAAAAGGACCATGCTGAACAAAGTGTAAAAACCAGAAAAGCAGGACAGGCCATGGAGACATGGGAGCCTTGCTCCGCTGATGGGCGGGATGTAAATTGCCAACAGGCACTCTGGAGAAGTGTACGGTGTGTCCTGAAACAAGTAATAAACACAGGTTAGAGAGCATAGGGCACTTCCACTCATGGGCGTATAAATTGGGAAAACTAAAAATCAACAAGACACAGGCACCCCAAACTTTACGGCTGCTCTGTTTCCAAGAACCTCCACTTCAGTACACCTTCAATATCCCAGGAAAGAGAAAAATGGATAAAGAAATGGTGGTACTTGGCACAATGGAATATCACTCACCCATGAAATCAATGTCTTAAGGCCAGTTAGCAGCATGATGAGTGGAATTAGCGACGATGATTCTTAGTGAAATAAGTCACACAGAAAAAGATACTTATCCTAAATATCGCTTATACAGGGAATGTCAAAATCGCTACACTTCAACTGAATTCCAAAACAGAACAGAGTCACACCTTTAGAAGACACACTATGGCTGCTTAACGGGAAAGGTGAGGTGGGGTGATGCATAAAACAAGGGTTTGAAATTAGCTCAGAGACCGCTCCATAAGCCAAATATGTAATAGACAAGGCCTACTCCCTGCTCATTGAACTGGACTCAACACCCCCTAGTCACCGCACAAGAATATATCTGACTAGTAAGAATCTGAAAACCTATGTATCGATATCTCTCTGCAAGTGAATCAAGAGGGTGTAAAGCGGCATAAACACAGCAGGGAAAAGCAGCCAAGCCCCATTCTAAACATAAATTACTTTAAAGAACCCACAAAACAAAGACAGTGAAAGAGAGAGAAATTCTTACAAAATCCGTTCAGGGTCTCTGATGCAACCTGGATCGACCATATCTAGACCCACAGCTGGATGAGACATAAGGCTGGACACTCTTGGGGCTGAGAGGATTGGTGAGGATGGGTGAGCAAACACAGATACTTTAAAGTAACACCGCGGGGTACCACCCCATGGGTCTCAAATCTCCAGGTACAAGGGCATCTTCCTACATCAAAACATGCATGGGAAACCCAGAAGATGGTATGCCATGAGATCGGGAAAGGTTTCTAAAACGCACCTCATTTCTCCTTTCCTTGTGCTCGGGTTCGCCATTCCAGCCGCTTGACTAACCTTGTCCCTACTTGGAGAATTAGCACCTTTAACCTCCTGTTTCGTACAGGTTGCAATTTGTCCTGAGGATGAACGGGAAGATGGGGAACCAACGAGAGACTAGCCCTAGGTTTTGGGACAGGCACAGGTCACTCCATTTTCCCATCAGGAAGAAGAATGAACCACAGGCTCAGCCTGCCCCCCGTAAGCCAAATAGGGCCTGAAGCAATCCTGCGCTTTTGCGGCCAGCTCCCAAAAAAGCGAGTAGACAAATGGAGCTCAGGGGCACTGCAATTCACAAACGTGCAGAGTTATAAATGATAACTCTCGTCCACAAATATATTGAGGGAAGGCAACGAAGAGGATTTGAAAGCAAGGCAGATTTGCAGGAAACAGATTTCAGGAGGTAGATTCGACTCGCCTTTAAAGCACATGAAAAGCGGCAAAACGTTGACAATGATGCCCTTGGCCTAAAAGGGCGTATGCGTTTTTTCCTGAATATATTCAGGAAAAAACGCATACGCCCTTTTTGGCCAACCAAGCAAGCCGGAAGGGCAAATCAGCGCTACAAAGAAGTCTCGCTTGCCCTCGGTCAAAAGGATCATGCTGAACAAAGTGTAAAAAGCAGAAAAGCAGGACAGGCCATGGAGACATGGGAGCCTTGCTACGCTGATGGGCGGGATGTAAATTGCCAACAGGCACTCTGGAGAAGTGTACGGTGTGTCCTGAAACAAGTAATAAACAGAGCTTAGAGAGCATAGGGCACTTCCACTCATGGGCGTATAAATTGGGAAAACTAAAAATCAACAAGACACAGGCACCCCAAACTTTACGGCTGCTCTGTTTCCAAGAACCTCCACTTCGGTACACCTTCAATATCCCAGGAAAGAGAAAAATGGATAAAGAAATGGTGGTACTTGGCACAATGGAATATCACTCAGCCATGAAATCAATGTCTTAAGGCCAGTTAGCAGCATGATGAGTGGATTTAGCGACGATGATTCTAAGTGAAATAAGTCACACAGAAAAATATACTTATCCTAAATATCGCTTATACAGGGAATGTCAAAATCGCTACACTTCAACTGAATTACAAAACAGAACAGAGTCACACCTTTAGAAGACACACTATGGCTGCTTAACGGGAAAGGTGAGGTGGGGTGATGCATAAAACAAGGGTTTGAAATTAGCTCAGAGACCGCTCCAGAAGCCAAATATGTAATAGACAAGGCCTACTCCCTGCTCAGTGAACTGTACTCAACACCCCCTAGTCACCGCACAAGAATAGATCTGACTAGTAAGAATCTGAAAACCTATGTATCGATATCTCTCTGCAAGTGAATCAAGAGGGTGTAAAGCGGCATAAACACAGCAGGGAAAAGCAGCCAAGCCCCATTCTAAACATAAATTACTTTAAAAAACCCACAAAACAAAGACAGTGAAAGAGAGAGAAATTCTTACAAAATCTGTTCAGGGTCTCTGATGCAACCTGGATTGACCATATCTAGACCCACAGCTGGATGAGACATAAGGCTGGACACTCTTGGGGCTGAGAGGATTGGTGAGGTTGGGTGAGCAAATGCAGATACTTTAAAGTAACACCGTGGGGTACCCACCCCATGGGTCTCAAATCTCCAGGTACAAGGGCATCTTCCTACATCAAAACATGCATGGGAAACCCAGAAGATGGTATGCCATGAGATCGGGAAAGGTTTCTAAAACGCACCTCATATCTCCTCTCCTTGTGCTCGGGTTCGCCATTCCAGCCGCTTGACTAACCTTGTCCCTACTTGCAGAATTAGCACCTTTAACCTCCTGTTTCGTACAGGTTGCAATTTGTCCTGAGGATGAACGGGAAGATGGGGAACCAACGAGAGACTAGCCCTAGGTTTTGGGACAGGCAGAGGTCACTCCATTTTCCCATCAGGAAGAAGAATGAACCACAGGCTCAGCCTGCCCCCCGTAAGCCGAATAGGGCCTGAAGCAATCCTGCGCTTTTGCGGCAAGCTCCCAAAAAAGCGAGTAGACAAATGGAGCTCAGGGGCACTGCAATTCACAAACGTGCAGAGTTATAAATGATAACTCTCGTCCAAAAATATATTGAGGGAAGGCAACGAAGAGGATTTGAAAGCAAGGCAGATTTGCAATAAACAGATTTCAGGAGGTAGATTCGACTCGCCTTTAAAGCACATGAAAAGCGGCAAAACGTTGACAATGATGCCCTTGGCCTAAAAGGGCGTATGCGTTTTTTCCTGAATATATTCAGGAAAAAAAGCATACGCCCTTTTTGGCCAACCAAGCAAGCCGGAAGGGCAAATCAGCGCTACAAAGAAGTCTCGCTTGCCCTCGGTCAAAAGGGCCATGCTGAACAAAGTGTAAAAAGCAGAAAAGCAGGACAGGCCATGGAGACATGGGAGCCTTGCTACGCTGATGGGCGGGATGTAAATTGCCAACAGGCACTCTGGAGAAGTGTACGGTGTGTCCTGAAACAAGTAATAAACACAGCTTAGAGAGCATAGGGCACTTCCACTCATGGGCGTATAAATTGGGAAAACTAAAAATCAACAAGACACAGGCACCCCAAAATTTACGGCTGCTCTGTTTCCAAGAACCTCCACTTCGGTACACCTTCAATATCCCAGGAAAGAGAAAAATGGATAAAGAAATGGTGGTACTTGGCACAATGGAATATCACTCAGCCATGAAATCAATGTCTTAAGGCCAGTTAGCAGCATGATGAGTGGATTTAGCGACGATGATTCTAAGTGAAATAAGTCACACAGAAAAAGATACTTATCCTAAATATCGCTTATACAGGGAATGTCAAAATCGCTACACTTCAACTGAATTACAAAACAGAACAGAGTCACACCTTTAGAAGACACACTATGGCTGCTTAACGGGAAAGGTAAGGTGGGGTGATGCATAAAACAAGGGTTTGAAATTAGCTCAGAGACCTCTCCATAAGCCAAATATGTAATAGACAAGGCCTACTCCCTGCTCAGTGAACTGGACTCAACACCCCCTAGTCACCGCACAAGAATATATCTGACTAGTAAGAATCTGAAAACCTATGTATCGATATCTCTCTGCAAGTGAATCAAGAGGGTGTAAAGCGGCATAAACACAGCAGGGAAAAGCAGCCAAGCCCCATTCTAAATATAAATTACTTTAAGAAACCCACAAAACAAAGACAGGGAAAGAGAGAGAAATTCTTACAAAATCAGTTCAGGGGCTCTTATGTCACCTGGATTAACCATATCTAGACCCACAGCTGGATGAGACATAAGGCTGGACACTCTTGGGGCTGATAGGATTGGTGAGGTTGGGTGAGCAAACGCATATACTTTAAAGTAATACCACAGGGTACCCACACCATGGGTCTCAAAACTCCAGGTACAAGGGCATCTTCCTACATCAAAACATGCATGGCAAACCCGGAAGATGGTATGCCGTGAGATGGGGAAAGGCTTCTAAAACGCACCTAATTTCTCCTCTCCTTGTGCTCGGGTTCGCCATTCCAGCCGCTTGACTAACCATCTCCCTACTTGGAACATCAGCACCTTTAACCTCCTGTTTCGTCCAGGTTGCAATTTGTCCTGAGGATGAACGGGAAGACGGGGAAATAACGAGAGACTAGCCCTAGGTGTTGGGACAGGCACAGGTCACTCCATTTTCCCATCAGGAAGAAGAATGAACCACAGGCTCAACCTGCCCCCAGAACCAAAATAGGGCCTGAAGCAATCCTGCGCTTTTGCGGCCAGCTCCCAAAAAAGCGAGTAGACAAATGGAGCTCAGGGGCACTGCAATTCACAAACGTGCAGAGTTATAAATGAGAACTCTCGTCCACAAATATATTGAGGGAAGGCAACGAAGAGGATTTGAAAGCAAGGCAGATTTGCAGGAAACAGATTTCAGGAGGTAGATTCGACTCGCCTTTAAAGCACATGAAAAGCGGCAAAACGTTGACAATGATGCCCTTGGCCAAAAAGGGCGTATGCGTCTTTTCCTGAATATATTCAGGAAAAGACGCATACGCCCTTTTTGGCCAACCAAGCAAGCCGGAAGGGCAAATCAGCGCTACAAAGAAGTCTCGCTTGCCCTCGGTCAAAAGGGCCATGCTGAAAAAAGTGTAAAAACCAGAAAAGCAGGACAGGCCATGGAGACATGGGAGCCTTGCTACACTGATGGGCGGGATGTAAATTGCCAACAGGCACTCTGGAGAAGTGTACGGTGTGTCCTAAAACAAGTAATAAACACTGCTTAGAGAGCATAGGGCACTTCTACTCATTGGCGTATAAATGGGGAAAACTAAAAATCAACAAGAGACAGGCACCGCAAACTTTACGGCTGCTCTGTTTCCAAGAACCTCCACTTCAGTACACCTTCAATATCCCAGAAAGAGAAAAATGGATAAAGAAATGGTGGTACTTGGCACAATGGAATATCACTCAGCCATGAAATCAATGTCATAAGGCTAGTTAGCAGCATGATGAGTGGATTTAGCGACGATGATTCTAAGTGAAATAAGTCACACAGAAAAAGACGCTTATCCTAAGATATCGCTTATAGAGGGAATGTCAAAATCGCTACACTTGAACTGAATTACAAAACAGAACAGAGTCACACCTTTAGAAGACACACTATGGCTGCTTAACGGGAAAGGTGAGGTGGGGTGATGCATAAAACAAGGGTTTGAAATTAGCTCAGAGACCGCTCCATAAGCCAAATATGTAATAGACAAGGCCTACTCCCTGCTCAGTGAACTGGACTCAACACCCCCTAGTCACCGCACAAGAATAGATCTGACTAGTAAGAATCTGAAAACCTATGTATCGATATCTCTCTGCAAGTGAATCAAGAGGGTGTAAAGCGGCATAAACACAGCAGGGAAAAGCAGCCAAGCCCCATTCTAAACATAAATTACTTTAAAAAACCCACAAAACAAAGACAGTGAAAGAGAGAGAAATTCTTAGAAAATCTGTTCAGGGTCTCTGATGCAACCTGGATTGACCATATCTAGACCCACAGCTGGATGAGACATAAGGCTGGACACTCTTGGGGCTGAGAGGATTGGTGAGGTTGGGTGAGCAAATGCAGATACTTTAAAGTAACACCGCGGGGTACCCACCCCATGGGTCTCAAATCTCCAGGTACAAGGGCATCTTCCTACATCAAAACATGCATGGGAAACCCAGAAGATGGTATGCCATGAGATCGGGAAAGGTTTCTAAAACGCACCTCATATCTCCTCTCCTTGTGCTCGGGTTCGCCATTCCAGCCGCTTGACTAACCTTGTCCCTACTTGCAGAATTAGCACCTTTAACCTCCTGTTTCGTACAGGTTGCAATTTGTCCTGAGGATGAACGGGAAGATGGGGAACCAACGAGAGACTAGCCCTAGGTTTTGGGACAGGCAGAGGTCACTCCATTTTCCCATCAGGAAGAAGAATGAACCACAGGCTCAGCCTGCCCCCCGTAAGCCGAATAGGGCCTGAAGCAATCCTGCGCTTTTGCGGCAAGCTCCCAAAAAAGCGAGTAGACAAATGGAGCTCAGGGGCACTGCAATTCACAAACGTGCAGAGTTATAAATGATAACTCTCGTCCAAAAATATATTGAGGGAAGGCAACGAAGAGGATTTGAAAGCAAGGCAGATTTGCAATAAACAGATTTCAGGAGGTAGATTCGACTCGCCTTTAAAGCACATGAAAAGCGGCAAAACGTTGACAATGATGCCCTTGGCCTAAAAGGGCGTATGCGTTTTTTCCTGAATATATTCAGGAAAAAAAGCATACGCCCTTTTTGGCCAACCAAGCAAGCCGGAAGGGCAAATCAGCGCTACAAAGAAGTCTCGCTTGCCCTCGGTCAAAAGGGCCATGCTGAACAAAGTGTAAAAAGCAGAAAAGCAGGACAGGCCATGGAGACATGGGAGCCTTGCTACGCTGATGGGCGGGATGTAAATTGCCAACAGGCACTCTGGAGAAGTGTACGGTGTGTCCTGAAACAAGTAATAAACACAGCTTAGAGAGCATAGGGCACTTCCACTCATGGGCGTATAAATTGGGAAAACTAAAAATCAACAAGACACAGGCACCCCAAAATTTACGGCTGCTCTGTTTCCAAGAACCTCCACTTCGGTACACCTTCAATATCCCAGGAAAGAGAAAAATGGATAAAGAAATGGTGGTACTTGGCACAATGGAATATCACTCAGCCATGAAATCAATGTCTTAAGGCCAGTTAGCAGCATGATGAGTGGATTTAGCGACGATGATTCTAAGTGAAATAAGTCACACAGAAAAAGATACTTATCCTAAATATCGCTTATACAGGGAATGTCAAAATCGCTACACTTGAACTGAATTACAAAACAGAACAGAGTCACACCTTTAGAAGACACACTATGGCTGCTTAACGGGAAAGGTAAGGTGGGGTGATGCATAAAACAAGGGTTTGAAATTAGCTCAGAGACCGCTCCATAAGCCAAATATGTAATAGACAAGGCCTACTCCCTGCTCAGTGAACTGGACTCAACACCCCCTAGTCACCGCACAAGAATATATCTGACTAGTAAGAATCTGAAAACCTATGTATCGATATCTCTCTGCAAGTGAATCAAGAGGGTGTAAAGCGGCATAAACACAGCAGGGAAAAGCAGCCAAGCCCCATTCCAAATATAAATTACTTTAAAAAACCCACAAAACAAAGACAGTGAAAGAGAGAGAAATTCTTACAAAATCAGTTCAGGGGCTCTTATGTCACCTGGATTAACCATATCTAGACCCACAGCTGGATGAGACATAAGGCTGGACACTCTTGGGGCTGATAGGATTGGTGAGGTTGGGTGAGCAAACGCATATACTTTAAAGTAATACCACAGGGTACCCACACCATGGGTCTCAAAACTCCAGGTACAAGGGCATCTTCCTACATCAAAACATGCATGGCAAACCCAGAAGATGGTATGCCGTGAGATCGGAAAAGGATTCTAAAACGCACCTCATTTCTCCTCTCCTTGTGCTCGGGTTCACCATTCCAGCCGCTTGACTAACCATCTCCCTACTTGGAGGATCAGCACCTTTAACCTCCTATTTCGTACAAGTTGCAATTTGTCCTGAGGATGAACGGGAAGACGGGGAACCAACGAGAGACTAGCCCTAGGTGTTGGGACAGGCACAGGTCACTCCATTTTCCCATCAGGAAGAAGAATGAACCACAGGCTCAGCCTGCCCCCCGGAAGCCGAATAGGGCCTGAAGCAATCCTGCGCTTTTGCGGCCAGCTCCCAAAAAAGCGAGTAGACAAATGGAGCTCAGGGGCACTGCAATTCACAAACGTGCAGAGTTATAAATGAGAACTCTCGTCCACAAATATATTGAGGGAAGGCAACGAAGAGGATTTGAAAGCAAGGCAGATTTGCAGGAAACAGATTTCAGGAGGTAGATTCGACTCGCCTTTAAAGCACATGAAAAGCGGCAAAACGTTAACAATGATGCCCTTGGCCAAAAAGGGCGTATGCGTCTTTTCCTGAATATATTCAGGAAAAGACGCATACGCCCTTTTTGGCCAACCAAGCAAGCCGGAAGGGCAAATCAGCGCTACAAAGAAGTCTCGCTTGCCCTCGGTCAAAAGGGCCATGCTGAAAAAAGTGTAAAAACCAGAAAAGCAGGACAGGCCATGGAGACATGGGAGCCTTGCTACACTGATGGGCGGGATGTAAATTGCCAACAGGCACTCTGGAGAAGTGTACGGTGTGTCCTGAAACAAGTAATAAACACAGCTTAGAGAGCATAGGGCACTTCCACTCATGGGCGTATAAATTGGGAAAACTAAAAATCAACAAGACACAGGCACCCCAAACTTTACGGCTGCTCTGTTTCCAAGAACCTCCACTTCGGTACACCTTCAATATCCCAGAAAGAGAAAAATGGATAAAGAAATGGTGGTACTTGGCACAATGGAATATCACTCAGCCATGAAATCAATGTCATAAGGCTAGTTAGCGGCATGATGTGTGGATTTAGCAACGATGATTCTAAGTGAAATAAGTCACACAGAAAAAGACACTTATCCTAAGACATCGCTTATAGAGGGAATGTCAAAATCGCTACACTTGAACTGAATTACAAAACAGAACAGAGTCACACCTTTAGAAGACACACTATGGCTGCTTAACGGGAAAGGTGAGGTGGGGTGATGCATAAAACAAGGGTTTGAAATTAGCTCAGAGACCGCTCCATAAGCCAAATATGTAATAGACAAGGCCTACTCCCTGCTCAGTGAACTGGACTCAACACACCCTAGTCACCACACAAGAATATATCTGACTAGTAAGAATCTGAAAACCTATGTATCGATATCTCTCTGCAAGTGAATCAAGAGGGTGTAAAGCGGCATAAACACAGCAGGGAAAAGCAGCCAAGACCCATTCTAAACATAAATTACTTTAAAAAACCCACAAAAGAAAGACAGTGAAAGAGAGAGAAATTCTTACAAAATCTGTTCAGCGTCTCTGATGCAACCTGGATAGACCATATCTAGACCCACAGCTGGATGAGACATAAGGCTGGACACTCTTGGGGCTGAGAGGATTGGTGAGGTTGGGTGAGCAAATGCAGATACTTTAAAGTAACACCGCGGGGTACCCACCCCATGGGTCTCAAATCTCCAGGTACAAGGGCATCTTCCTACATCAAAACATGCATGGGAAACCCAGAAGATGGTATGCCGTGAGATCGGGAAAGGTTTCTAAAACGCAACTCATATCTCCTCTCCTTGTGCTCGGGTTCGCCATTCCAGCCGCTTGACTAACCATCTCCCTACTTTCAGAATTAGCACCTTTAACCTCCTGTTTCGTACAGGTTGCAATTTGTCCTGAGGATGAACGGGAAGATGGGGAACCAACGAGAGACTAGCCCTAGGTGTTGGGACAGGCACACGTCACTCCATTTTCCCATCAGGAAGAAGAATGAACCACAGGCTCAGCCTGCCCCCCGGAAGCCGAATAGGGCCTGAAGCAATCCTGCGCTTTTGCGGCCAGCTCCCAAAAAAGCGAGTAGACAAATGGAGCTCAGGGGCACTGCAATTCACAAACGTGCAGAGTTATAAATGATAACTCTCGTCCACAAATATATTGAGGGAAGGCAACGAAGAGGATTTGAAAGCAAGGCAGATTTCCAGGAAACAGATTTCAGGAGGTAGATTCGACTCGCCTTTAAAGCACATGAAAAGCGGCAAAACGTTGACAATGATGCCCTTGGCCAAAAAGGGCGTATGCGTTTTTTCCTGAATATATTCAGGAAAAAACGCATACGCCCTTTTTGGCCAACCAAGCAAGCCGGAAGGGCAAATCAGCGCTACAAAGAAGTCTCGCTTGCCCTCGGTCAAAAGGGCCATGCTGAAAAAAGTGTAAAAACCAGAAAAGCAGGACAGGCCATGGAGACATGGGAGCCTTGCTACGCTGATGGGCGGGATGTAAATTGCCAACAGGCACTCTGGAGAAGTGTACGGTGTGTCCTGAAACAAGTAATAAACACAGCTTAGAGAGCATAGGGCACTTCCACTCATGGGCGTATAAATTGGGAAAACTAAAAATCAACAAGACACAGGCACCCCAAACTTTACGGCTGCTCTGTTTCCAAGAACCTCCACTTCGGTACACCTTGAATATCCCAGGAAAGAGAAAAATGGATAAAGAAATGGTGGTACTTGGCACAATGGAATATCACTCAGCCATGAAATCAATGTCTTAAGGCCAGTTAGCAGCATGATGAGTGGATTTAGCGACGATGATTCTAAGTGAAATAAGTCACACAGAAAATGACACTTATCCTAAATATCGCTTATAGAGGGAATGTCAAAATCGCTACACTTGAACTGAATTACAAAACAGAACAGAGTCACACCTTTAGAAGACACACTATGGCTGCTTAACGGGAAAGGTGAGGTGGGGTGATGCATAAAACAAGGGTTTGAAATTAGCTCAGAGACCGCTCCAGAAGCCAAATATGTAATAGACAAGGCCTACTCCCTGCTCAGTGAACTGGACTCAACACCCCCTAGTCACCGCACAAGAATATATCTGACTAGTAAGAATCTGAAAACCTATGTATCGATATCTCTCTGCAAGTGAATCAAGAGGGTGTAAAGCGGCATAAACACAGCAGGGAAAAGCAGCCGAGCCCCATTCTAAACATAAATTACTTTTAATAACCCACAAAACAAAGACAGTGAAAGAGAGAGAAATTCTTACAAAATTAGTTCAGTGGCTCTTATGTCACCTGGATTAACCATATCTAGACCCACAGCTGGATGAGACATAAGGCTGGACACTCTTGGGGCTGATAGGATTGGTGAGGTTGGGTGAGCAAACGCATATACTTTAAAGTAATACCACAGGGTACCCACACCATGGGTCTCAAAACTCCAGGTACAAGGGCATCTTCCTACATCAAAACATGCATGGCAAACCCAGAAGATGGTATGCCGTGAGATCGGGAAAGGCTTCTAAAACGCACCTAATTTCTCCTCTCCTTTTGCTCGGGTTCGCCATTCCAGCTGCTTGACTAACCATCTCCCTACTTGGAACATCAGCACCTTTAACCTCCTGTTTCGTCCAGGTTGCAATTTGTCCTGAGGATGAACGGGAAGACGGGGAACCAACGAGAGACTAACCCTAGGTGTTGGGACAGGCACAGGTCACTCCATTTTCCCATCAGGAAGAAGAATGAACCACAGGCTCAGCCTGCCCCCAGAACCAAAATAGGGCCTGAAGCAATCCTGCGCTTTTGCGGCCAGCTCCCAAAAAAGCGAGTAGACAAATGGAGCTCAGGGGCACTGCAATTCACAAACGTGCAGAGTTATAAATGAGAACTCTCGTCCACAAATATATTGAGGGAAGGCAACGAAGAGGATTTGAAAGCAAGGCAGATTTGCAGGAAACAGATTTCAGGAGGTAGATTCGACTCGCCTTTAAAGCACATGAAAAGCGGCAAAACGTTGACAATGATGCCCTTGGCCAAAAAGGGCGTATGCGTCTTTTCCTGAATATATTCAGGAAAAGACGCATACGCCCTTTTTGGCCAACCAAGCAAGCCGGAAGGGCAAATCAGCGCTACAAAGAAGTCTCGCTTGCTCTCGGTCAAAAGGGCCATGCTGAAAAAAGTGTAAAAACCAGAAAAGCAGGACAGGCCATGGAGACATGGGAGCCTTGCTACACTGATGGGCGGGATGTAAATTGCCAACAGGCACTCTGGAGAAGTGTACGGTGTGTCCTGAAACAAGTAATAAACACAGCTTAGAGAGCATAGGGCACTTCCACTCATGGGCGTATAAATTGGGAAAACTAAAAATCAACAAGACACAGGCACCCCAAACTTTACGGCTGCTCTGTTTCCAAGAACCTCCACTTCGGTACACCTTCAATATCCCAGAAAGAGAAAAATGGATAAAGAAATGGTGGTACTTGGCACAATGGAATATCACTCAGCCATGAAATCAATGTCATAAGGCTAGTTAGCGGCATGATGTGTGGATTTAGCAACGATGATTCTAAGTGAAATAAGTCACACAGAAAAAGACACTTATCCTAAGATATCGCTTATAGAGGGAATGTCAAAATCGCTACACTTGAACTGAATTACAAAACAGAACAGAGTCACACCTTTAGAAGACACACTATGGCTGCTTAACGGGAAAGGTGAGGTGGGGTGATGCATAAAACAAGGGTTTGAAATTAGCTCAGAGACCACTCCATAAGCCAAATATGTAATAGACAAGGCCTACTCCCTGCTCAGTGAACTGGACTCAACACCCCCTAGTCACCGCACAAGAATAGATCTGACTAGTAAGAATCTGAAAACCTATGTATCGATATCTCTCTGCAAGTGAATCAAGAGGGTGTAAAGCGGCATAAACACAGCAGGGAAAAGCAGCCGAGCCCCATTCTAAACATAAATTACTTTTAATAACCCACAAAACAAAGACAGTGAAAGAGAGAGAAATTCTTACAAAATTAGTTCAGGGGCTCTTATGTCACCTGGATTAATCATATCTATACCCACAGCTGGATGAGACATAAGGCTGGACACACTTGGGGCTGAGAGGATTGGTGAGGTTGGGTGAGCAAACGCATATACTTTAAAGTAATACCACAGGGTACCCACCTCATGGGTCTCAAAACTCCAGGTACAAGGGCATCTTCCTACATCAAAACATGCATGGCAAACCCAGAAGATGGTATGCCGTGAGATCGGGAAAGGCTTCTAAAACTCACCTAATTTCTCCTCTCCTTGTGCTCGGGTTCGCCATTCCAGCCGCTTGACTAACCATCTCCCTACTTGGAACATCAGCACCGTTATCCTCCTGTTTCGTCCAGGTTGCAATTTGTCCTGAGGATGAACGGGAAGACGGGGAACCAACGAGAGACTAGCCCTAGGTGTTGGGACAGGCACAGGTCACTCCATTTTCCCATCAGGAAGAAGAATGAACCACAGGCTCAGCCTGCCCCCAGAACCAAAATAGGGCCTGAAGCAATCCTGCGCTTTTGCGGCCAGCTCCCAAAAAAGCGAGTAGACAAATGGAGCTCAGGGGCACTGCAATTCACAAACGTGCAGAGTTATAAATGAGAACTCTCGTCCACAAATATATTGAGGGAAGGCAACGAGGAGGATTTGAAAGCAAGGCAGATTTGCAGGAAACAGATTTCAGGAGGTAGATTCGACTCGCCTTTAAAGCACATGAAAATCGGCAAAACGTTGACAATGATGCCCTTGGCCAAAAAGGGCGTATGCGTTTTTTCCTGAATATATTCAGGAAAAAACGCATACGCCCTTTTTGGCCAACCAAGCAAGCCGGAAGGGTAAATCAGCGCTACACAGAAGTCTCGCTTGCCCTCGGTCAAAAGGGCCATGGTGGAAAAAGTGTAAAAACCAGAAAAGCAGGACAGGCCATGGAGACATGGGAGCCTTGCTACACTGATGGGCGGGATGTAAATTGCCAACAGGCACTCTGGAGAAGTGTACGGTGTGTCCTGAAACAAGTAATAAACACTGCTTAGAGAGCATAGGGCACTTCTACTCATGGGCGTATAAATTGGGAAAACTAAAAATCAACAAGAGACAGGCACCGCAAACTTTACGGCTGCTCTGTTTCCAAGAACCTCCACTTCAGTACACCTGCAATATCCCAGAAAGAGAAAAATGGATAAAGAAATGGTGGTACTTGGCACAATGGAATATCACTCAGCCATGAAATCAATGTCATAAGGCTAGTTAGCAGCATGATGAGTGGATTTAGCGACGATGATTCTAAGTGAAATAAGTCACACAGAAAAAGACGCTTATCCTAAGATATCGCTTATAGAGGGAATGTCAAAATCGCTACACTTGAACTGAATTACAAAACAGAACAGAGTCACACCTTTAGAAGACACACTATGGCTGCTTAACGGGAAAGGTGAGGTGGGGTGATGCATAAAACAAGGGTTTGAAATTAGCTCAGAGACCGCTCCATAAGCCAAATATGTAATAGACAAGGCCTACTCCCTGCTCAGTGAACTGGACTCAACACCCCCTAGTCGCCGCACAAGAATAGATCTGACTAGTAAGAATCTGAAAACCTATGTATCGATATCTCTCTGCAAGTGAATCAAGTGGGTGTAAAGCGGCATCAACACAGCAGGGAAAAGCAGCCAAGCCCCATTCTAAACATAAATTACTTTAAAAAACCCTCAAAACAAAGACAGTGAAAGAGAGAGAAATTCTTACAAAATCCGTTCAGGGTCTCTAATGCAACCTGGATCGACCATATCTAGACCCACAGCTGGATGAGACATAAGGCTGGACACTCTTGGGGCTTAGAGGATGGGTGAGGTTGGGGGAGCAAACACAAATACTTTAAAGTAACACCGCGGGGTACCACCCCATGGGTCTCAAATCTCCAGGTACAAGGGCATCTTCTTACATCAAAACATGCATAGGAAACCCAGAAGATGGTATGCCGTGAGATCGGGAAAGGCTTCTAAAACGCACCTCATTTCTCCTCTCCTTGTGCTCGGGTTCGCCATTCCAGCCGCTTGACTAACCATCTCCCTACTTGGAGGATCAGCACCTTTAACCTCCTGTTTCGTCCAGGTTGCAATTTGTCCTGAGGATGAACGGGAAGACGGGCAACCAACGAGAGACTAGCCCTAGGTGTTGGGACAGGCACAGGTCACTCCATTTTCCCATCAGGAAGAAGAATGAACCACAGGCTCAGCCTGCCCCCAGAACCAAAATAGGGCCTGAAGCAATCCTGCGCTTTTGCGGCCAGCTCCCAAAAAAGCGAGGAGACAAATGGAGCTCAGGGGCACTGCAATTCACAAACGTGCAGAGTTATAAATGAGAACTCTCGTCCACAAATATATTGAGGGAAGGCAACGAAGAGGATTAGAAAGCAAGGCAGATTTGCAGGAAACAGATTTCAGGAGGTAGATTCGACTCGCCTTTAAAGCACATGAAAAGCGGCAAAACGTTGACAATGATGCCCTTGGCCAAAAAGGGCGTATGCGTCTTTTCCTGAATATATTCAGGAAAAGACGCATACGCCCTTTTTGGCCAACCAAGCAAGCCGGAAGGGCAAATCAGCGCTACAAAGAAGTCTCGCTTGCCCTCGGTCAAAAGGGCCATGCTGAAAAAAGTGTAAAAAGCAGAAAAGCAGGACAGGCCATGGAGACATGGGAGCCTTGCTACACTGATGGGCGGGATGTAAATTGCCAACAGGCACTCTGGAGAAGGGTACGGTGTGTCCTGAAACAAGTAATAAACACAGCTTAGAGAGCATAGGGCACTTCCACTCATGGGCGTATAAATTGGGAAAACTAAAAATCAACAAGACACAGGCACCCCAAACTTTACGGCTGCTCTGTTTCCAAGAACCTCCACTTCAGTACACCTTCAATATCCCAGGAAAGAGAAAAATGGATAAAGAAATGGTGGTACTTGGCACAATGGAATATCACTCAGCCATGAAATCAATGTCTTAAGGCCAGTTAGCGGCATGATGAGTGGAATTAGCGACGATGATTCTAAGTGAAATAAGTCACACAGAAAAAGATACTTATCCTAAATATCGCTTATACAGGGAATGTCAAAATCGCTACACTTGAACTGAATTACAAAACAGAACAGAGTCACACCTTTAGAAGACACACTATGGCTGCTTAACGGGAAAGGTGAGGTGGGGTGATGCATAAAACAAGGGTTTGAAATTAGCTCAGAGACCGCTCCATAAGGCAAATATGTAATAGACAAGGCCTACTCCCTGCTCAGTGAACTGGACTCAACACACCCTAGTCACCACACAAGAATATATCTGAGTAGTAAGAATCTGAAAACCTATGTATCGATATCTCTCTGCAAGTGAATCAAGAGGGTGTAAAGCGGCATAAACACAGCAGGGAAAAGCAGCCAAACCCCATTCTAAACATACATTACTTTAAAAAACCCACAAAGCAAAGACAGTGAAAGTGAGAGAAATTCTTACAACATCCTTTCAGGGTCTATGATGCAACCTGGATTGACCATATCTAGACCCACAGCTGGATGAGACATAAGGCTGGACACTCTTGGGGCTGAGAGGATTGGTGAGGTTGGGTGAGCAAATGCAGATACTTTAAAGTAATACCGCGGGGTACCACCCCATGGGTCTCAAATCTCCAGGTACAAGGGCATCTTACTACATCAAAACATGCATGGGAAACCCAGAAGATGGTATGCCGTGAGATCGGGAAAAGTTTCTAAAGGGCACCTCATTTCTCCTTTCCTTGTGCTCGGGTTCGCCATTCCAGCCGCTTCACTAACCATCGCGCTACTTGGAGGATCAGCACCTTTAACCTCCTGTTTCGTACAGGTTGCAATTTGTCCTGAGGATGAACGGGAAGACGGGGAACCAACGAGAGACTAGCCCTAGGTGTTGGGACAGGCAAAGGTCACTCCATTTTCCCATCAGGAAGAAGAATGAACCACAGGCTCAGCCTGCCCCCCGGAAGCCGAATAGGGCGTGAAGCAATCCTGCGCTTTTGCGGCCAGCTCCCAAAAAAGCGAGTAAACAAATGGAGCTCAGGGGCACTGCAATTCACAAACGTGCAGAGTTATAAATGAGAACTCTCGTCCACAAATATATTGAGGGAAGGCAACGAGGAGGATTTGAAAGCAAGGCAGATTTGCAGGAAACAGATTTCAGGAGGTAGATTCGACTCGCCTTTAAAGCACATGAAAAGCGGCAAAACGTGGACAATGATGCCCTTGGCCAAAAAGGGCGTATGCGTTTTTTCCTGAATATATTCAGGAAAAGACGCATACGCCCTTTTTGGCCAACCAAGCAAGCCGGAAGGGCAAATCAGCGCTACAAAGAAGTCTCGCTTGCCCTCGGTCAAAAGGGCCATGCCGAAAAAAGTGTAAAAAGCAGAAAAGCAGGACAGGCCATGGAGACATGGGAGCCTTGCTACACTGATGGGCGGGATGTAAATTGCCAACAGGCACTCTGGAGAAGTGTACGGTGTGTCCTGAAACAAGTAATAAACACAGCTTAGAGAGCATAGGGCACTTCCACTCATTGGCGTATAAATTGGGAATACTAAAAATCAACAAGACACAGGCACCCCAACCTTTACGGCTGCTCTGTTTCCAAGAACCTCCACTTCGGTACACCTTCAATATCCCAGAAAGAGAAAAATGGATAAAGAAATGGTGGTACTTGGCACAATGGAATATCACTCAGCCATGAAATCAATGTCATAAGGCTAGGTAGCAGCATGATGAGTGGATTTAGGTACGATGATTCTAAGTGAAATAAGTCACACAGAAAAAGACACTTATCCTAAGATATCGCTTATACAGGGAATGTCAAAATCGCTACACTTGAACTGAATTACAAAACAGAACAGAGTCACACCTTCAGAAGACACACTATGGCTGCTTAACGGGAAAGGTGAGGTTTGGTGATGCATAAAACAAGGGTTTGAAATTAGCTCAGACACCGTTCCATAAGCCAAATATGTAATAGACAAGGCCTACTCCCTGCTCAGTGATCTGGACTCAACACCCCCTAGTCACCACACAATAATATATCTGACTAGTAAGAATCTGAAAACCTATGTATCGATATCTCTCTGCAAGTGAATCAAGAGGGTGTAAAGCGGCATAAACACAGCAGGGAAAAGCAGCCAAGCCCCATTCTAAACATAAATTACTTTAAAAAACCCACAAAACAAAGACAGTGAAAGAGAGAGAAATTCTTACAAAATCTGTTCAGGGTCTCTGATGCAACCTGGATTGACCATATCTAGACACACAGCTGGATGAGACATAAGGCTGGACCCTCTTAGGACTGAGAGGATTGGTGAGGTTGGGTGAGCAAACGCAGATACTTTAAAGTAATACTGCGGGGTACCCACCCCATGGGTCTCAAATCTCCAGGTACAAGGGCATCTTCCTACATCAAAACATGCATGGGAAACCCAGAAGATGGTATGCCGTGAGATCGGGAAAGGATTCTAAAACGCACCTCATTTCTCCTCTCTTTGTGCTTGGGTTCGCAATTCCAGCCGCTTGACTAACCATCTCCCTATTTGGAGAATCAGCACCTTTAACCTCCTGTTTCGTACAGGTTGCAAGTTGTCCTGAGGATGAACGGGAAGACGGGGAAACAAAGAGAGACTAGCCCTAGGTGTTGGGACAGGCACAGGTCACTCCATTTTCCCATCAGGAAGAAGAATGAACCACAGGCTCAGCCTGCGCCCCAGAACCAAAATAGGGCCTGAAGCAATCCTGCGCTTTTGCGGCCAGCTCCCAAAAAAGCGAGTAGACAAATGGAGCTCAGGGGCACTGCAATTCACAAACGTGCAGAGTTATAAATGAGAACTCTCGTCCACAAATATATTGAGGGAAGGCAACGAAGAGGATTTGAAAGCAAGGCAGAATTGCAGGAAACAGATTTCAGGAGGTAGATTCGACTCGCCTTTAAAGCACATGAAAATCGGCAAAACGTTGACAATGATGCCCTTGGCCAAAAAGGGCGTATGCGTTTTTTCCTGAATATATTCAGGAAAAAACGCATACGCCCTTTTTGGCCAACCAAGCAAGCCGGAAGGGCAAATCAGCGCTACAAAGAAGTCTCGCTTGCCCTCGGTCAAAAGGGCCATGCTGAAAAAAGTGTAAAAACCAGAAAAGCAGGACAGGCCATGGAGACATGGGAGCCTTGCTACGCTGATGGGCGGGATGTAAATTGCCAACAGGCACTCTGGAGAAGTGTACGGTGTGTCCTGAAACAAGTAATAAACACAGCTTAGGGAGCATAGGGCACTTCCACTCATGGGCGTATAAATTGAGAATACTAAAAATCAACAAGACACAGGCACCCCAACCTTTACGGCTGCTCTGTTTCCAAGAACCTCCACTTCGGTACACCTTCAATATCCCAGAAAGAGAAAAATGGATAAAGAAATGGTGGTACTTGGCACAATGGAATATCACTCAGCCATGAAATCAATGTCATAAGGCTAGGTAGAAGCATGATGAGTGGATTTAGGTACGATGATTCTAAGTGAAATAAGTCACACAGAAAAAGACACTTATCCTAAGATATCGCTTATAGAGGGAATGTCAAAATCGCTACACTTGAACTGAATTACAAAACAGAACAGAGTCACACCTTTAGAAGACACACTATGGCTGCTTAACGGGAAAGGTGAGGTGGGGTGATGCATAAAACAAGGGTTTGAAATTAGCTCAGACACCGCTCCATAAGCCAAATATGTAATAGACAAGGCCTACTCCCTGCTCAGTGAACTGGACTCAACACCCCCTAGTCACCGCACAAGAATATATCTGACTAGTAACAATCTGAAAACCTATGTATCGATATCTCTCTGCAAGTGAATCAAGAGCGTGTAAAGCGGCATAAACACAGCAGGGAAAAGCAGCCAAGACCCATTCTAAACGTAAATTACTTTAAAAAACCCACAAAACAAAGACAGTGAAAGAGAGAGAAATTCTTACAAAATCCGTTCAGGGTCTCTGATGCAACCTGGATTGACCATATCTAGACCCACAGCTGGATGAGACATAAGGCTGGACACTCTTGGGGCTGAGAGGATTGGTGAGGTTGAGTGAGCAAATGCAGATACTTTAAAGTTACACCGCGGGGTACCCACCCCATGGGTCTCAAATCTCCAGGTACAAGGGCGTCTTCCTACATCAAAACATGCATGGGAAACCCAGAAGATGGTATGCCGTGAGATCGGGAATGCTTTCTAAAACGCACCTCATATCTCCTCTCCTTGTGCTCGGGTTCGCCATTCCAGCCGCTTGACTAACCATCTCCCTACTTGGAGGATCAGCACCTTTAACCTCCTGTTTCGTACAGGTTGCAATTTGTCCTGAGGATGAACGGGAAGACGGGGAACCAACGAGAGACTAGCCCTAGGTGTTGGGACAGGCACAGGTCACTCCATTTTCCCATCAGGAAGAAGAATGAACCACAGGCTCAGCCTGCCCCCCGGAAGCCGAATAGGGCCTGAAGCAATCCTGCGCTTTTGCGGCCAGCTCCCAAAAAAGCGAGTAGACAAATGGAGCTCAGCGGCACTGCAATTCACAAACGTGCAGAGTTATAAATGAGAACTCTCGTCCACAAATATATTGAGGGAAGACAACGAGGAGGATTTGAAAGCAAGGCAGATTTTCAGGAATCAGATTTCAGGAGGTAGATTCGACTCGCCTTTAAAGCACATGAAAAGCGGCAAAACGTTGACAATGATGCCCTTGGCCAAAAAGGGCGTATGCGTCTTTTCCTGAATATATTCAGGAAAAGACGCATACGCCCTTTTTGGCCAACCAAGCAAGCCGGAAGGGCAAATCAGCGCTACAAAGAAGTCTCGCTTGCTCTCGGTCAAAAGGGCCATGCTGAACAAAGTGTAAAAACCAGAAAAGCAGGACAGGCCATGGAGACATGGGAGCCTTGCTACGCTGATGGGCGGGATGTAAATTGCCAACAGGCACTCTGGAGAAGTGTACGGTGTGTCCTGAAACAAGTAATAAACACAGCTTAGAGAGCTTAGGGCACTTCCACTCATGGGCGTATAAATTGGGAAAACTAAAAATCAACAAGACACAGGCACCGCAAACTTTACGGCTGCTCTGTTTCCAAGAACCTCCGCTTCGGTACACCTTCAATATCCCAGGAAAGAGAAAAATGGATAAAGAAATGGTGGTACTTGGCACAATGGAATATCACTCAGCCATGAAATCAATGTCATAAGGCTAGGTAGAAGCATGATGAGTGGATTTAGGTACGATGATTCTAAGTGAAATAAGTCACACAGAAAAAGACACTTATCCTAAGATATCGCTTAGAGAGGGAATGTCAAAATTGCTACACTTGAACTGAATTACAAAACAGAACAGAGTCACACCTTTAGAAGACACACTATGGCTGCTTAACGGGAAAGGTGAGGTGGGGTGATGCATAAAACAAGGGTTTGAAATTAGCTCAGAGACCGCTCCATAAGCCAAATATGTAATAGACAAGGCCTACTCCCTGCTCAGTGAACTGGACTCAACACCCCCTAGTCACCGCACAAGAATATATCTGACTAGTAACAATCTGAAAACCTATGTATCGATATCTCTCTGCAAGTGAATCAAGAGGGTGTAAAGCGGCATAAACACAGCAGGGAAAAGCAGCCAAGCCCCATTCTAAACATAAATTACTTAAAAAAACCCACAAAACAAAGACAGTGAAAGAGAGAGAAATTCTTACAAAATCTGTTCAGGGTCTCTGATGCAACCTGGATTGACCATATCTAGACCCACAGCTGGATGAGACATAAGGCTGGACACTCTTGGGGCTGAGAGGATTGGTGAGGTTGGGTGAGCAAATGCAGATATTTTAAGTAACACCGCGGGGTACCCACCACATGGGTCTCAAATCTCCAGGTACAAGGGCATCTTCCTACATCAAAACACGCATGGGAAACCCAGAAGATGGTATGCCGTGAGATCGGGAAAGGTTTCTAAAACGCACCTCATATCTCCTCTCCTTGTGCTCGGGTTCGCCATTCCAGCCGCTTGACTAACCATCTCCCTACTTGCAGAATCAGCACCTTTAACCTCCTGTTTCGTACAGGTTGCAATTTGTCCTGAGGATGAACGCGAAGACGGGGAACCAACGAGAGACTAGCCCTAGGTTTTGCGACAGGCACAGGTCACTCCATTTTCACATCAGGAAGAAGAATGAACCACAGCCTCAGCCTGCCCCCCAGAACCAAAATAGGGCCTGAAGCAATCCTGCGCATTTGCGGCCAGCTACCAAAAAAGCGAGTAGACAAATGGAGCTCAGGGGCACTGCAATTCACAAACGTGCAGAGTTATAAATGAGAACTCTCGTCCACAAATATATTGAGGGAAGGCAACGAAGAGGATTTGAAAGCAAGGCAGATTTGCAGGAAACAGATTTCAGGAGGTAGATTCGACTCGCCTTTAAAGCACATGAAAAGCGGCAAAACGTTGACAATGATGCCCTTGGCCAAAAAGGGCGTATGCGTTTTTTCCTGAATATATTCACGAAAAAACGCATACGCCCTTTTTGGCCAACC
The DNA here is from genome assembly GCF_028564815.1 of Eubalaena glacialis. NCBI lineage: Eukaryota > Metazoa > Chordata > Mammalia > Artiodactyla > Balaenidae > Eubalaena > Eubalaena glacialis. The sequence continues at coordinate 157,243 of NW_026871293.1, read as the reverse complement.
AAGCAAGCCAGAAGGGCAAATCAGCGCTACAAACGAGTCTCGCTTGCCCTCGGTCAAAAGGGCCATGCTGAACAAAGTGTAAAAAGCAAAAAATCAGGACAGGCCATGGATACATGGGAGCCTTGCTACGCTGATGGGCGGGATGTAAATTGCCAACAGGCACTCTGGAGAAGTGTACGGTGTGTCCTGAAACAAGTAATAAACACAGCTTAGAGAGCATAGGGCACTTCCACTCATGGGCGTATAAATTGGGAAAATTAAAAATCAGCAAGACACAGGCACCCCAAACTTTACGGATGCTCTCTTTCCAAGAACCTCCACTTCGGTACACCTTCAATATCCCAAGAAAGAGAAAAATGGATAAAGAAATGGTAGTACTAGGCACAATGCAATATCACTCAGCCATGAAATCAATGTCATAAGGCTAGTTAGGAGCATGATGAGTGGATTAGGTACGATGATTCTAAGTGAAATAAGTCACACAGAAAAAGACACTTATCCTAAGATATCGCTTATAGAGGGAATGTCAAAATCGCTACACTTGAACTGAATTACAAAACAGAACAGAGTCACACCCTTAGAAGACACACTATGGCTGCTGAACGGGAAAGGTGAGGTGGGGTGATGCATAAAACAAGGGTTTGAAATTAGCTCAGACACCGCTCCATAAGCCAAATATGTAATAGACAAGGCCTACTCCCTGCTCAGTGAACTGGACTCAACACCCCCTAGTCACCGCACAAGAATATATCTGACTAGTAAGAATCTGAAAACCTATGTATCAATATCTCTCTGCAAGTGAATCAAGAGGGTGTAAAGCGGCATAAACACAGCAGGGAAAAGCAGCCAAGCCCCATTCTAAACATAAATTACTTTAAAAAACCCACAAAACAAAGACAGTGAAAGAGAGAGAAATTCTTACAAAATCTGTTCAGGGTCTCTGATGCAACCTGGATTGACCATATCTAGACCCTCAGCTGGATGAGACATAAGGCTGGACACTCTTGGGGCTGAGAGGATTGGTGAGGTTGGGTGAGCAAATGCAGATACTATAAAGTAACACCGCGGGGTACCCACCCCATGGGTCTCAAATCTCCAGGTACAAGGGCATCTTCCTACATCAAAAGACGCATGGGAAACCCAGAAGATGGTATGCCGTGATATCGGGAAAGGTTTCTAAAACGCACCTCATATCTCCTCTCCTTGTGCTCGGGTTCGCCATTCCAGCCGCTTGACTAACCATCTCCCTACTTGCAGAATCAGCACCTTTAAGCTCCTGTTTCGTACAGGTTGCAATTTGTCCTGTGGATGAACGGGAAGATGGGGAACCAACGAGAGACTAGCCCTAGGTGTTGGGACAGGCACAGGTCACTCCATTTTCCCATCAGGAAGAAGAATGAACCACAGGCTCAGCCTGCCCCCCAGAACCAAAATAGGGCCTGAAGCAATCCTGCGCTTTTGCGGCCAGCTCCCAAAAAAGCGAGTAGACAAATGGAGCTCAGTGGCACTGCAATTCACAAACGTGCAGAGTTATAAATGATAACTCTCGTCCACAAATATATTGAGGGAAGGCAACGAAGAGGATTTGAAAGCAAGGCAGATTTGCAGGAAACAGATTTCAGGAGGTAGATTCGACTCGCCTTTAAAGAACATGAAAAGCAGCAAAACGTTGACAATGATGCCCTTGGCCAAAAAGGGCGTATGCGTTTTTTCCTGAATATATTCAGGAAAAAACGCATACGCCCTTTTTGGCCAACCAAGCAAGCCGGAAGGGCAAATCAGCGCTACAAACAAGTCTCGCTTGCCCTCGGTCAAAAGGGCCATGCTGAACAAAGTGTAAAAGCAGAAAAGCAGGACAGGCTATGGAGACATGGGAGCCTTGTTACACTGATGGGCGGGATGTAAATTGCCAACAGGCACTCTGGAGAAGTGTACGGTGTGTCCTGAAACAAGTAATAAACACACCTTAGAGAGCATAGGGCACTTCCACTCATGGGCGTATAAATTGGGAAAACTAAAAATCAACAAGAGACAGGCACCGCAAACTTTACGGCTGCTCTGTTTCCAAGAACCTCCACTTCGGTACACCTTCAATATCCCAGAAAGAGAAAAATGGATAAAGAAATGGTGGTACTTGGCACAATGGAATATCACTCAGCCATGAAATCAATGTCATAAGGCTAGTTAGCAGCATGATGTGTGGATTTAGCGACGATGATTCTAAGTGAAATAAGTCACACAGAAAAAGACGCTTATCCTAAGATATCGCTTATAGAGGGAATGTCAAAATCGCTACACTTGAACTGAATTACAAAACAGAACAGAGGCACACCTTTAGAAGACACACTATGGCTGCATAACGGGAAAGGTGAGGTGGGGTGATGCATAAAACAAGGGTTTGAAATTAGCTCAGAGACCGCTCCATAAGCCAAATATGTAATAGACAAGGCCTACTCCCTGCTCAGTGAACTGGACTCAACACCCCCTAGTCACCGCACAAGAATATATCTGACTAGTAAGAAGCTGAAAACCTATGTATCGATATCTCTCTGCAAGTGAATCAAGAGGGTGTAAAGCGGCATAAACACAGCAGGGAAAAGCAGCCAAGCCCCATTCTAAACATAAATTACTTTAAAAAACCCACAAAACAAAGACAGTGAAAGAGAGAGAAATTCTTACAAAATCCGTTCAGGGTCTCTGATGCAACCTGGATCGACCATATCTAGACCCACAGCTGGATGAGACATAAGGCTGGACACTCTTGGGGCTGAGAGGATTGGTGAGGTTGGGTGAGCAAACACAGATACTTTAAAGTAACACCGCGGGGTACCACCCCATGGGTCTCAAATCTCCAGGTACAAGGGCATCTTCCTACATCAAAACATGCATTGGAACCCCAGAAGATGGTATGCCATGAGATCGGGAAAGGTTTCTAAAACGCACCTCATATCTCCTCACCTTGTGCTCGGGTTCGCCATTCCAGCTGCTTGACTAACATTCTCCCTACTCGCAGAATTAGCACCTTTAACCTCCTGTTTCGTACAGGTTGCAATTTGTCCTGAGGATGAACGGGAAGATGTGGAACCAATGAGAGACTAGCCCTAGGTGTTGGGACAGGCACAGGTCACTCCATTTTCCCATCAGGAAGAAGAATGAACCACAGGCTCAGCCTGCCCCCCGGAAGCCGAATAGGGCCTGAAGCAATCCTGCGCTTTTGTGGCCAGCTCCCAAAAAAGCGAGTAGACAAATGGAGCTCAGGGGCACAGCAATTCACAAACGAGCAGAGTTAAAATGAGAACTCTCGTCCACAAATATATTGAGGGAAGGCAACGAAGAGGATTTGAAAGCAAGGCAGATTTGCAGGAAACAGATTTCAGGAGGTAGATTCGACTCGCCTTTAAAGCACATGAAAAGCGGCAAAACGTTGACAATGATGCCCTTGGCCAAAAAGGGCGTATGCGTTTTTTCCTGAATATATTCAGGAAAAAACGCATACGCCCTTTTTGGCCAACCAAGCAAGCCGGAAGGGCAAATCAGCGCTACAAACAAGTCTCGCTTGCCCTCGGTCAAAAGGACCATGCTGAACAAAGTGTAAAAACCAGAAAAGCAGGACAGGCCATGGAGACATGGGAGCCTTGCTCCGCTGATGGGCGGGATGTAAATTGCCAACAGGCACTCTGGAGAAGTGTACGGTGTGTCCTGAAACAAGTAATAAACACAGCTTAGAGAGCATAGGGCACTTCCACTCATGGGCGTATAAATTGGGAAAACTAAAAATCAACAAGACACAGGCACCCCAAACTTTACGGCTGCTCTGTTTCCAAGAACCTCCACTTCAGTACACCTTCAATATCCCAGGAAAGAGAAAAATGGATAAAGAAATGGTGGTACTTGGCACAATGGAATATCACTCACCCATGAAATCAATGTCTTAAGGCCAGTTAGCAGCATGATGAGTGGAATTAGCGACGATGATTCTTAGTGAAATAAGTCACACAGAAAAAGATACTTATCCTAAATATCGCTTATACAGGGAATGTCAAAATCGCTACACTTCAACTGAATTCCAAAACAGAACAGAGTCACACCTTTAGAAGACACACTATGGCTGCTTAACGGGAAAGGTGAGGTGGGGTGATGCATAAAACAAGGGTTTGAAATTAGCTCAGAGACCGCTCCATAAGCCAAATATGTAATAGACAAGGCCTACTCCCTGCTCATTGAACTGGACTCAACACCCCCTAGTCACCGCACAAGAATATATCTGACTAGTAAGAATCTGAAAACCTATGTATCGATATCTCTCTGCAAGTGAATCAAGAGGGTGTAAAGCGGCATAAACACAGCAGGGAAAAGCAGCCAAGCCCCATTCTAAACATAAATTACTTTAAAAAACCCACAAAACAAAGACAGTGAAAGAGAGAGAAATTCTTACAAAATCCGTTCAGGGTCTCTGATGCAACCTGGATCGACCATATCTAGACCCACAGCTGGATGAGACATAAGGCTGGACACTCTTGGGGCTGAGAGGATTGGTGAGGATGGGTGAGCAAACACAGATACTTTAAAGTAACACCGCGGGGTACCACCCCATGGGTCTCAAATCTCCAGGTACAAGGGCATCTTCCTACATCAAAACATGCATGGGAAACCCAGAAGATGGTATGCCATGAGATCGGGAAAGGTTTCTAAAACGCACCTCATTTCTCCTTTCCTTGTGCTCGGGTTCGCCATTCCAGCCGCTTGACTAACCTTGTCCCTACTTGGAGAATTAGCACCTTTAACCTCCTGTTTCGTACAGGTTGCAATTTGTCCTGAGGATGAACGGGAAGATGGGGAACCAACGAGAGACTAGCCCTAGGTTTTGGGACAGGCACAGGTCACTCCATTTTCCCATCAGGAAGAAGAATGAACCACAGGCTCAGCCTGCCCCCCGTAAGCCAAATAGGGCCTGAAGCAATCCTGCGCTTTTGCGGCCAGCTCCCAAAAAAGCGAGTAGACAAATGGAGCTCAGGGGCACTGCAATTCACAAACGTGCAGAGTTATAAATGATAACTCTCGTCCACAAATATATTGAGGGAAGGCAACGAAGAGGATTTGAAAGCAAGGCAGATTTGCAGGAAACAGATTTCAGGAGGTAGATTCGACTCGCCTTTAAAGCACATGAAAATCGGCAAAACGTTGACAATGATGCCCTTGGCCTAAAAGGGCGTATGCGTTTTTTCCTGAATATATTCAGGAAAAAACGCATACGCCCTTTTTGGCCAACCAAGCAAGCCGGAAGTGCAAATCAGCGCTACAAAGAAGTCTCGCTTGCCCTCGGTCAAAAGGACCATGCTGAACAAAGTGTAAAAAGCAGAAAAGCAGGACAGGCCATGGAGACATGGGAGCCTTGCTACGCTGATGGGCGGGATGTAAATTGCCAACAGGCACTCTGGAGAAGTGTACGGTGTGTCCTGAAACAAGTAATAAACAGAGCTTAGAGAGCATAGGGCACTTCCACTCATGGGCGTATAAATTGGGAAAACTAAAAATCAACAAGACACAGGCACCCCAAACTTTACGGCTGCTCTGTTTCCAAGAACCTCCACTTCGGTACACCTTCAATATCCCAGGAAAGAGAAAAATGGATAAAGAAATGGTGGTACTTGGCACAATGGAATATCACTCAGCCATGAAATCAATGTCTTAAGGCCAGTTAGCAGCATGATGAGTGGATTTAGCGACGATGATTCTAAGTGAAATAAGTCACACAGAAAAATATACTTATCCTAAATATCGCTTATACAGGGAATGTCAAAATCGCTACACTTGAACTGAATTACAAAACAGAACAGAGTCACACCTTTAGAAGACACACTATGGCTGCTTAACGGGAAAGGTGAGGTGGGGTGATGCATAAAACAAGGGTTTGAAATTAGCTCAGAGACCGCTCCAGAAGCCAAATATGTAATAGACAAGGCCTACTCCCTGCTCAGTGAACTGTACTCAACACCCCCTAGTCACCGCACAAGAATAGATCTAACTAGTAAGAATCTGAAAACCTATGTATCGATATCTCTCTGCAAGTGAATCAAGAGGGTGTAAAGCGGCATAAACACAGCAGGGAAAAGCAGCCAAGCCCCATTCTAAACATAAATTACTTTAAAAAACCCACAAAACAAAGACAGTGAAAGAGAGAGAAATTCTTACAAAATCTGTTCAGGGTCTCTGATGCAACCTGGATTGACCATATCTAGACCCACAGCTGGATGAGACATAAGGCTGGACACTCTTGGGGCTGAGAGGATTGGTGAGGTTGGGTGAGCAAATGCAGATACTTTAAAGTAACACCGCGGGGTACCCACCCCATGGGTCTCAAATCTCCAGGTACAAGGGCATCTTCCTACATCAAAACATGCATGGGAAACCCAGAAGATGGTATGCCATGAGATCGGGAAAGGTTTCTAAAACGCACCTCATATCTCCTCTCCTTGTGCTCGGGTTCGCCATTCCAGCCGCTTGACTAACCTTGTCCCTACTTGCAGAATTAGCACCTTTAACCTCCTGTTTCGTACAGGTTGCAATTTGTCCTGAGGATGAACGGGAAGATGGGGAACCAACGAGAGACTAGCCCTAGGTTTTGGGACAGGCAGAGGTCACTCCATTTTCCCATCAGGAAGAAGAATGAACCACAGGCTCAGCCTGCCCCCCGTAAGCCGAATAGGGCCTGAAGCAATCCTGCGCTTTTGCGGCAAGCTCCCAAAAAAGCGAGTAGACAAATGGAGCTCAGGGGCACTGCAATTCACAAACGTGCAGAGTTATAAATGATAACTCTCGTCCAAAAATATATTGAGGGAAGGCAACGAAGAGGATTTGAAAGCAAGGCAGATTTGCAATAAACAGATTTCAGGAGGTAGATTCGACTCGCCTTTAAAGCACATGAAAAGCGGCAAAACGTTGACAATGATGCCCTTGGCCTAAAAGGGCGTATGCGTTTTTTCCTGAATATATTCAGGAAAAAAAGCATACGCCCTTTTTGGCCAACCAAGCAAGCCGGAAGGGCAAATCAGCGCTACAAAGAAGTCTCGCTTGCCCTCGGTCAAAAGGGCCATGCTGAACAAAGTGTAAAAAGCAGAAAAGCAGGACAGGCCATGGAGACATGGGAGCCTTGCTACGCTGATGGGCGGGATGTAAATTGCCAACAGGCACTCTGGAGAAGTGTACGGTGTGTCCTGAAACAAGTAATAAACACAGCTTAGAGAGCATAGGGCACTTCCACTCATGGGCGTATAAATTGGGAAAACTAAAAATCAACAAGACACAGGCACCCCAAAATTTACGGCTGCTCTGTTTCCAAGAACCTCCACTTCGGTACACCTTCAATATCCCAGGAAAGAGAAAAATGGATAAAGAAATGGTGGTACTTGGCACAATGGAATATCACTCAGCCATGAAATCAATGTCTTAAGGCCAGTTAGCAGCATGATGAGTGGATTTAGCGACGATGATTCTAAGTGAAATAAGTCACACAGAAAAAGATACTTATCCTAAATATCGCTTATACAGGGAATGTCAAAATCGCTACACTTCAACTGAATTACAAAACAGAACAGAGTCACACCTTTAGAAGACACACTATGGCTGCTTAACGGGAAAGGTAAGGTGGGGTGATGCATAAAACAAGGGTTTGAAATTACCTCAGAGACCTCTCCATAAGCCAAATATGTAATAGACAAGGCCTACTCCCTGCTCAGTGAACTGGACTCAACACCCCCTAGTCACCGCACAAGAATATATCTGACTAGTAAGAATCTGAAAACCTATGTATCGATATCTCTCTGCAAGTGAATCAAGAGGGTGTAAAGCGGCATAAACACAGCAGGGAAAAGCAGCCAAGCCCCATTCCAAATATAAATTACTTTAAGAAACCCACAAAACAAAGACAGGGAAAGAGAGAGAAATTCTTACAAAATCAGTTCAGGGGCTCTTATGTCACCTGGATTAACCATATCTAGACCCACAGCTGGATGAGACATAAGGCTGGACACTCTTGGGGCTGATAGGATTGGTGAGGTTGGGTGAGCAAACGCATATACTTTAAAGTAATACCACAGGGTACCCACACCATGGGTCTCAAAACTCCAGGTACAAGGGCATCTTCCTACATCAAAACATGCATGGCAAACCCGGAAGATGGTATGCCGTGAGATGGGGAAAGGCTTCTAAAACGCACCTAATTTCTCCTCTCCTTGTGCTCGGGTTCGCCATTCCAGCCGCTTGACTAACCATCTCCCTACTTGGAACATCAGCACCTTTAACCTCCTGTTTCGTCCAGGTTGCAATTTGTCCTGAGGATGAACGGGAAGACGGGGAAATAACGAGAGACTAGCCCTAGGTGTTGGGACAGGCACAGGTCACTCCATTTTCCCATCAGGAAGAAGAATGAACCACAGGCTCAACCTGCCCCCAGAACCAAAATAGGGCCTGAAGCAATCCTGCGCTTTTGCGGCCAGCTCCCAAAAAAGCGAGTAGACAAATGGAGCTCAGGGGCACTGCAATTCACAAACGTGCAGAGTTATAAATGAGAACTCTCGTCCACAAATATATTGAGGGAAGGCAACGAAGAGGATTTGAAAGCAAGGCAGATTTGCAGGAAACAGATTTCAGGAGGTAGATTCGACTCGCCTTTAAAGCACATGAAAAGCGGCAAAACGTTGACAATGATGCCCTTGGCCAAAAAGGGCGTATGCGTCTTTTCCTGAATATATTCAGGAAAAGACGCATACGCCCTTTTTGGCCAACCAAGCAAGCCGGAAGGGCAAATCAGCGCTACAAAGAAGTCTCGCTTGCCCTCGGTCAAAAGGGCCATGCTGAACAAAGTGTAAAAACCAGAAAAGCAGGACAGGCCATGGAGACATGGGAGCCTTGCTACACTGATGGGCGGGATGTAAATTGCCAACAGGCACTCTGGAGAAGTGTACGGTGTGTCCTGAAACAAGTAATAAACACTGCTTAGAGAGCATAGGGCACTTCTACTCATTGGCGTATAAATGGGGAAAACTAAAAATCAACAAGAGACAGGCACCGCAAACTTTACGGCTGCTCTGTTTCCAAGAACCTCCACTTCAGTACACCTTCAATATCCCAGAAAGAGAAAAATGGATAAAGAAATGGTGGTACTTGGCACAATGGAATATCACTCAGCCATGAAATCAATGTCATAAGGCTAGTTAGCAGCATGATGAGTGGATTTAGCGACGATGATTCTAAGTGAAATAAGTCACACAGAAAAAGACGCTTATCCTAAGATATCGCTTATAGAGGGAATGTCAAAATCGCTACACTTGAACTGAATTACAAAACAGAACAGAGTCACACCTTTAGAAGACACACTATGGCTGCTTAACGGGAAAGGTGAGGTGGGGTGATGCATAAAACAAGGGTTTGAAATTAGCTCAGAGACCGCTCCAGAAGCCAAATATGTAATAGACAAGGCCTACTCCCTGCTCAGTGAACTGTACTCAACACCCCCTAGTCACCGCACAAGAATAGATCTAACTAGTAAGAATCTGAAAACCTATGTATCGATATCTCTCTGCAAGTGAATCAAGAGGGTGTAAAGCGGCATAAACACAGCAGGGAAAAGCAGCCAAGCCCCATTCTAAACATAAATTACTTTAAAAAACCCACAAAACAAAGACAGTGAAAGAGAGAGAAATTCTTACAAAATCTGTTCAGGGTCTCTGATGCAACCTGGATTGACCATATCTAGACCCACAGCTGGATGAGACATAAGGCTGGACACTCTTGGGGCTGAGAGGATTGGTGAGGTTGGGTGAGCAAATGCAGATACTTTAAAGTAACACCGCGGGGTACCCACCCCATGGGTCTCAAATCTCCAGGTACAAGGGCATCTTCCTACATCAAAACATGCATGGGAAACCCAGAAGATGGTATGCCATGAGATCGGGAAAGGTTTCTAAAACGCACCTCATATCTCCTCTCCTTGTGCTCGGGTTCGCCATTCCAGCCGCTTGACTAACCTTGTCCCTACTTGCAGAATTAGCACCTTTAACCTCCTGTTTCGTACAGGTTGCAATTTGTCCTGAGGATGAACGGGAAGATGGGGAACCAACGAGAGACTAGCCCTAGGTTTTGGGACAGGCAGAGGTCACTCCATTTTCCCATCAGGAAGAAGAATGAACCACAGGCTCAGCCTGCCCCCCGTAAGCCGAATAGGGCCTGAAGCAATCCTGCGCTTTTGCGGCAAGCTCCCAAAAAAGCGAGTAGACAAATGGAGCTCAGGGGCACTGCAATTCACAAACGTGCAGAGTTATAAATGATAACTCTCGTCCAAAAATATATTGAGGGAAGGCAACGAAGAGGATTTGAAAGCAAGGCAGATTTGCAATAAACAGATTTCAGGAGGTAGATTCGACTCGCCTTTAAAGCACATGAAAAGCGGCAAAACGTTGACAATGATGCCCTTGGCCTAAAAGGGCGTATGCGTTTTTTCCTGAATATATTCAGGAAAAAAAGCATACGCCCTTTTTGGCCAACCAAGCAAGCCGGAAGGGCAAATCAGCGCTACAAAGAAGTCTCGCTTGCCCTCGGTCAAAAGGGCCATGCTGAACAAAGTGTAAAAAGCAGAAAAGCAGGACAGGCCATGGAGACATGGGAGCCTTGCTACGCTGATGGGCGGGATGTAAATTGCCAACAGGCACTCTGGAGAAGTGTACGGTGTGTCCTGAAACAAGTAATAAACACAGCTTAGAGAGCATAGGGCACTTCCACTCATGGGCGTATAAATTGGGAAAACTAAAAATCAACAAGACACAGGCACCCCAAAATTTACGGCTGCTCTGTTTCCAAGAACCTCCACTTCGGTACACCTTCAATATCCCAGGAAAGAGAAAAATGGATAAAGAAATGGTGGTACTTGGCACAATGGAATATCACTCAGCCATGAAATCAATGTCTTAAGGCCAGTTAGCAGCATGATGAGTGGATTTAGCGACGATGATTCTAAGTGAAATAAGTCACACAGAAAAAGATACTTATCCTAAATATCGCTTATAGAGGGAATGTCAAAATCGCTACACTTGAACTGAATTACAAAACAGAACAGAGTCACACCTTTAGAAGACACACTATGGCTGCTTAACGGGAAAGGTAAGGTGGGGTGATGCATAAAACAAGGGTTTGAAATTAGCTCAGAGACCGCTCCATAAGCCAAATATGTAATAGACAAGGCCTACTCCCTGCTCAGTGAACTGGACTCAACACCCCCTAGTCACCGCACAAGAATATATCTGACTAGTAAGAATCTGAAAACCTATGTATCGATATCTCTCTGCAAGTGAATCAAGAGGGTGTAAAGCGGCATAAACACAGCAGGGAAAAGCAGCCAAGCCCCATTCCAAATATAAATTACTTTAAAAAACCCACAAAACAAAGACAGTGAAAGAGAGAGAAATTCTTACAAAATCAGTTCAGGGGCTCTTATGTCACCTGGATTAACCATATCTAGACCCACAGCTGGATGAGACATAAGGCTGGACACTCTTGGGGCTGATAGGATTGGTGAGGTTGGGTGAGCAAACGCATATACTTTAAAGTAATACCACAGGGTACCCACACCATGGGTCTCAAAACTCCAGGTACAAGGGCATCTTCCTACATCAAAACATGCATGGCAAACCCAGAAGATGGTATGCCGTGAGATCGGAAAAGGATTCTAAAACGCACCTCATTTCTCCTCTCCTTGTGCTCGGGTTCACCATTCCAGCCGCTTGACTAACCATCTCCCTACTTGGAGGATCAGCACCTTTAACCTCCTATTTCGTACAAGTTGCAATTTGTCCTGAGGATGAACGGGAAGACGGGGAACCAACGAGAGACTAGCCCTAGGTGTTGGGACAGGCACAGGTCACTCCATTTTCCCATCAGGAAGAAGAATGAACCACAGGCTCAGCCTGCCCCCCGGAAGCCGAATAGGGCCTGAAGCAATCCTGCGCTTTTGCGGCCAGCTCCCAAAAAAGCGAGTAGACAAATGGAGCTCAGGGGCACTGCAATTCACAAACGTGCAGAGTTATAAATGAGAACTCTCGTCCACAAATATATTGAGGGAAGGCAACGAAGAGGATTTGAAAGCAAGGCAGATTTGCAGGAAACAGATTTCAGGAGGTAGATTCGACTCGCCTTTAAAGCACATGAAAAGCGGCAAAACGTTAACAATGATGCCCTTGGCCAAAAAGGGCGTATGCGTCTTTTCCTGAATATATTCAGGAAAAGACGCATACGCCCTTTTTGGCCAACCAAGCAAGCCGGAAGGGCAAATCAGCGCTACAAAGAAGTCTCGCTTGCCCTCGGTCAAAAGGGCCATGCTGAAAAAAGTGTAAAAACCAGAAAAGCAGGACAGGCCATGGAGACATGGGAGCCTTGCTACACTGATGGGCGGGATGTAAATTGCCAACAGGCACTCTGGAGAAGTGTACGGTGTGTCCTGAAACAAGTAATAAACACAGCTTAGAGAGCATAGGGCACTTCCACTCATGGGCGTATAAATTGGGAAAACTAAAAATCAACAAGACACAGGCACCCCAAACTTTACGGCTGCTCTGTTTCCAAGAACCTCCACTTCGGTACACCTTCAATATCCCAGAAAGAGAAAAATGGATAAAGAAATGGTGGTACTTGGCACAATGGAATATCACTCAGCCATGAAATCAATGTCATAAGGCTAGTTAGCGGCATGATGTGTGGATTTAGCAACGATGATTCTAAGTGAAATAAGTCACACAGAAAAAGACACTTATCCTAAGACATCGCTTATAGAGGGAATGTCAAAATCGCTACACTTGAACTGAATTACAAAACAGAACAGAGTCACACCTTTAGAAGACACACTATGGCTGCTTAACGGGAAAGGTGAGGTGGGGTGATGCATAAAACAAGGGTTTGAAATTAGCTCAGAGACCGCTCCATAAGCCAAATATGTAATAGACAAGGCCTACTCCCTGCTCAGTGAACTGGACTCAACACACCCTAGTCACCACACAAGAATATATCTGACTAGTAAGAATCTGAAAACCTATGTATCGATATCTCTCTGCAAGTGAATCAAGAGGGTGTAAAGCGGCATAAACACAGCAGGGAAAAGCAGCCAAGACCCATTCTAAACATAAATTACTTTAAAAAACCCACAAAACAAAGACAGTGAAAGAGAGAGAAATTCTTACAAAATCTGTTCAGCGTCTCTGATGCAACCTGGATAGACCATATCTAGACCCACAGCTGGATGAGACATAAGGCTGGACACTCTTGGGGCTGAGAGGATTGGTGAGGTTGGGTGAGCAAATGCAGATACTTTAAAGTAACACCGCGGGGTACCCACCCCATGGGTCTCAAATCTCCAGGTACAAGGGCATCTTCCTACATCAAAACATGCATGGGAAACCCAGAAGATGGTATGCCATGATATCGGGAATGGTTTCTAAAACGCAACTCATATCTCCTCTCCTTGTGCTCGGGTTCGCCATTCCAGCCGCTTGACTAACCATCTCCCTACTTTCAGAATTAGCACCTTTAACCTCCTGTTTCGTACAGGTTGCAATTTGTCCTGAGGATGAACGGGAAGATGGGGAACCAACGAGAGACTAGCCCTAGGTGTTGGGACAGGCACACGTCACTCCATTTTCCCATCAGGAAGAAGAATGAACCACAGGCTCAGCCTGCCCCCCGGAAGCCGAATAGGGCCTGAAGCAATCCTGCGCTTTTGCGGCCAGCTCCCAAAAAAGCGAGTAGACAAATGGAGCTCAGGGGCACTGCAATTCACAAACGTGCAGAGTTATAAATGATAACTCTCGTCCACAAATATATTGAGGGAAGGCAACGAAGAGGATTTGAAAGCAAGGCAGATTTCCAGGAAACAGATTTCAGGAGGTAGATTCGACTCGCCTTTAAAGCACATGAAAAGCGGCAAAACGTTGACAATGATGCCCTTGGCCAAAAAGGGCGTATGCGTTTTTTCCTGAATATATTCAGGAAAAAACGCATACGCCCTTTTTGGCCAACCAAGCAAGCCGGAAGGGCAAATCAGCACTACAAAGAAGTCTCGCTTGCCCTCGGTCAAAAGGGCCATGCTGAAAAAAGTGGAAAAACCAGAAAAGCAGGACAGGCCATGGAGACATGGGAGCCTTGCTACGCTGATGGGCGGGATGTAAATTGCCAACAGGCACTCTGGAGAAGTGTACGGTGTGTCCTGAAACAAGTAATAAACACAGCTTAGAGAGCATAGGGCACTTCCACTCATGGGCGTATAAATTGGGAAAACTAAAAATCAACAAGACACAGGCACCCCAAACTTTACGGCTGCTCTGTTTCCAAGAACCTCCACTTCGGTACACCTTGAATATCCCAGGAAAGAGAAAAATGGATAAAGAAATGGTGGTACTTGGCACAATGGAATATCACTCAGCCATGAAATCAATGTCTTAAGGCCAGTTAGCAGCATGATGAGTGGATTTAGCGACGATGATTCTAAGTGAAATAAGTCACACAGAAAATGACACTTATCCTAAATATCGCTTATACAGGGAATGTCAAAATCGCTACACTTGAACTGAATTACAAAACAGAACAGAGTCACACCTTTAGAAGACACACTATGGCTGCTTAACGGGAAAGGTGAGGTGGGGTGATGCATAAAACAAGGGTTTGAAATTAGCTCAGAGACCGCTCCAGAAGCCAAATATGTAATAGACAAGGCCTACTCCCTGCTCAGTGAACTGGACTCAACACCCCCTAGTCACCGCACAAGAATATATCTGACTAGTAAGAATCTGAAAACCTATGTATCGATATCTCTCTGCAAGTGAATCAAGAGGGTGTAAAGCGGCATAAACACAGCAGGGAAAAGCAGCCGAGCCCCATTCTAAACATAAATTACTTTTAATAACCCACAAAACAAAGACAGTGAAAGAGAGAGAAATTCTTACAAAATTAGTTCAGGGGCTCTTATGTCACCTGGATTAACCATATCTAGACCCACAGCTGGATGAGACATAAGGCTGGACACTCTTGGGGCTGATAGGATTGGTGAGGTTGGGTGAGCAAACGCATATACTTTAAAGTAATACCACAGGGTACCCACACCATGGGTCTCAAAACTCCAGGTACAAGGGCATCTTCCTACATCAAAACATGCATGGCAAACCCAGAAGATGGTATGCCGTGAGATCGGGAAAGGCTTCTAAAACGCACCTAATTTCTCCTCTCCTTTTGCTCGGGTTCGCCATTCCAGCTGCTTGACTAACCATCTCCCTACTTGGAACATCAGCACCTTTAACCTCCTGTTTCGTCCAGGTTGCAATTTGTCCTGAGGATGAACGGGAAGACGGGGAACCAACGAGAGACTAACCCTAGGTGTTGGGACTGGCACAGGTCACTCCATTTTCCCATCAGGAAGAAGAATGAACCACAGGCTCAGCCTGCCCCCAGAACCAAAATAGGGCCTGAAGCAATCCTGCGCTTTTGCGGCCAGCTCCCAAAAAAGCGAGTAGACAAATGGAGCTCAGGGGCACTGCAATTCACAAACGTGCAGAGTTATAAATGAGAACTCTCGTCCACAAATATATTGAGGGAAGGCAACGAAGAGGATTTGAAAGCAAGGCAGATTTGCAGGAAACAGATTTCAGGAGGTAGATTCGACTCGCCTTTAAAGCACATGAAAAGCGGCAAAACGTTGACAATGATGCCCTTGGCCAAAAAGGGCGTATGCGTCTTTTCCTGAATATATTCAGGAAAAGACGCATACGCCCTTTTTGGCCAACCAAGCAAGCCGGAAGGGCAAATCAGCGCTACAAAGAAGTCTCGCTTGCTCTCGGTCAAAAGGGCCATGCTGAAAAAAGTGTAAAAACCAGAAAAGCAGGACAGGCCATGGAGACATGGGAGCCTTGCTACACTGATGGGCGGGATGTAAATTGCCAACAGGCACTCTGGAGAAGTGTACGGTGTGTCCTGAAACAAGTAATAAACACAGCTTAGAGAGCATAGGGCACTTCCACTCATGGGCGTATAAATTGGGAAAACTAAAAATCAACAAGACACAGGCACCCCAAACTTTACGGCTGCTCTGTTTCCAAGAACCTCCACTTCGGTACACCTTCAATATCCCAGAAAGAGAAAAATGGATAAAGAAATGGTGGTACTTGGCACAATGGAATATCACTCAGCCATGAAATCAATGTCATAAGGCTAGTTAGCGGCATGATGTGTGGATTTAGCAACGATGATTCTAAGTGAAATAAGTCACACAGAAAAAGACACTTATCCTAAGATATCGCTTATAGAGGGAATGTCAAAATCGCTACACTTGAACTGAATTACAAAACAGAACAGAGTCACACCTTTAGAAGACACACTATGGCTGCTTAACGGGAAAGGTGAGGTGGGGTGATGCATAAAACAAGGGTTTGAAATTAGCTCAGAGACCACTCCATAAGCCAAATATGTAATAGACAAGGCCTACTCCCTGCTCAGTGAACTGGACTCAACACCCCCTAGTCACCGCACAAGAATAGATCTGACTAGTAAGAATCTGAAAACCTATGTATCGATATCTCTCTGCAAGTGAATCAAGAGGGTGTAAAGCGGCATAAACACAGCAGGGAAAAGCAGCCGAGCCCCATTCTAAACATAAATTACTTTTAATAACCCACAAAACAAAGACAGTGAAAGAGAGAGAAATTCTTACAAAATTAGTTCAGGGGCTCTTATGTCACCTGGATTAACCATATCTATACCCACAGCTGGATGAGACATAAGGCTGGACACACTTGGGGCTGAGAGGATTGGTGAGGTTGGGTGAGCAAACGCATATACTTTAAAGTAATACCACAGGGTACCCACCCCATGGGTCTCAAAACTCCAGGTACAAGGGCATCTTCCTACATCAAAACATGCATGGCAAACCCAGAAGATGGTATGCCGTGAGATCGGGAAAGGCTTCTAAAACTCACCTAATTTCTCCTCTCCTTGTGCTCGGGTTCGCCATTCCAGCCGCTTGACTAACCATCTCCCTACTTGGAACATCAGCACCGTTAACCTCCTGTTTCGTCCAGGTTGCAATTTGTCCTGAGGATGAACGGGAAGACGGGGAACCAACGAGAGACTAGCCCTAGGTGTTGGGACAGGCACAGGTCACTCCATTTTCCCATCAGGAAGAAGAATGAACCACAGGCTCAGCCTGCCCCCCAGAACCAAAATAGGGCCTGAAGCAATCCTGCGCTTTTGCGGCCAGCTCCCAAAAAAGTGAGTAGACAAATGGAGCTCAGGGGCACTGCAATTCACAAACGTGCAGAGTTATAAATGAGAACTCTCGTCCACAAATATATTGAGGGAAGGCAACGAGGAGGATTTGAAAGCAAGGCAGATTTGCAGGAAACAGATTTCAGGAGGTAGATTCGACTCGCCTTTAAAGCACATGAAAATCGGCAAAACGTTGACAATGATGCCCTTGACCAAAAAGGGCGTATGCGTTTTTTCCTGAATATATTCAGGAAAAAACGCATACGCCCTTTTTGGCCAACCAAGCAAGCCGGAAGGGCAAATCAGCGCTACACAGAAGTCTCGCTTGCCCTCGGTCAAAAGGGCCATGGTGGAAAAAGTGTAAAAACCAGAAAAGCAGGACAGGCCATGGAGACATGGGAGCCTTGCTACACTGATGGGCGGGATGTAAATTGCCAACAGGCACTCTGGAGAAGTGTACGGTGTGTCCTGAAACAAGTAATAAACACTGCTTAGAGAGCATAGGGCACTTCTACTCATGGGCGTATAAATTGGGAAAACTAAAAATCAACAAGAGACAGGCACCGCAAACTTTACGGCTGCTCTGTTTCCAAGAACCTCCACTTCAGTACACCTTCAATATCCCAGAAAGAGAAAAATGGATAAAGAAATGGTGGTACTTGGCACAATGGAATATCACTCAGCCATGAAATCAATGTCATAAGGCTAGTTAGCAGCATGATGAGTGGATTTAGCGACGATGATTCTAAGTGAAATAAGTCACACAGAAAAAGACGCTTATCCTAAGATATCGCTTATAGAGGGAATGTCAAAATCGCTACACTTGAACTGAATTACAAAACAGAACAGAGTCACACCTTTAGAAGACACACTATGGCTGCTTAACGGGAAAGGTGAGGTGGGGTGATGCATAAAACAAGGGTTTGAAATTAGCTCAGAGACCGCTCCATAAGCCAAATATGTAATAGACAAGGCCTACTCCCTGCTCAGTGAACTGGACTCAACACCCCCTAGTCGCCGCACAAGAATAGATCTGACTAGTAAGAATCTGAAAACCTATGTATCGATATCTCTCTGCAAGTGAATCAAGAGGGTGTAAAGCGGCATAAACACAGCAGGGAAAAGCAGCCAAGCCCCATTCTAAACATAAATTACTTTAAAAAACCCTCAAAACAAAGACAGTGAAAGAGAGAGAAATTCTTACAAAATCCGTTCAGGGTCTCTGATGCAACCTGGATCGACCATATCTAGACCCACAGCTGGATGAGACATAAGGCTGGACACTCTTGGGGCTTAGAGGATTAGTGAGGTTGGGGGAGCAAACACAAATACTTTAAAGTAACACCGCGGGGTACCACCCCATGGGTCTCAAATCTCCAGGTACAAGGGCATCTTCCTACATCAAAACATGCATGGGAAACCCAGAAGATGGTATGCCGTGAGATCGGGAAAGGCTTCTAAAACGCACCTCATTTCTCCTCTCCTTGTGCTCGGGTTCGCCATTCCAGCCGCTTGACTAACCATCTCCCTACTTGGAGGATCAGCACCTTTAACCTCCTGTTTCGTCCAGGTTGCAATTTGTCCTGAGGATGAACGGGAAGACGGGCAACCAACGAGAGACTAGCCCTAGGTGTTGGGACAGGCACAGGTCACTCCATTTTCCCATCAGGAAGAAGAATGAACCACAGGCTCAGCCTGCCCCCAGAACCAAAATAGGGCCTGAAGCAATCCTGCGCTTTTGCGGCCAGCTCCCAAAAAAGCGAGGAGACAAATGGAGCTCAGGGGCACTGCAATTCACAAACGTGCAGAGTTATAAATGAGAACTCTCGTCCACAAATATATTGAGGGAAGGCAACGAGGAGGATTTGAAAGCAAGGCAGATTTGCAGGAAACAGATTTCAGGAGGTAGATTCGACTCGCCTTTAAAGCACATGAAAATCGGCAAAACGTTGACAATGATGCCCTTGGCCAAAAAGGGCGTATGCGTTTTTTCCTGAATATATTCAGGAAAAAACGCATACGCCCTTTTTGGCCAACCAAGCAAGCCGGAAGGGCAAATCAGCGCTACACAGAAGTCTCGCTTGCCCTCGGTCAAAAGGGCCATGGTGGAAAAAGTGTAAAAACCAGAAAAGCAGGACAGGCCATGGAGACATGGGAGCCTTGCTACACTGATGGGCGGGATGTAAATTGCCAACAGGCACTCTGGAGAAGTGTACGGTGTGTCCTGAAACAAGTAATAAACACTGCTTAGAGAGCATAGGGCACTTCTACTCATGGGCGTATAAATTGGGAAAACTAAAAATCAACAAGAGACAGGCACCGCAAACTTTACGGCTGCTCTGTTTCCAAGAACCTCCACTTCAGTACACCTTCAATATCCCAGAAAGAGAAAAATGGATAAAGAAATGGTGGTACTTGGCACAATGGAATATCACTCAGCCATGAAATCAATGTCATAAGGCTAGTTAGCAGCATGATGAGTGGATTTAGCGACGATGATTCTAAGTGAAATAAGTCACACAGAAAAAGACGCTTATCCTAAGATATCGCTTATAGAGGGAATGTCAAAATCGCTACACTTGAACTGAATTACAAAACAGAACAGAGTCACACCTTTAGAAGACACACTATGGCTGCTTAACGGGAAAGGTGAGGTGGGGTGATGCATAAAACAAGGGTTTGAAATTAGCTCAGAGACCGCTCCATAAGCCAAATATGTAATAGACAAGGCCTACTCCCTGCTCAGTGAACTGGACTCAACACCCCCTAGTCGCCGCACAAGAATAGATCTGACTAGTAAGAATCTGAAAACCTATGTATCGATATCTCTCTGCAAGTGAATCAAGAGGGTGTAAAGCGGCATAAACACAGCAGGGAAAAGCAGCCAAGCCCCATTCTAAACATAAATTACTTTAAAAAACCCTCAAAACAAAGACAGTGAAAGAGAGAGAAATTCTTACAAAATCCGTTCAGGGTCTCTGATGCAACCTGGATCGACCATATCTAGACCCACAGCTGGATGAGACATAAGGCTGGACACTCTTGGGGCTTAGAGGATTGGTGAGGTTGGGGGAGCAAACACAAATACTTTAAAGTAACACCGTGGGGTACCACCCCATGGGTCTCAAATCTCCAGGTACAAGGGCATCTTCCTACATCAAAACATGCATGGGAAACCCAGAAGATGGTATGCCGTGAGATCGGGAAAGGCTTCTAAAACGCACCTCATTTCTCCTCTCCTTGTGCTCGGGTTCGCCATTCCAGCCGCTTGACTAACCATCTCCCTACTTGGAGGATCAGCACCTTTAACCTCCTGTTTCGTCCAGGTTGCAATTTGTCCTGAGGATGAACGGGAAGACGGGCAAGCAACGAGAGACTAGCCCTAGGTGTTGGGACAGGCACAGGTCACTCCATTTTCCCATCAGGAAGAAGAATGAACCACAGGCTCAGCCTGCCCCCAGAACCAAAATAGGGCCTGAAGCAATCCTGCGCTTTTGCGGCCAGCTCCCAAAAAAGCGAGGAGACAAATGGAGCTCAGGGGCACTGCAATTCACAAACGTGCAGAGTTATAAATGAGAACTCTCGTCCACAAATATATTGAGGGAAGGCAACGAAGAGGATTTGAAAGCAAGGCAGATTTGAAGGAAACAGATTTCAGGAGGTAGATTCGACTCGCCTTTAAAGCACATGAAAAGCGGCAAAACGTTGACAATGATGCCCTTGGCCAAAAAGGGCGTATGCGTCTTTTCCTGAATATATTCAGGAAAAGACGCATACGCCCTTTTTGGCCAACCAAGCAAGCCGGAAGCGCAAATCAGCGCTACAAAGAAGTCTCGCTTGCCCTCGCTCAAAAGGGCCATGCTGAACAAAGTGTAAAAAGCAGAAAAGCAGGACAGGCCATGGAGACATGGGAGCCTTGCTACACTGATGGGCGGGATGTAAATTGCCAACAGGCACTCTGGAGAAGTGTACGGTGTGTCCTGAAACAAGTAATAAACACAGCTTAGAGAGCATAGGGCACTTCCACTCATGGGCGTATAAATTGGGAAAACTAAAAATCAACAAGACACAGGCACCCCAAACTTTACGGCTGCTCTGTTTCCAAGAACCTCCACTTCAGTACACCTTCAATATCCCAGGAAAGAGAAAAATGGATAAAGAAATGGTGGTACTTGGCACAATGGAATATCACTCAGCCATGAAATCAATGTCTTAAGGCCAGTTAGCGGCATGATGAGTGGAATTAGCGACGATGATTCTAAGTGAAATAAGTCACACAGAAAAAGATACTTATCCTAAATATCGCTTATACAGGGAATGTCAAAATCGCTACACTTGAACTGAATTACAAAACAGAACAGAGTCACACCTTTAGAAGACACACTATGGCTGCTTAACGGGAAAGGTGAGGTGGGGTGATGCATAAAACAAGGGTTTGAAATTAGCTCAGAGACCGCTCCATAAGGCAAATATGTAATAGACAAGGCCTACTCCCTGCTCAGTGAACTGGACTCAACACACCCTAGTCACCACACAAGAATATATCTGAGTAGTAAGAATCTGAAAACCTATGTATCGATATCTCTCTGCAAGTGAATCAAGAGGGTGTAAAGCGGCATAAACACAGCAGGGAAAAGCAGCCAAACCCCATTCTAAACATACATTACTTTAAAAAACCCACAAAGCAAAGACAGTGAAAGTGAGAGAAATTCTTACAACATCCTTTCAGGGTCTATGATGCAACCTGGATTGACCATATCTAGACCCACAGCTGGATGAGACATAAGGCTGGACACTCTTGGGGCTGAGAGGATTGGTGAGGTTGGGTGAGCAAATGCAGATACTTTAAAGTAATACCGCGGGGTACCACCCCATGGGTCTCAAATCTCCAGGTACAAGGGCATCTTACTACATCAAAACATGCATGGGAAACCCAGAACATGGTATGCCGTGAGATCGGGAAAAGTTTCTAAAGCGCACCTCATTTCTCCTTTCCTTGTGCTCGGGTTCGCCATTCCAGCCGCTTCACTAACCATCGCGCTACTTGGAGGATCAGCACCTTTAACCTCCTGTTTCGTACAGGTTGCAATTTGTCCTGAGGATGAACGGGAAGACGGGGAACCAACGAGAGACTAGCCCTAGGTGTTGGGACAGGCAAAGGTCACTCCATTTTCCCATCAGGAAGAAGAATGAACCACAGGCTCAGCCTGCCCCCCGGAAGCCGAATAGGGCCTGAAGCAATCCTGCGCTTTTGCGGCCAGCTCCCAAAAAAGCGAGTAAACAAATGGAGCTCAGGGGCACTGCAATTCACAAACGTGCAGAGTTATAAATGAGAACTCTCGTCCACAAATATATTGAGGGAAGGCAACGAGGAGGATTTGAAAGCAAGGCAGATTTGCAGGAAACAGATTTCAGGAGGTAGATTCGACTCGCCTTTAAAGCACATGAAAAGCGGCAAAACGTGGACAATGATGCCCTTGGCCAAAAAGGGCGTATGCGTTTTTTCCTGAATATATTCAGGAAAAGACGCATACGCCCTTTTTGGCCAACCAAGCAAGCCGGAAGGGCAAATCAGCGCTACAAAGAAGTCTCGCTTGCCCTCGGTCAAAAGGGCCATGCCGAAAAAAGTGTAAAAAGCAGAAAAGCAGGACAGGCCATGGAGACATGGGAGCCTTGCTACACTGATGGGCGGGATGTAAATTGCCAACAGGCACTCTGGAGAAGTGTACGGTGTGTCCTGAAACAAGTAATAAACACAGCTTAGAGAGCATAGGGCACTTCCACTCATGGGCGTATAAATTGGGAATACTAAAAATCAACAAGACACAGGCACCCCAACCTTTACGGCTGCTCTGTTTCCAAGAACCTCCACTTCGGTACACCTTCAATATCCCAGAAAGAGAAAAATGGATAAAGAAATGGTGGTACTTGGCACAATGGAATATCACTCAGCCATGAAA
The DNA here is from genome assembly GCF_028564815.1 of Eubalaena glacialis. NCBI lineage: Eukaryota > Metazoa > Chordata > Mammalia > Artiodactyla > Balaenidae > Eubalaena > Eubalaena glacialis. Next base: position 133,991 of record NW_026871293.1, on the reverse strand, counting down.
TCAATGTCATAAGGCTAGGTAGCAGCATGATGAGTGGATTTAGGTACGATGATTCTAAGTGAAATAAGTCACACAGAAAAAGACACTTATCCTAAGATATCGCTTATACAGGGAATGTCAAAATCGCTACACTTGAACTGAATTACAAAACAGAACAGAGTCACACCTTCAGAAGACACACTATGGCTGCTTAACGGGAAAGGTGAGGTTTGGTGATGCATAAAACAAGGGTTTGAAATTAGCTCAGACACCGTTCCATAAGCCAAATATGTAATAGACAAGGCCTACTCCCTGCTCAGTGATCTGGACTCAACACCCCCTAGTCACCACACAATAATATATCTGACTAGTAAGAATCTGAAAACCTATGTATCGATATCTCTCTGCAAGTGAATCAAGAGGGTGTAAAGCGGCATAAACACAGCAGGGAAAAGCAGCCAAGCCCCATTCTAAACATAAATTACTTTAAAAAACCCACAAAACAAAGACAGTGAAAGAGAGAGAAATTCTTACAAAATCTGTTCAGGGTCTCTGATGCAACCTGGATTGACCATATCTAGACACACAGCTGGATGAGACATAAGGCTGGACACTCTTGGAGCTGAGTGGATAGGTGAGGTTGGGTGAGCAAACGCAGATACTTTAAAGTAATACTGCGGGGTACCCACCCCATGGGTCTCAAATCTCCAGGTACAAGGGCATCTTCCTACCTCAAAACATGCATGTGAAACCCAGAAGATGGTATGCCGTGAGATCGGGAAAGGCTTCTAAAACGCACTTCATTTCTCCTCTCCTTGTGCTCGGGTTGGCCATTCCAGCCGCTTGACTAAACATCTCCCTACTTGGAGAATCAGCACCTTTAACCTCCTGTTTCGTACAGGTTGCAATTTGTCCTGAGGATGAACGGGAAGAAGGGCAACCAAAGAGAGACTAGCCCTAGGTGTTGGGACAGGCACAGGTCACTCCGTTTTCCCATCAGGAAGAAGAATGAACCACAGGCTCAGCCTACCCCAGAACCAAAATAGGGCCTGAAGCAATCCTGCGCTTTTGCGGCCAGCTCCCAAAAAAGCGAGTAGACAAATGGAGCTCAGGGGCACTGCAATTCACAAACGTGCAGAGTTGTAAATGAGAACTCTCGTCCAAAAATATATTGAGGGAAGGCAACGAAGAGGATTTGAAAGCAAAGCAGATTTGCAGGAAACAGATTTCAGGAGGTAGATTCGACTCGCCTTTAAAGCACATGAAAAGCGGCAAAACGTTGACAATGATGCCCTTGGCCAAAAAGGGCGTATGCGTTTTTTCCTGAATATATTCAGGAAAAAACGCATACGCCCTTTTTGGCCAACCAAGCAAGCCGGAAGGGCAAATCAGCGCTACAAAGAAGTGTCGCTTGCCCTCGGTCAAAAGGGCCATGCTGAAAAAAGTGTAAAAACCAGAAAAGCAGGACAGGCCATGGAGACATGGGAGCCTTGCTACGCTGATGGGCGGGATGTAAATTGCCAACAGGCACTCTGGAGAAGTGTACGGTGTGTCCTGAAACAAGTAATAAACACAGCTTAGAGAGCATAGGGCACTTCCACTCATGGGCGTATAAATTGGGAAAACTAAAAATCAACAAGACACAGGCACCCCAAACTTTACGGCTGCTCTGTTTCCAAGAACCTCCACTTCGGTACACCTTCAATATCCCAGGAAAGAGAAAAATGGATAAAGAAATGGTGGTACTTGGTACAACTGGATATCACTCAGCCATGAAATCAATGTCATAAGGCTAGGTAGCAGCATGATGAGTGGATTTAGGTACGATGATTCTAAGTGAAATAAGTCACACAGAAAAAGACACTTATCCTAAGATATCGCTTATAGAGGGAATGTCAAAATCGCTACACTTGAACTGAATTACAAAACAGAACAGAGTCACACCTTTAGAAGACACACTATGGCTGCTTAACAGGAAAGGTGAGGTTTGGTGATGCATAAAACAAGGGTTTGAAATTAGCTCAGACACCGTTCCATAAGCCAAATATGTAATAGACAAGGCCTACTCCCTGCTCAGTGATCTGGACTCAACACCCCCTAGTCACCACACAATAATATATCTGACTAGTAAGAATCTGAAAACCTATGTATCGATATCACTCTGCAAGTGAATCAAGAGGGTGTAAAGCGGCATAAACACAGCAGGGAAAAGCAGCCAAGCCCCATTCTAAACATAAATTACTTTAAAAAACCCACAAAACAAAGACAGTGAAAGAGAGAGAAATTCTTACAAAATCTGTTCAGGGTCTCTGATGCAACCTGGAATGACCATATCTAGACCCACAGCTGGATGAGACATAAGGCTGGACCCTCTTAGGACTGAGAGGATTGGTGAGGTTGGGTGAGCAAACGCAGATACTTTAAAGTAATACTGCGGGGTACCCACCCCATGGGTCTCAAATCTCCAGGTACAAGGGCATCTTCCTACATCAAAACATGCATGGGAAACCCAGAAGATGGTATGCCGTGAGATCGGGAAAGGCTTCTAAAACGCACTTCATTTCTCCTCTCCTTGTGCTCGGGTTGGCCATTCCAGCCGCTTGACTAAACATCTCCCTACTTGGAGAATCAGCACCTTTAACCTCCTGTTTCGTACAGGTTGCAATTTGTCCTGAGGATGAACGGGAAGACAGGGAACCAACGAGAGACTAGCCCTAGGTGTTGGGACAGGCACAGGTCACTCCATTTTCCCATCAGGAAGAAGAATGAATCACAGGCTCAGCCTGCCCCCCAGAACCAAAATACGGCCTGAAGCAATCCTGCGCTTTTGCGGCCAGCTCCCAAAAAAGCGAGTAGACAAATGGAGCTCAGGGCCACTGCAATTCACAAACGTGCAGAGTTGTAAATGAGAACTCTCGTCCACAAATATATTCAGGGAAGGCAACGAAGAGGATTTGAAAGCAAGGCAGATTTGCAGGAAACAGATTTCAGGAGGTAGATTCGACTCGCCTTTAAAGCACATGAAAAACGGCAAAACGTGGAAAATGATGCCCTTGGCCAAAAAGGGCGTATGCGTTGTTTGCTGAATATATTCAGGAAACAACGCATACGCCCTTTTTGGCCAACCAAGCAAGCCGGAAGGGCAAATCAGCGCTACAAAGAAGTCTCGCTTGCCCTCGGTCAAAACGGCCATGCTGAAAAAAGTGTAAAAACCAGAAAAGCAGGACAGGCCATGGAGACATGGGAGCCTTGCTACGCTGATGGGCGGGATGTAAATTGCCAACAGGCACTCTGGAGAAGTGTACGGTGTGTCCTGAAACAAGTAAGAAACACAGCTTAGAGAGCATAGGGCACTTCCACTCATGGGCGTATAAATTGAGAATACTAAAAATCAACAAAACACAGGCACCCCAACCTTTACGGCTGCTCTGTTTCCAAGAACCTCCACTTCGGTACACCTTCAATATCCCAGAAAGAGAAAAATGGATAAAGAAATGGTGGTACGTGGCACAATGGAATATCACTCAGCCATGAAATCAATGTCATAAGGCTAGTTAGCAGCATGATGAGTGGATTTAGGTATGATGATTCTAAGTGAAATAAGGCACACAGAAAAAGACACTTATCCTAAGATATCGCTTATAGAGGGAATGTCAAAATCGCTACACTTGAACTGAATTACAAAACAGAACAGAGTCACACCTTTAGAAGACACACTATGGCTGCTTAACGGGAAAGGTGAGGTGGGGTGATGCATAAAACAAGGGTTTGAAATTAGCTCAGACACCGTTCCATAAGCCAAATATGTAATAGACAAGGCCTACTCCCTGCTCAGTGAACTGGACTCAACACCCCATAGTCACCGCACAAGAATATATCTGACTAGTAAGAATCTGAAAACCTATGTATCGATATCTCTCTGCAAGTGAATCAAGAGGGTGTAAAGCGGCATAAACACAGCAGGGAAAAGCAGCCAAGCCCCATTCTAAACATAAATTACTTTAAAAAACCCACAAAACAAAGATAGTGAAAGAGAGAGAAATTCTTACAAAATCCGTTCAGGGGCTCTTATGCCACCTGGATCGACCATATCTAGACCCACAGCTGGAAGAGACATAAGGCTGGACACTCTTGGAGCTGAGTGGATAGGTGAGGTTGGGTGAGCAAACGCAGATACTTTAAAGTAATACTGCGGGGTACCCACCCCATGGGTCTCAAATCTCCAGGTACAAGGGCATCTTCCTACATCAAAACATGCATGGGAAACCCAGAAGATGGTATGCCGTGAGATCGGGAAAGGCTTCTAAAACGCACTTCATTTCTCCTCTCCTTGTGCTCGGGTTGGCCATTCCAGCCGCTTGACTAAACATCTCCCTACTTGGAGAATCAGCACCTTTAACCTCCTGTTTCGTACAGGTTGCAATTTGTCCTGAGGATGAACGGGAAGACGGGGAACCAACGAGAGACTAGCCCTAGGTGTTGGGACAGGCACAGGTCACTCCATTTTCCCATCAGGAAGAAGAATGAACCACAGGCTCAGCCTGCCCCCCAGAACCAAAATAGGGCCTGAAGCAATCCTGCGCTTTTGCGGCCAGCTCCCAAAAAAGCGAGTAGACAAATGGAGCTCAGGGGCACTGCAATTCACAAACGTGCAGAGTTATAAATGAGAACTCTCGTCCACAAATATATTGAGGGAAGGCAACGAAGAAGATTTGAAAGCAAGGCAGATTTGCAGGAAACAGATTTCAGGAGGTAGATTCGACTCGCCTTTAAAGCACATGAAAAGCGGCAAAACGTTGACAATGATGCCCTTGGCCAAAAAGGGCGTATGCGTTTTTTCCTGAATATATTCAGGAAAAAACGCATACGCCCTTTTTGGCCAACCAAGCAACCCGGAAGGGCAAATCAGCGCTACAAAGAAGTCTTGCTTGCCCTCGGTCAAAAGGGCCATGCTGAAAAAAGTGTAAAAACCAGAAAAGCAGGACAGGCCATGGAGACATGGGAGCCTTGCTACGCTGATGGGCGGGATGTAAATTGCCAACAGGCACTCTGGAGAAGTGTACGGTGTGTCCTGAAACAAGTAATAAACACAGCTTAAAGAGCATAGGGCACTTCCACTCATGGGAGTATAAATTGGAAAAACTAAAACTCAACAAGACACAGGCACCCCAAACTTTACGGCTGCTCTGTTGCCAAGAACCTCCGCTTCGGTACACGTTCAATATCCCAGGAAAGAGAAAAATGGATAAACAAATGGTGGTACTTGGCACAATGGAATATCACTCAGCCATGAAATCAATGTCATAAGGCTAGTTAGCAGCATGATGAGTGGATTTAGGTCCGATGATTCTAAGTGAAATAAGTCACACAGAAAAAGGCACTTATCGTAAGATATCGCTTATAGAGGGAATGTCAAAATCGCTACACTTGAACTGAATTACAAAACAGAACAGAGTCACACCTTTAGAAGACACACTATGGCTGCTTAACGGGAAAGGTGAGGTTGGGTGATGCATAAAACAAGGGTTTGAAATTAGCTCAGAGACCGCTCCATAAGCCAAATATGTAATAGACAAGGCCTACTCCCTGCTCAGTGAACTGGACTCAACATCCCCTAGTCACCGCACAAGAATATATGTGACTAGTAAGAATCTGAAAACCTATGTATCGATATCTCTCTGCAAGTGAATCAAGAGGGTGTAAAGCAGCATAAACACAGCAGGGAAAAGCAGTCAAGACCCATTCTAAACATAAATTACTTTACAAATCCCACAAAACAAAGACAGTGAAAGAGAGAGAAATTCTTACAAAATCCGTTCAAGGTCTCTGATACAACCTGGATTGACCATATCTAGACCCACAGCTGGATGAGACATAAGGCTGGACACTCTTGGGGCTGAGAGGATTGGTGAGGTTGGGTGAGAAAATGCAGATACTTTAAAGTAAAACCGCGGGGTACACACCCCATGGGTCTCAAATCTCCAGGTACAAGGGCATCTTCCTACATCAAAACATGCAAGGGAAACCCAGAAGATAGTATGCCGTGAGATCGGGAAAGGTTTCTAAAACGCACCTCATTTCTCCTCTCCTTGTGCTCGGGTTCGCCATTCCAGCCGCTTGACTAACCATCTCCCTACTTGGAGAATCAGCACCTTTAACCTCCTGTTTCGTACAGGTTGCAATTTGTCCTGAGGATGAACGGGAAGATGGGGAACCAACGAGAGACTAGCCCTAGGTGTTGGGACAGGCACAGGTCACTCCATTTTCCCATTAGGAAGAAGAATGAACCACAGGCTCCGCCGGCCCCATGGAAGCCGAATAGCGCCTGAAGCAATCCTGCGCTTTTGCGGCCAGCTCCCAAAAAAGCGAGGAGACAAATGGAGCTCAGGGGCACTGCAATTCACAAACGTGCAGAGTTATAAATGAGAACTCTCGTCCACAAATATATTGAGGGAAGGCAACGAAGAGGATTTGAAAGCAAGGCAGATTTGCAGGAAACAGATTTCAGGAGGTAGATTCTACTCGCCTTTAAAGCACATGAAAAGCGGCAAAACGTTGACAATGATGCCCTTGGCCAAAAAGGGCGTATGCGTTTTTTCCTGAATATATTCAGGAAAAAACGCATACGCCCTTTTTGGCCAACCAAGCAAGCCGGAAGGGCAAATCAGCGCTACAAAGAAGTCTCGCTTGCCCTCGGTCAAAAGGGCCATGCTGAACAAAGTGTAAAAACCAGAAAAGCAGGACAGGCCATGGAGACATGGGAGCCTTGCTACGCTGATGGGCGGGATGTAAATTGCCGACAGGCACTCTGGAGATGAGTACGGTGTGTCCTGAAACAAGTAATAAACACAGCTTAGAGAGCATAGGGCACTTCCACTCATGGGCGTATAAATCGGGAAAACTAAAAATCAACAAGACACAGGCACCCCAAACTTTACGGCTGCTCTGTTTCCAAGAACCTCCAGTTCGGTACACCTTAAATATCCCAGGAAAGAGAAAAATGGATAAACAAATGGTGCTACTTGGCACTATGGAATATCACTCAGCCATGAAATCAATGTCATAAGGCTAGTTAGCAGCATGATGAGTGGATTTAGCGATGATGATTCTAAGTGAAATAAGTCACACAGAAAAAGACACTTATCCTAAGATATCGCTTATAGAGGGAATGTCAAAATCGCTACACTTGAACTGAATTACAAAACAGAACAGAGGCACACCATTAGAAGACACACTATGGCTGCTTAACGGGAAAGGTGAGGTGGGGTGATGCATAAAACAAGGGTTTGAAATTAGCTCAGAGACCGCTCCATAAGGCAAATATGTACTAGACAAGGCCTACTCCCTGCTCAGTGAACTGGACTCAACACCCCCTAGTCACCGCACAAGAATATATCTGACTAGTAAGAATCTGAAAACCTATGTATCGATATCTCTCTGCAAGTGAATCAAGAGGGTGTAAAGCGGCATAAACACAGCAGGGAAAAGCAGCCAAACCCCATTCTAAACATACATTACTTTAAAAAACCCACAAAGCAAAGACAGTGAAAGAGAGAGAAATTCTTACAAAATCCGTTCAGGGTCTATGATGCAACCTGGATTGACCATATCTAGACCCACAGCTGGATGAGACATAAGGCTGGACACTCTTGGGGCTGAGAGGATTGGTGAGGTTGGGTGAGCAAACGCAGATACTTTAAAGTAAAACCGCGGGGTACACACCCCATGGGTCTCAAATCTCCAGGTACAAGGGCATCTTCCTACATCAAAACATGCATGGGAAACCCAGAGGTTTGTATGCCGTGATATCGGGAAAGGCTTCTAAAACGCACCTCATTTCTCCTCTCCTTGTGCTCGGGTTCACCATTCTAGCCGCTTGACTAACCATCTCCCTACTTGGAGAATCAGCACCTTTAACATCCTGTTTCGTACAGGTTGCAATTTGTCCTGAGGATGAACGGGAAGACGGGGAACCAACGAGAGACTAGCCCTAGGTGTTGGGACAGGCACAGGTCACTCCATTTTCCCATCAGGAAGAAGAATGAACCACAGGCTCAGCCTGCCCCCCAGAACCAAAATAGGGCCTGCAACAATCCTGCGCTTTTGCGGCCAGCTCCCAAAAAAGCGAGTAGACAAATGGAGCTCAGGGGCACTGCAATTCACAAACGTGCAGAGTTATAAATGAGAACTCTCGTCCACAAATATATTCAGGGAAGGCAACGAAGAGGATTTGAAAGCAAGGCAGATTTGCAGGAAACAGATTTCAGGAGGTAGATTCGACTCGCCTTTAAAGCACATGAAAAGTGGCAAAACGTTGACAATGATGCCCTTGGCCAAAAAGGGCGTATGCGTTTTTTCCTGAATATATTCAGGAAAAAACGCATACGCCCTTTTTGGCCAACCAAGCAAGCCGGAAGGGCAAATCAGCGCTACAAAGAAGTCTTGCTTGCCCTCGGTCAAAAGGGCCATGCTGAAAAAAGTGTAAAAACCAGAAAAGCAGGACAGGCCATGGAGACATGGGAGCCTTGCTACGCTGATGGGAGGGATGTAAATTGCCAGCAGGCACTCTGGAGAAGTGTACGGTGTGTCCTGAAACAAGTAATAAACACAGCTTAGAGAGCATAGGGCACTTCTACTCATGGGCGTATAAATTGGGAAAACTAAAAATCAACAAGACACAGGCACCCCAAACTTTACGACTGCTCTGTTTCCAAGAACCTCCACTTCGGTACACCTTCAATATCCCAGGAAAGAGAAAAATGGATAAACAAATGGTGGTACTTGGCACAATGGAATATCACTCAGCCATGAAATCAATGTCATAACGCTAGTTAGCAGCATGATGAGTGGATTTAGCGACGATAATTCTAAGTGAAATAAGTCACACAGAAAAAGACACTTATCCTAAGATATCACTTATAGAGGGAATGTCAAAATCACTACACTTGAACTGAATTACAAAACAGAACAGAGTCACACCTTTAGAAGACACACTATGGCTGCTTAACGGGAAAGGTGAGGTGGGGTGATGCATAAAACAAGGGTATGAAATTAGCTCAGAGACCGCTCCATAAGCCAAATATGTAATAGACAAGGCCTACTCCCTGCTCAGTGAACTGGACTCAACACCCCCTAGTCACCGCACAAGAATATATCTGACTAGTAAGAATCTGAAAACCTATGTATCGATATCTCTCTGCAAGTGAATCAAGAGGGTGTAAAGCGGCATAAACACAGCAGGGAAAAGCAGCCAAGCCCCATTCTAAACATAAATTACTTTAAAAAACCCACAAAACAAAGACAGTGAAAGAGAGAGAAATTCTTACAAAATCTGTTCAGGGTCTCTGATGCAACCTGTATTGACCATATCTAGACCCACAGCTGGATGAGACATAAGGCTGGACCCTCTTAGGGCTGAGAGGATTGGTGAGGTTGGGTGAGCAAACGCAGATACTTTAAAGTAATACTGCGGGGTACCCACCCCATGGGTCTCAAATCTCCAGGTACAAGGGCATCTTCCTACATCAAAACATGCATGGGAAACCCAGAAGATGGTATGCCGTGAGATCGGGAAAGGCTTCTAAAACGCACTTCATTTCTCCTCTCCTTGTGCTCGGGTTGGCCATTCCAGCCGCTTGACTAAACATCTCCCCAGTTGGAGAATCAGCACCTTTAACCTCCTGTTTCGTACAGGTTGCAATTTGTCCTGAGGATGAACGGGAAGACGGGGAACCAACGAGAGACTAGCCCTATGTGTTGGGACAGGCACAGGTCACTCCGTTTTCCCATCAGGAAGAAGAATGAACCACAGGCTCAGCCTACCCCAAGAACCAAAATAGGGCCTGAAGCAATCCTGCGCTTTTGCGGCCAGCTCCCAAAAAAGCGAGTAGAAAAATGGAGCTCAGGGGCACTGCAATTCACAAACGTGCAGAGTTGTAAATGAGAACTCTCGTCCAAAAATATATTGAGGGAAGGCAACGAAGAGGATTTGAAAGCAAAGCAGATTTGCAGGAAACAGATTTCAGGAGGTAGATTCGACTCGCCTTTAAAGCACATGAAAAGCGGCAAAACGTTGACAATGATGCCCTTGGCCAAAAAGGGCGTATGCGTTTTTTCCTGAATATATTCAGAAAAAACGCATACGCCCTTTTTGGCCAACCAAGCAAGCCGGAAGGGCAAATCACCGCTACAAAGAAGTCTCGCTTGCCCTCGGTCAAAAGGGCCATGCTGAAAAAAGTGTAAAAACCAGAAAAGCAGGACAGGCCATGGAGACATGGGAGCCTTGCTACGCTGATGGGCGGGATGTAAATTGCCAACAGGCACTCTGGAGAAGTGTACGGTGTGTCCTGAAACAAGTAATAAACACAGCTTACGGAGCATAGGGCACTTCCACTCATTGGCGTATAAATTGGGAATACTAAAAATCAACAAGACACAGGCACCCCAACCTTTACGGCTGTTCTGTTTCCAAGAACCTCCACTTCGGTACACCTTCAATATCCCAGAAAGAGAAAAATGAATAAAAAATGGTGGTACTTGGCACTATGGAATATCACTCAGCCATGAAATCAATGTCATAAGGCTAGTTAGCAGCATGATGAGTGGATTTAGCGATGATGATTCTAAGTGAAATAAGTCACACAGAAAAAGACACTTATCCTAAGATATCGCTTATAGAGGGAATGTCAAAATCGCTACACTTGAACTGAATTACAAAACAGAACAGAGGCACACCATTAGAAGACACACTATGGCTGCTTAACGGGAAAGGTGAGGTGGGGTGATGCATAAAACAAGGGTTTGAAATTAGCTCAGAGACCGCTCCATAAGGCAAATATGTACTAGACAAGGCCTACTCCCTGCTCAGTGAACTGGACTCAACACCCCCTAGTCACCGCACAAGAATATATCTGACTAGTAAGAATCTGAAAACCTATGTATCGATATCTCTCTGCAAGTGAATCAAGAGGGTGTAAAGCGGCATAAACACAGCAGGGAAAAGCAGCCAAGACCCATTCTAAACATAAATTACTTTACAAATCCCACAAAACAAAGACAGTGAAAGAGAGAGAAATTCTTACAAAATCCGTTCAAGGTCTCTGATACAACCTGGATTGACCATATCTAGACCCACAGCTGGATGAGACATAAGGCTGGACACTCTTGGGGCTGAGAGGATTGGTGAGGTTGGGTGAGCAAACGCAGATACTTTAAAGTAAAACCGCGGGGTACACACCCCATGGGTCTCAAATCTCCAGGTACAAGGGCATCTTCCTACATGAAAACATGCATGGGAAACCCAGAGGTTTGTATGCCGTGAGATCGGGAAAGGCTTCTAAAACGCACCTCATTTCTCCTCTCCTTCTGCTCGGGTTCACCATTCTAGCCGCTTGACTAACCATCTCCCTACTTGGAGAATCAGCACCTTTAACATCCTGTTTCGTACAGGTTGCAATTTGTCCTGAGGATGAACGGGAAGACGGGGAACCAACGAGAGACTAGCCCTAGGTGTTGGGACAGGCACAGGTCACTCCATTTTCCCATCAGGAAGAAGAATGAACCACAGGCTCAGCCTGCCCCCCAGAACCAAAATAGGGCCTGCAACAATCCTGCGCTTTTGCGGCCAGCTCCCAAAAAAGCGAGTAGACAAATGGAGCTCAGGGGCACTGCAATTCACAAACGTGCAGAGTTGTAAATGAGAACTCTCGTCCACAAATATATTCAGGGAAGGCAACGAAGAGGATTTGAAAGCAAGGCAGATTTGCAGGAAACAGATTTCAGGAGGTAGATTCGACTCGCCTTTAAAGCACATGAAAAGCGGCAAAACGTTGACAATGATGCCCTTGGCCAAAAAGGGCGTATGCGTTGTTTCCTGAATATATTCAGGAAACAACGCATACGCCCTTTTTGGCCAACCAAGCAAGCCGGAAGGGCAAATCAGCGCTACAAAGAAGTCTCGCTTGCCCTCGGTCAAAAGGGCCATGCTGAAAAAAGTGTAAAAACCAGAAAAGCAGGACAGGCCATGGAGACATGGGAGCCTTGCTACGCTGATGGGCGGGATGTAAATTGCCAACAGGCACTCTGGAGAAGTGTACGGTGTGTCCTGAAACAAGTAAGAAACACAGCTTAGGGAGCATAGGGCACTTCCACTCATTGGCGTATAAATTGGGAATACTAAAAATCAACAAGACACAGGCACCCCAACCTTTACGGCTGCTCTGTTTCCAAGAACCTCCACTTCGGTACACCTTCAATATCCCAGAAAGAGAAAAATGGATAAAGAAATGGTGGTACTTGGCACAATGGAATATCACTCAGCCATGAAATCAATGTCATAAGGCTAGGTAGAAGCATGATGAGTGGATTTAGGTACGATGATTCTAAGTGAAATAAGTCACACAGAAAAAGACACTTATCCTAAGATATCGCTTATAGAGGGAATGTCAAAATCGCTACACTTGAACTGAATTACAAAACAGAACAGAGTCACACCTTTAGAAGACACACTATGGCTGCTTAACGGGAAAGGTGAGGTGGGGTGATGCATAAAACAAGGGTTTGAAATTAGCTCAGACACCGTTCCATAAGCCAAATATGTAAATAGACAAGGCCTACTCCCTGCTCAGTGAACTGGACTCAACACCCCCTAGTCACCACACTATAATATATCTGACTAGTAAGAATCTGAAAACCTATGTATCGATATCTCTCTGCAAGTGAATCAAGAGGGTGTAAAGCGGCATAAACACAGCAGGGAAAAGCAGCCAAGCCCCATTCTAAACATAAATTACTTTAAAAAACCCACAAAACAAAGACAGTGAAAGAGAGAGAAATTCTTACAAAATCTGTTCAGGGTCTCTGATGCAACCTGGATTGACCATATTTAGACCCACAGCTGGATGAGACATAAGGCTGGACCCCCTTAGGGCTGAGAGGATTGGTGAGGTTGGGTGAGCAAACGCAGATACTTTAAAGTAATACTGCGGGGTACCCACCCCATGGGTCTCAAATCTCCAGGTACAAGGGCATCTTCCTACATCAAAACATGCATGGGAAACCCAGAAGATGGTATGCCGTGAGATCGGGAAACGATTCTAAAACGCACCTCATTTCTCCTCTCATTGTGCTTGGGTTCGCAATTCCAGCTGCTTGACTAACATCTCCCTACTTGGAGAATCAGCACCTTTAACCTCCTGTTTCGTACAGGTTGCAAGTTGTCCTGAGGATGAACGGGAAGACGGGGAACCAACGAGAAACTAGCCCTAGGTGTTGGGACAGGCACAGGTCACTCCATTTTCCCATCAGGAAGAAGAATGAACCACAGGCTCAGCCTGCCCCCCAGAACCAAAATACGGCCTGAAGCAATCCTGCGCTTTTGCGGCCAGCTCCCAAAAAAGCGAGTAGACAAATGGAGCTCAGGGGCACTGCAATTCACAAACGTGCAGAGTTATAAATGAGAACTCTCGTCCACAAATATATTGAGGGAAGGCAACGAAGCGGATTTGAAAGCAAGGCAGATTTGCAGGAAACAGATTTCAGGAGGTAGATTCGACTCGCCTTTAAAGCACATGAAAAGCGGCAAAACGTTGACAATGATGCCCTTGTCCAAAAAGGGCGTATGCGTTGTTTCCTGAATATATTCAGGAAAAAACGCATACGCCCTTTTTGGCCAACCAAGCAAGCCGGAAGGGCAAATCAGCGCTACAAAGAAGTCTCGCTTGCCCTCGGTCAAAAGGGCCATGCTGAAAAAAGTGTAAAAACCAGAAAAGCAGGACAGGCCATGGAGACATGGGAGCCTTGCTACGCTGATGGGAGGGATGTAAATTGCCAGCAGGCACTCTGGAGAAGTGTACGGTGTGTCCTGAAACAAGTAATAAACACAGCTTAGAGAGCATAGGGCACTTCTACTCATGGGCGTATAAATTGGGAAAACTAAAAATCAACAAGACACAGGCACCCCAAACTTTACGGCTGCTCTGTTTCCAAGAACCTCCACTTCGGTACACCTTCAATATCCCAGGAAAGAGAAAAATGGATAAACAAATGGTGGTACTTGGCACAATGGAATATCACTCAGCCATGAAATCAATGTCATAACGCTAGTTAGCAGCATGATGAGTGGATTTAGCGACGATAATTCTAAGTGAAATAAGTCACACAGAAAAAGACACTTATCCTAAGATATCACTTATAGAGGGAATGTCAAAATCACTACACTTGAACTGAATTACAAAACAGAACAGAGTCACACCTTTAGAAGACACACTATGGCTGCTTAACGGGAAAGGTGAGGTGGGGTGATGCATAAAACAAGGGTATGAAATTAGCTCAGAGACCGCTCCATAAGCCAAATATGTAATAGACAAGGCCTACTCCCTGCTCAGTGAACTGGACTCAACACCCCCTAGTCACCGCACAAGAATATATCTGACTAGTAAGAATCTGAAAACCTATGTATCGATATCTCTCTGCAAGTGAATCAAGAGGGTGTAAAGCGGCATAAACACAGCAGGGAAAAGCAGCCAAGCCCCATTCTAAACATAAATTACTTTAAAAAACCCACAAAACAAAGACAGTGAAAGAGAGAGACATTCTTACAAAATCTGTTCAGGGTCTCTGATGCAACCTGGATTGACCATATCTAGACCCACAGCTGGATGAGACATAAGGCTGGACCCTCTTAGGGCTGAGAGGATTGGTGAGGTTGGGTGAGCAAACGCAGATACTTTAAAGTAATACTGCGGGGTACCCACCCCATGGGTCTCAAATCTCCAGGTACAAGGGCATCTTCCTACATCAAAACATGCATGGGAAACCCAGAAGATGGTATGCCGTGAGATCGGGAAAGGCTTCTAAAACGCACTTCATTTCTCCTCTCCTTGTGCTTGGGTTGGCCATTCCAGCCGCTTGACTAAACATCTCCCCAGTTGGAGAATCAGCACCTTTAACCTCCTGTTTCGTACAGGTTGCAATTTGTCCTGAGGATGAACGGGAAGACGGGGAACCAACGAGAGACTAGCCCTAGGTGTTGGGACAGGCACAGGTCACTCCATTTTCCCATCAGGAAGAAGAATGAACCACAGGCTCAGCCTGCCCCCCAGAACCAAAATAGGGCCTGAAGCAATCCTGCGCTTTTGCGGGCAGCTCCCAAAAAAGCGAGTAGACAAATGGAGCTCAGGGGCACTGCAATTCACAAACGTGCAGAGTTGTAAATGAGAACTCTCGTCCAAAAATATATTGAGGGAAGGCAACGAAGAGGATTTGAAAGCAAGGCAGATTTGCAGGAAACAGATTTCAGGAGGTAGATTCGACTCGCCTTTAAAGCACATGAAAAGCGGCAAAACGTTGACAATGATGCCCTTGGCCAAAAAGGGCGTATGCGTTGTTTCCTGAATATATTCAGGAAACAACGCATATGCCCTTTTTGGCCAACCAAGCAAGCCGGAAGGGCAAATCACCGCTACAAAGAAGTCTCGCTTGCCCTCGGTCAAAAGGGCCATGGTGGAAAAAGTGTAAAAACCAGAAAAGCAGGACAGGCCATGGAGACATGGGAGCCTTGCTACACTGATGGGCGGGATGTAAATTGCCAACAGGCACTCTGGAGAAGTGTACGGTGTGTCCTGAAACAAGTAATAAACACTGCTTAGAGAGCATAGGGCACTTCTACTCATGGGCGTATAAATTGGGAAAACTAAAAATCAACAAGAGACAGGCACCGCAAACTTTACGGCTGCTCTGTTTCCAAGAACCTCCACTTCAGTACACCTTCAATATCCCAGAAAGAGAAAAATGGATAAAGAAATGGTGGTACTTGGCACAATGGAATATCACTCAGCCATGAAATCAATGTCATAAGGCTAGTTAGCAGCATGATGAGTGGATTTAGCGACGATGATTCTAAGTGAAATAAGTCACACAGAAAAAGACGCTTATCCTAAGATATCGCTTATAGAGGGAATGTCAAAATCGCTACACTTGAACTGAATTACAAAACAGAACAGAGTCACACCTTTAGAAGACACACTATGGCTGCTTAACGGGAAAGGTGAGGTGGGGTGATGCATAAAACAAGGGTTTGAAATTAGCTCAGAGACCGCTCCATAAGCCAAATATGTAATAGACAAGGCCTACTCCCTGCTCAGTGAACTGGACTCAACACCCCCTAGTCGCCGCACAAGAATAGATCTGACTAGTAAGAATCTGAAAACCTATGTATCGATATCTCTCTGCAAGTGAATCAAGAGGGTGTAAAGCGGCATAAACACAGCAGGGAAAAGCAGCCAAGCCCCATTCTAAACATAAATTACTTTAAAAAACCCTCAAAACAAAGACAGTGAAAGAGAGAGAAATTCTTACAAAATCCGTTCAGGGTCTCTGATGCAACCTGGATCGACCATATCTAGACCCACAGCTGGATGAGACATAAGGCTGGACACTCTTGGGGCTTAGAGGATTGGTGAGGTTGGGGGAGCAAACACAAATACTTTAAAGTAACACCGTGGGGTACCACCCCATGGGTCTCAAATCTCCAGGTACAAGGGCATCTTCCTACATCAAAACATGCATGGGAAACCCAGAAGATGGTATGCCGTGAGATCGGGAAAGGCTTCTAAAACGCACCTCATTTCTCCTCTCCTTGTGCTCGGGTTCGCCATTCCAGCCGCTTGACTAACCATCTCCCTACTTGGAGGATCAGCACCTTTAACCTCCTGTTTCGTCCAGGTTGCAATTTGTCCTGAGGATGAACGGGAAGACGGGCAAGCAACGAGAGACTAGCCCTAGGTGTTGGGACAGGCACAGGTCACTCCATTTTCCCATCAGGAAGAAGAATGAACCACAGGCTCAGCCTGCCCCCAGAACCAAAATAGGGCCTGAAGCAATCCTGCGCTTTTGCGGCCAGCTCCCAAAAAAGCGAGGAGACAAATGGAGCTCAGGGGCACTGCAATTCACAAACGTGCAGAGTTATAAATGAGAACTCTCGTCCACAAATATATTGAGGGAAGGCAACGAAGAGGATTTGAAAGCAAGGCAGATTTGAAGGAAACAGATTTCAGGAGGTAGATTCGACTCGCCTTTAAAGCACATGAAAAGCGGCAAAACGTTGACAATGATGCCCTTGGCCAAAAAGGGCGTATGCGTCTTTTCCTGAATATATTCAGGAAAAGACGCATACGCCCTTTTTGGCCAACCAAGCAAGCCGGAAGCGCAAATCAGCGCTACAAAGAAGTCTCGCTTGCCCTCGCTCAAAAGGGCCATGCTGAACAAAGTGTAAAAAGCAGAAAAGCAGGACAGGCCATGGAGACATGGGAGCCTTGCTACACTGATGGGCGGGATGTAAATTGCCAACAGGCACTCTGGAGAAGTGTACGGTGTGTCCTGAAACAAGTAATAAACACAGCTTAGAGAGCATAGGGCACTTCCACTCATGGGCGTATAAATTGGGAAAACTAAAAATCAACAAGACACAGGCACCCCAAACTTTACGGCTGCTCTGTTTCCAAGAACCTCCACTTCAGTACACCTTCAATATCCCAGGAAAGAGAAAAATGGATAAAGAAATGGTGGTACTTGGCACAATGGAATATCACTCAGCCATGAAATCAATGTCTTAAGGCCAGTTAGCGGCATGATGAGTGGAATTAGCGACGATGATTCTAAGTGAAATAAGTCACACAGAAAAAGATACTTATCCTAAATATCGCTTATACAGGGAATGTCAAAATCGCTACACTTGAACTGAATTACAAAACAGAACAGAGTCACACCTTTAGAAGACACACTATGGCTGCTTAACGGGAAAGGTGAGGTGGGGTGATGCATAAAACAAGGGTTTGAAATTAGCTCAGAGACCGCTCCATAAGGCAAATATGTAATAGACAAGGCCTACTCCCTGCTCAGTGAACTGGACTCAACACACCCTAGTCACCACACAAGAATATATCTGAGTAGTAAGAATCTGAAAACCTATGTATCGATATCTCTCTGCAAGTGAATCAAGAGGGTGTAAAGCGGCATAAACACAGCAGGGAAAAGCAGCCAAACCCCATTCTAAACATACATTACTTTAAAAAACCCACAAAGCAAAGACAGTGAAAGTGAGAGAAATTCTTACAACATCCTTTCAGGGTCTATGATGCAACCTGGATTGACCATATCTAGACCCACAGCTGGATGAGACATAAGGCTGGACACTCTTGGGGCTGAGAGGATTGGTGAGGTTGGGTGAGCAAATGCAGATACTTTAAAGTAATACCGCGGGGTACCACCCCATGGGTCTCAAATCTCCAGGTACAAGGGCATCTTACTACATCAAAACATGCATGGGAAACCCAGAACATGGTATGCCGTGAGATCGGGAAAAGTTTCTAAAGCGCACCTCATTTCTCCTTTCCTTGTGCTCGGGTTCGCCATTCCAGCCGCTTCACTAACCATCGCGCTACTTGGAGGATCAGCACCTTTAACCTCCTGTTTCGTACAGGTTGCAATTTGTCCTGAGGATGAACGGGAAGACGGGGAACCAACGAGAGACTAGCCCTAGGTGTTGGGACAGGCAAAGGTCACTCCATTTTCCCATCAGGAAGAAGAATGAACCACAGGCTCAGCCTGCCCCCCGGAAGCCGAATAGGGCCTGAAGCAATCCTGCGCTTTTGCGGCCAGCTCCCAAAAAAGCGAGTAAACAAATGGAGCTCAGGGGCACTGCAATTCACAAACGTGCAGAGTTATAAATGAGAACTCTCGTCCACAAATATATTGAGGGAAGGCAACGAGGAGGATTTGAAAGCAAGGCAGATTTGCAGGAAACAGATTTCAGGAGGTAGATTCGACTCGCCTTTAAAGCACATGAAAAGCGGCAAAACGTGGACAATGATGCCCTTGGCCAAAAAGGGCGTATGCGTTTTTTCCTGAATATATTCAGGAAAAGACGCATACGCCCTTTTTGGCCAACCAAGCAAGCCGGAAGGGCAAATCAGCGCTACAAAGAAGTCTCGCTTGCCCTCGGTCAAAAGGGCCATGCCGAAAAAAGTGTAAAAAGCAGAAAAGCAGGACAGGCCATGGAGACATGGGAGCCTTGCTACACTGATGGGCGGGATGTAAATTGCCAACAGGCACTCTGGAGAAGTGTACGGTGTGTCCTGAAACAAGTAATAAACACAGCTTAGAGAGCATAGGGCACTTCCACTCATGGGCGTATAAATTGGGAATACTAAAAATCAACAAGACACAGGCACCCCAACCTTTACGGCTGCTCTGTTTCCAAGAACCTCCACTTCGGTACACCTTCAATATCCCAGAAAGAGAAAAATGGATAAAGAAATGGTGGTACTTGGCACAATGGAATATCACTCAGCCATGAAATCAATGTCATAAGGCTAGGTAGCAGCATGATGAGTGGATTTAGGTACGATGATTCTAAGTGAAATAAGTCACACAGAAAAAGACACTTATCCTAAGATATCGCTTATACAGGGAATGTCAAAATCGCTACACTTGAACTGAATTACAAAACAGAACAGAGTCACACCTTCAGAAGACACACTATGGCTGCTTAACGGGAAAGGTGAGGTTTGGTGATGCATAAAACAAGGGTTTGAAATTAGCTCAGACACCGTTCCATAAGCCAAATATGTAATAGACAAGGCCTACTCCCTGCTCAGTGATCTGGACTCAACACCCCCTAGTCACCACACAATAATATATCTGACTAGTAAGAATCTGAAAACCTATGTATCGATATCTCTCTGCAAGTGAATCAAGAGGGTGTAAAGCGGCATAAACACAGCAGGGAAAAGCAGCCAAGCCCCATTCTAAACATAAATTACTTTAAAAAACCCACAAAACAAAGACAGTGAAAGAGAGAGAAATTCTTACAAAATCTGTTCAGGGTCTCTGATGCAACCTGGATTGACCATATCTAGACACACAGCTGGATGAGACATAAGGCTGGACACTCTTGGAGCTGAGTGGATAGGTGAGGTTGGGTGAGCAAACGCAGATACTTTAAAGTAATACTGCGGGGTACCCACCCCATGGGTCTCAAATCTCCAGGTACAAGGGCATCTTCCTACCTCAAAACATGCATGTGAAACCCAGAAGATGGTATGCCGTGAGATCGGGAAAGGCTTCTAAAACGCACTTCATTTCTCCTCTCCTTGTGCTCGGGTTGGCCATTCCAGCCGCTTGACTAAACATCTCCCTACTTGGAGAATCAGCACCTTTAACCTCCTGTTTCGTACAGGTTGCAATTTGTCCTGAGGATGAACGGGAAGAAGGGCAACCAAAGAGAGACTAGCCCTAGGTGTTGGGACAGGCACAGGTCACTCCGTTTTCCCATCAGGAAGAAGAATGAACCACAGGCTCAGCCTACCCCAGAACCAAAATAGGGCCTGAAGCAATCCTGCGCTTTTGCGGCCAGCTCCCAAAAAAGCGAGTAGACAAATGGAGCTCAGGGGCACTGCAATTCACAAACGTGCAGAGTTGTAAATGAGAACTCTCGTCCAAAAATATATTGAGGGAAGGCAACGAAGAGGATTTGAAAGCAAAGCAGATTTGCAGGAAACAGATTTCAGGAGGTAGATTCGACTCGCCTTTAAAGCACATGAAAAGCGGCAAAACGTTGACAATGATGCCCTTGGCCAAAAAGGGCGTATGCGTTTTTTCCTGAATATATTCAGGAAAAAACGCATACGCCCTTTTTGGCCAACCAAGCAAGCCGGAAGGGCAAATCAGCGCTACAAAGAAGTGTCGCTTGCCCTCGGTCAAAAGGGCCATGCTGAAAAAAGTGTAAAAACCAGAAAAGCAGGACAGGCCATGGAGACATGGGAGCCTTGCTACGCTGATGGGCGGGATGTAAATTGCCAACAGGCACTCTGGAGAAGTGTACGGTGTGTCCTGAAACAAGTAATAAACACAGCTTAGAGAGCATAGGGCACTTCCACTCATGGGCGTATAAATTGGGAAAACTAAAAATCAACAAGACACAGGCACCCCAAACTTTACGGCTGCTCTGTTTCCAAGAACCTCCACTTCGGTACACCTTCAATATCCCAGGAAAGAGAAAAATGGATAAAGAAATGGTGGTACTTGGTACAACTGGATATCACTCAGCCATGAAATCAATGTCATAAGGCTAGGTAGCAGCATGATGAGTGGATTTAGGTACGATGATTCTAAGTGAAATAAGTCACACAGAAAAAGACACTTATCCTAAGATATCGCTTATAGAGGGAATGTCAAAATCGCTACACTTGAACTGAATTACAAAACAGAACAGAGTCACACCTTTAGAAGACACACTATGGCTGCTTAACAGGAAAGGTGAGGTTTGGTGATGCATAAAACAAGGGTTTGAAATTAGCTCAGACACCGTTCCATAAGCCAAATATGTAATAGACAAGGCCTACTCCCTGCTCAGTGATCTGGACTCAACACCCCCTAGTCACCACACAATAATATATCTGACTAGTAAGAATCTGAAAACCTATGTATCGATATCACTCTGCAAGTGAATCAAGAGGGTGTAAAGCGGCATAAACACAGCAGGGAAAAGCAGCCAAGCCCCATTCTAAACATAAATTACTTTAAAAAACCCACAAAACAAAGACAGTGAAAGAGAGAGAAATTCTTACAAAATCTGTTCAGGGTCTCTGATGCAACCTGGAATGACCATATCTAGACCCACAGCTGGATGAGACATAAGGCTGGACCCTCTTAGGACTGAGAGGATTGGTGAGGTTGGGTGAGCAAACGCAGATACTTTAAAGTAATACTGCGGGGTACCCACCCCATGGGTCTCAAATCTCCAGGTACAAGGGCATCTTCCTACATCAAAACATGCATGGGAAACCCAGAAGATGGTATGCCGTGAGATCGGGAAAGGCTTCTAAAACGCACTTCATTTCTCCTCTCCTTGTGCTCGGGTTGGCCATTCCAGCCGCTTGACTAAACATCTCCCTACTTGGAGAATCAGCACCTTTAACCTCCTGTTTCGTACAGGTTGCAATTTGTCCTGAGGATGAACGGGAAGACAGGGAACCAACGAGAGACTAGCCCTAGGTGTTGGGACAGGCACAGGTCACTCCATTTTCCCATCAGGAAGAAGAATGAATCACAGGCTCAGCCTGCCCCCCAGAACCAAAATACGGCCTGAAGCAATCCTGCGCTTTTGCGGCCAGCTCCCAAAAAAGCGAGTAGACAAATGGAGCTCAGGGCCACTGCAATTCACAAACGTGCAGAGTTGTAAATGAGAACTCTCGTCCACAAATATATTCAGGGAAGGCAACGAAGAGGATTTGAAAGCAAGGCAGATTTGCAGGAAACAGATTTCAGGAGGTAGATTCGACTCGCCTTTAAAGCACATGAAAAACGGCAAAACGTGGAAAATGATGCCCTTGGCCAAAAAGGGCGTATGCGTTGTTTGCTGAATATATTCAGGAAACAACGCATACGCCCTTTTTGGCCAACCAAGCAAGCCGGAAGGGCAAATCAGCGCTACAAAGAAGTCTCGCTTGCCCTCGGTCAAAACGGCCATGCTGAAAAAAGTGTAAAAACCAGAAAAGCAGGACAGGCCATGGAGACATGGGAGCCTTGCTACGCTGATGGGCGGGATGTAAATTGCCAACAGGCACTCTGGAGAAGTGTACGGTGTGTCCTGAAACAAGTAAGAAACACAGCTTAGAGAGCATAGGGCACTTCCACTCATGGGCGTATAAATTGAGAATACTAAAAATCAACAAAACACAGGCACCCCAACCTTTACGGCTGCTCTGTTTCCAAGAACCTCCACTTCGGTACACCTTCAATATCCCAGAAAGAGAAAAATGGATAAAGAAATGGTGGTACGTGGCACAATGGAATATCACTCAGCCATGAAATCAATGTCATAAGGCTAGTTAGCAGCATGATGAGTGGATTTAGGTATGATGATTCTAAGTGAAATAAGGCACACAGAAAAAGACACTTATCCTAAGATATCGCTTATAGAGGGAATGTCAAAATCGCTACACTTGAACTGAATTACAAAACAGAACAGAGTCACACCTTTAGAAGACACACTATGGCTGCTTAACGGGAAAGGTGAGGTGGGGTGATGCATAAAACAAGGGTTTGAAATTAGCTCAGACACCGTTCCATAAGCCAAATATGTAATAGACAAGGCCTACTCCCTGCTCAGTGAACTGGACTCAACACCCCATAGTCACCGCACAAGAATATATCTGACTAGTAAGAATCTGAAAACCTATGTATCGATATCTCTCTGCAAGTGAATCAAGAGGGTGTAAAGCGGCATAAACACAGCAGGGAAAAGCAGCCAAGCCCCATTCTAAACATAAATTACTTTAAAAAACCCACAAAACAAAGATAGTGAAAGAGAGAGAAATTCTTACAAAATCCGTTCAGGGGCTCTTATGCCACCTGGATCGACCATATCTAGACCCACAGCTGGAAGAGACATAAGGCTGGACACTCTTGGAGCTGAGTGGATAGGTGAGGTTGGGTGAGCAAACGCAGATACTTTAAAGTAATACTGCGGGGTACCCACCCCATGGGTCTCAAATCTCCAGGTACAAGGGCATCTTCCTACATCAAAACATGCATGGGAAACCCAGAAGATGGTATGCCGTGAGATCGGGAAAGGCTTCTAAAACGCACTTCATTTCTCCTCTCCTTGTGCTCGGGTTGGCCATTCCAGCCGCTTGACTAAACATCTCCCTACTTGGAGAATCAGCACCTTTAACCTCCTGTTTCGTACAGGTTGCAATTTGTCCTGAGGATGAACGGGAAGACGGGGAACCAACGAGAGACTAGCCCTAGGTGTTGGGACAGGCACAGGTCACTCCATTTTCCCATCAGGAAGAAGAATGAACCACAGGCTCAGCCTGCCCCCCAGAACCAAAATAGGGCCTGAAGCAATCCTGCGCTTTTGCGGCCAGCTCCCAAAAAAGCGAGTAGACAAATGGAGCTCAGGGGCACTGCAATTCACAAACGTGCAGAGTTATAAATGAGAACTCTCGTCCACAAATATATTGAGGGAAGGCAACGAAGAAGATTTGAAAGCAAGGCAGATTTGCAGGAAACAGATTTCAGGAGGTAGATTCGACTCGCCTTTAAAGCACATGAAAAGCGGCAAAACGTTGACAATGATGCCCTTGGCCAAAAAGGGCGTATGCGTTTTTTCCTGAATATATTCAGGAAAAAACGCATACGCCCTTTTTGGCCAACCAAGCAACCCGGAAGGGCAAATCAGCGCTACAAAGAAGTCTTGCTTGCCCTCGGTCAAAAGGGCCATGCTGAAAAAAGTGTAAAAACCAGAAAAGCAGGACAGGCCATGGAGACATGGGAGCCTTGCTACGCTGATGGGCGGGATGTAAATTGCCAACAGGCACTCTGGAGAAGTGTACGGTGTGTCCTGAAACAAGTAATAAACACAGCTTAAAGAGCATAGGGCACTTCCACTCATGGGAGTATAAATTGGAAAAACTAAAACTCAACAAGACACAGGCACCCCAAACTTTACGGCTGCTCTGTTGCCAAGAACCTCCGCTTCGGTACACGTTCAATATCCCAGGAAAGAGAAAAATGGATAAACAAATGGTGGTACTTGGCACAATGGAATATCACTCAGCCATGAAATCAATGTCATAAGGCTAGTTAGCAGCATGATGAGTGGATTTAGGTCCGATGATTCTAAGTGAAATAAGTCACACAGAAAAAGGCACTTATCGTAAGATATCGCTTATAGAGGGAATGTCAAAATCGCTACACTTGAACTGAATTACAAAACAGAACAGAGTCACACCTTTAGAAGACACACTATGGCTGCTTAACGGGAAAGGTGAGGTTGGGTGATGCATAAAACAAGGGTTTGAAATTAGCTCAGAGACCGCTCCATAAGCCAAATATGTAATAGACAAGGCCTACTCCCTGCTCAGTGAACTGGACTCAACATCCCCTAGTCACCGCACAAGAATATATGTGACTAGTAAGAATCTGAAAACCTATGTATCGATATCTCTCTGCAAGTGAATCAAGAGGGTGTAAAGCAGCATAAACACAGCAGGGAAAAGCAGTCAAGACCCATTCTAAACATAAATTACTTTACAAATCCCACAAAACAAAGACAGTGAAAGAGAGAGAAATTCTTACAAAATCCGTTCAAGGTCTCTGATACAACCTGGATTGACCATATCTAGACCCACAGCTGGATGAGACATAAGGCTGGACACTCTTGGGGCTGAGAGGATTGGTGAGGTTGGGTGAGAAAATGCAGATACTTTAAAGTAAAACCGCGGGGTACACACCCCATGGGTCTCAAATCTCCAGGTACAAGGGCATCTTCCTACATCAAAACATGCAAGGGAAACCCAGAAGATAGTATGCCGTGAGATCGGGAAAGGTTTCTAAAACGCACCTCATTTCTCCTCTCCTTGTGCTCGGGTTCGCCATTCCAGCCGCTTGACTAACCATCTCCCTACTTGGAGAATCAGCACCTTTAACCTCCTGTTTCGTACAGGTTGCAATTTGTCCTGAGGATGAACGGGAAGATGGGGAACCAACGAGAGACTAGCCCTAGGTGTTGGGACAGGCACAGGTCACTCCATTTTCCCATTAGGAAGAAGAATGAACCACAGGCTCCGCCGGCCCCATGGAAGCCGAATAGCGCCTGAAGCAATCCTGCGCTTTTGCGGCCAGCTCCCAAAAAAGCGAGGAGACAAATGGAGCTCAGGGGCACTGCAATTCACAAACGTGCAGAGTTATAAATGAGAACTCTCGTCCACAAATATATTGAGGGAAGGCAACGAAGAGGATTTGAAAGCAAGGCAGATTTGCAGGAAACAGATTTCAGGAGGTAGATTCTACTCGCCTTTAAAGCACATGAAAAGCGGCAAAACGTTGACAATGATGCCCTTGGCCAAAAAGGGCGTATGCGTTTTTTCCTGAATATATTCAGGAAAAAACGCATACGCCCTTTTTGGCCAACCAAGCAAGCCGGAAGGGCAAATCAGCGCTACAAAGAAGTCTCGCTTGCCCTCGGTCAAAAGGGCCATGCTGAACAAAGTGTAAAAACCAGAAAAGCAGGACAGGCCATGGAGACATGGGAGCCTTGCTACGCTGATGGGCGGGATGTAAATTGCCGACAGGCACTCTGGAGATGAGTACGGTGTGTCCTGAAACAAGTAATAAACACAGCTTAGAGAGCATAGGGCACTTCCACTCATGGGCGTATAAATCGGGAAAACTAAAAATCAACAAGACACAGGCACCCCAAACTTTACGGCTGCTCTGTTTCCAAGAACCTCCAGTTCGGTACACCTTAAATATCCCAGGAAAGAGAAAAATGGATAAACAAATGGTGCTACTTGGCACTATGGAATATCACTCAGCCATGAAATCAATGTCATAAGGCTAGTTAGCAGCATGATGAGTGGATTTAGCGATGATGATTCTAAGTGAAATAAGTCACACAGAAAAAGACACTTATCCTAAGATATCGCTTATAGAGGGAATGTCAAAATCGCTACACTTGAACTGAATTACAAAACAGAACAGAGGCACACCATTAGAAGACACACTATGGCTGCTTAACGGGAAAGGTGAGGTGGGGTGATGCATAAAACAAGGGTTTGAAATTAGCTCAGAGACCGCTCCATAAGGCAAATATGTACTAGACAAGGCCTACTCCCTGCTCAGTGAACTGGACTCAACACCCCCTAGTCACCGCACAAGAATATATCTGACTAGTAAGAATCTGAAAACCTATGTATCGATATCTCTCTGCAAGTGAATCAAGAGGGTGTAAAGCGGCATAAACACAGCAGGGAAAAGCAGCCAAGACCCATTCTAAACATAAATTACCTTACAAATCCCACAAAACAAAGACAGTGAAAGAGAGAGAAATTCTTAAAAAATCCGTTCAAGGTCTCTGATACAACCTGGATTGACCATATCTAGACCCACAGCTGGATGAGACATAAGGCTGGACACTCTTGGGGCTGAGAGGATTGGTGAGGTTGGGTGAGCAAACGCAGATACTTTAAAGTAAAACCGCGGGGTACACACCCCATGGGTCTCAAATCTCCAGGTACAAGGGCATCTTCCTACATCAAAACATGCATGGGAAACCCAGAGGTTTGTATGCCGTGATATCGGGAAAGGCTTCTAAAACGCACCTCATTTCTCCTCTCCTTGTGCTCGGGTTCACCATTCTAGCCGCTTGACTAACCATCTCCCTACTTGGAGAATCAGCACCTTTAACATCCTGTTTCGTACAGGTTGCAATTTGTCCTGAGGATGAACGGGAAGACGGGGAACCAACGAGAGACTAGCCCTAGGTGTTGGGACAGGCACAGGTCACTCCATTTTCCCATCAGGAAGAAGAATGAACCACAGGCTCAGCCTGCCCCCCAGAACCAAAATAGGGCCTGCAACAATCCTGCGCTTTTGCGGCCAGCTCCCAAAAAAGCGAGTAGACAAATGGAGCTCAGGGGCACTGCAATTCACAAACGTGCAGAGTTATAAATGAGAACTCTCGTCCACAAATATATTCAGGGAAGGCAACGAAGAGGATTTGAAAGCAAGGCAGATTTGCAGGAAACAGATTTCAGGAGGTAGATTCGACTCGCCTTTAAAGCACATGAAAAGTGGCAAAACGTTGACAATGATGCCCTTGGCCAAAAAGGGCGTATGCGTTTTTTCCTGAATATATTCAGGAAAAAACGCATACGCCCTTTTTGGCCAACCAAGCAAGCCGGAAGGGCAAATCAGCGCTACAAAGAAGTCTTGCTTGCCCTCGGTCAAAAGGGCCATGCTGAAAAAAGTGTAAAAACCAGAAAAGCAGGACAGGCCATGGAGACATGGGAGCCTTGCTACGCTGATGGGAGGGATGTAAATTGCCAGCAGGCACTCTGGAGAAGTGTACGGTGTGTCCTGAAACAAGTAATAAACACAGCTTAGAGAGCATAGGGCACTTCTACTCATGGGCGTATAAATTGGGAAAACTAAAAATCAACAAGACACAGGCACCCCAAACTTTACGACTGCTCTGTTTCCAAGAACCTCCACTTCGGTACACCTTCAATATCCCAGGAAAGAGAAAAATGGATAAACAAATGGTGGTACTTGGCACAATGGAATATCACTCAGCCATGAAATCAATGTCATAACGCTAGTTAGCAGCATGATGAGTGGATTTAGCGACGATAATTCTAAGTGAAATAAGTCACACAGAAAAAGACACTTATCCTAAGATATCACTTATAGAGGGAATGTCAAAATCACTACACTTGAACTGAATTACAAAACAGAACAGAGTCACACCTTTAGAAGACACACTATGGCTGCTTAACGGGAAAGGTGAGGTGGGGTGATGCATAAAACAAGGGTATGAAATTAGCTCAGAGACCGCTCCATAAGCCAAATATGTAATAGACAAGGCCTACTCCCTGCTCAGTGAACTGGACTCAACACCCCCTAGTCACCGCACAAGAATATATCTGACTAGTAAGAATCTGAAAACCTATGTATCGATATCTCTCTGCAAGTGAATCAAGAGGGTGTAAAGCGGCATAAACACAGCAGGGAAAAGCAGCCAAGCCCCATTCTAAACATAAATTACTTTAAAAAACCCACAAAACAAAGACAGTGAAAGAGAGAGAAATTCTTACAAAATCTGTTCAGGGTCTCTGATGCAACCTGTATTGACCATATCTAGACCCACAGCTGGATGAGACATAAGGCTGGACCCTCTTAGGGCTGAGAGGATTGGTGAGGTTGGGTGAGCAAACGCAGATACTTTAAAGTAATACTGCGGGGTACCCACCCCATGGGTCTCAAATCTCCAGGTACAAGGGCATCTTCCTACATCAAAACATGCATGGGAAACCCAGAAGATGGTATGCCGTGAGATCGGGAAAGGCTTCTAAAACGCACTTCATTTCTCCTCTCCTTGTGCTCGGGTTGGCCATTCCAGCCGCTTGACTAAACATCTCCCCAGTTGGAGAATCAGCACCTTTAACCTCCTGTTTCGTACAGGTTGCAATTTGTCCTGAGGATGAACGGGAAGACGGGGAACCAACGAGAGACTAGCCCTATGTGTTGGGACAGGCACAGGTCACTCCGTTTTCCCATCAGGAAGAAGAATGAACCACAGGCTCAGCCTACCCCAAGAACCAAAATAGGGCCTGAAGCAATCCTGCGCTTTTGCGGCCAGCTCCCAAAAAAGCGAGTAGAAAAATGGAGCTCAGGGGCACTGCAATTCACAAACGTGCAGAGTTGTAAATGAGAACTCTCGTCCAAAAATATATTGAGGGAAGGCAACGAAGAGGATTTGAAAGCAAAGCAGATTTGCAGGAAACAGATTTCAGGAGGTAGATTCGACTCGCCTTTAAAGCACATGAAAAGCGGCAAAACGTTGACAATGATGCCCTTGGCCAAAAAGGGCGTATGCGTTTTTTCCTGAATATATTCAGAAAAAACGCATACGCCCTTTTTGGCCAACCAAGCAAGCCGGAAGGGCAAATCACCGCTACAAAGAAGTCTCGCTTGCCCTCGGTCAAAAGGGCCATGCTGAAAAAAGTGTAAAAACCAGAAAAGCAGGACAGGCCATGGAGACATGGGAGCCTTGCTACGCTGATGGGCGGGATGTAAATTGCCAACAGGCACTCTGGAGAAGTGTACGGTGTGTCCTGAAACAAGTAATAAACACAGCTTACGGAGCATAGGGCACTTCCACTCATTGGCGTATAAATTGGGAATACTAAAAATCAACAAGACACAGGCACCCCAACCTTTACGGCTGTTCTGTTTCCAAGAACCTCCACTTCGGTACACCTTCAATATCCCAGAAAGAGAAAAATGAATAAAAAATGGTGGTACTTGGCACTATGGAATATCACTCAGCCATGAAATCAATGTCATAAGGCTAGTTAGCAGCATGATGAGTGGATTTAGCGATGATGATTCTAAGTGAAATAAGTCACACAGAAAAAGACACTTATCCTAAGATATCGCTTATAGAGGGAATGTCAAAATCGCTACACTTGAACTGAATTACAAAACAGAACAGAGGCACACCATTAGAAGACACACTATGGCTGCTTAACGGGAAAGGTGAGGTGGGGTGATGCATAAAACAAGGGTTTGAAATTAGCTCAGAGACCGCTCCATAAGGCAAATATGTACTAGACAAGGCCTACTCCCTGCTCAGTGAACTGGACTCAACACCCCCTAGTCACCGCACAAGAATATATCTGACTAGTAAGAATCTGAAAACCTATGTATCGATATCTCTCTGCAAGTGAATCAAGAGGGTGTAAAGCGGCATAAACACAGCAGGGAAAAGCAGCCAAGACCCATTCTAAACATAAATTACTTTACAAATCCCACAAAACAAAGACAGTGAAAGAGAGAGAAATTCTTACAAAATCCGTTCAAGGTCTCTGATACAACCTGGATTGACCATATCTAGACCCACAGCTGGATGAGACATAAGGCTGGACACTCTTGGGGCTGAGAGGATTGGTGAGGTTGGGTGAGCAAACGCAGATACTTTAAAGTAAAACCGCGGGGTACACACCCCATGGGTCTCAAATCTCCAGGTACAAGGGCATCTTCCTACATGAAAACATGCATGGGAAACCCAGAGGTTTGTATGCCGTGAGATCGGGAAAGGCTTCTAAAACGCACCTCATTTCTCCTCTCCTTCTGCTCGGGTTCACCATTCTAGCCGCTTGACTAACCATCTCCCTACTTGGAGAATCAGCACCTTTAACATCCTGTTTCGTACAGGTTGCAATTTGTCCTGAGGATGAACGGGAAGACGGGGAACCAACGAGAGACTAGCCCTAGGTGTTGGGACAGGCACAGGTCACTCCATTTTCCCATCAGGAAGAAGAATGAACCACAGGCTCAGCCTGCCCCCCAGAACCAAAATAGGGCCTGCAACAATCCTGCGCTTTTGCGGCCAGCTCCCAAAAAAGCGAGTAGACAAATGGAGCTCAGGGGCACTGCAATTCACAAACGTGCAGAGTTGTAAATGAGAACTCTCGTCCACAAATATATTCAGGGAAGGCAACGAAGAGGATTTGAAAGCAAGGCAGATTTGCAGGAAACAGATTTCAGGAGGTAGATTCGACTCGCCTTTAAAGCACATGAAAAGCGGCAAAACGTTGACAATGATGCCCTTGGCCAAAAAGGGCGTATGCGTTGTTTCCTGAATATATTCAGGAAACAACGCATACGCCCTTTTTGGCCAACCAAGCAAGCCGGAAGGGCAAATCAGCGCTACAAAGAAGTCTCGCTTGCCCTCGGTCAAAAGGGCCATGCTGAAAAAAGTGTAAAAACCAGAAAAGCAGGACAGGCCATGGAGACATGGGAGCCTTGCTACGCTGATGGGCGGGATGTAAATTGCCAACAGGCACTCTGGAGAAGTGTACGGTGTGTCCTGAAACAAGTAAGAAACACAGCTTAGGGAGCATAGGGCACTTCCACTCATTGGCGTATAAATTGGGAATACTAAAAATCAACAAGACACAGGCACCCCAACCTTTACGGCTGCTCTGTTTCCAAGAACCTCCACTTCGGTACACCTTCAATATCCCAGAAAGAGAAAAATGGATAAAGAAATGGTGGTACTTGGCACAATGGAATATCACTCAGCCATGAAATCAATGTCATAAGGCTAGGTAGAAGCATGATGAGTGGATTTAGGTACGATGATTCTAAGTGAAATAAGTCACACAGAAAAAGACACTTATCCTAAGATATCGCTTATAGAGGGAATGTCAAAATCGCTACACTTGAACTGAATTACAAAACAGAACAGAGTCACACCTTTAGAAGACACACTATGGCTGCTTAACGGGAAAGGTGAGGTGGGGTGATGCATAAAACAAGGGTTTGAAATTAGCTCAGACACCGTTCCATAAGCCAAATATGTAAATAGACAAGGCCTACTCCCTGCTCAGTGAACTGGACTCAACACCCCCTAGTCACCACACTATAATATATCTGACTAGTAAGAATCTGAAAACCTATGTATCGATATCTCTCTGCAAGTGAATCAAGAGGGTGTAAAGCGGCATAAACACAGCAGGGAAAAGCAGCCAAGCCCCATTCTAAACATAAATTACTTTAAAAAACCCACAAAACAAAGACAGTGAAAGAGAGAGAAATTCTTACAAAATCTGTTCAGGGTCTCTGATGCAACCTGGATTGACCATATTTAGACCCACAGCTGGATGAGACATAAGGCTGGACCCCCTTAGGGCTGAGAGGATTGGTGAGGTTGGGTGAGCAAACGCAGATACTTTAAAGTAATACTGCGGGGTACCCACCCCATGGGTCTCAAATCTCCAGGTACAAGGGCATCTTCCTACATCAAAACATGCATGGGAAACCCAGAAGATGGTATGCCGTGAGATCGGGAAACGATTCTAAAACGCACCTCATTTCTCCTCTCATTGTGCTTGGGTTCGCAATTCCAGCTGCTTGACTAACATCTCCCTACTTGGAGAATCAGCACCTTTAACCTCCTGTTTCGTACAGGTTGCAAGTTGTCCTGAGGATGAACGGGAAGACGGGGAACCAACGAGAAACTAGCCCTAGGTGTTGGGACAGGCACAGGTCACTCCATTTTCCCATCAGGAAGAAGAATGAACCACAGGCTCAGCCTGCCCCCCAGAACCAAAATACGGCCTGAAGCAATCCTGCGCTTTTGCGGCCAGCTCCCAAAAAAGCGAGTAGACAAATGGAGCTCAGGGGCACTGCAATTCACAAACGTGCAGAGTTATAAATGAGAACTCTCGTCCACAAATATATTGAGGGAAGGCAACGAAGCGGATTTGAAAGCAAGGCAGATTTGCAGGAAACAGATTTCAGGAGGTAGATTCGACTCGCCTTTAAAGCACATGAAAAGCGGCAAAACGTTGACAATGATGCCCTTGTCCAAAAAGGGCGTATGCGTTGTTTCCTGAATATATTCAGGAAAAAACGCATACGCCCTTTTTGGCCAACCAAGCAAGCCGGAAGGGCAAATCAGCGCTACAAAGAAGTCTCGCTTGCCCTCGGTCAAAAGGGCCATGCTGAAAAAAGTGTAAAAACCAGAAAAGCAGGACAGGCCATGGAGACATGGGAGCCTTGCTACGCTGATGGGAGGGATGTAAATTGCCAGCAGGCACTCTGGAGAAGTGTACGGTGTGTCCTGAAACAAGTAATAAACACAGCTTAGAGAGCATAGGGCACTTCTACTCATGGGCGTATAAATTGGGAAAACTAAAAATCAACAAGACACAGGCACCCCAAACTTTACGGCTGCTCTGTTTCCAAGAACCTCCACTTCGGTAC
Organism: Eubalaena glacialis; assembly: GCF_028564815.1. NCBI lineage: Eukaryota > Metazoa > Chordata > Mammalia > Artiodactyla > Balaenidae > Eubalaena > Eubalaena glacialis. The sequence continues at coordinate 100,673 of NW_026871293.1, read as the reverse complement.
ACCTTCAATATCCCAGGAAAGAGAAAAATGGATAAACAAATGGTGGTACTTGGCACAATGGAATATCACTCAGCCATGAAATCAATGTCATAACGCTAGTTAGCAGCATGATGAGTGGATTTAGCGACGATAATTCTAAGTGAAATAAGTCACACAGAAAAAGACACTTATCCTAAGATATCACTTATAGAGGGAATGTCAAAATCACTACACTTGAACTGAATTACAAAACAGAACAGAGTCACACCTTTAGAAGACACACTATGGCTGCTTAACGGGAAAGGTGAGGTGGGGTGATGCATAAAACAAGGGTATGAAATTAGCTCAGAGACCGCTCCATAAGCCAAATATGTAATAGACAAGGCCTACTCCCTGCTCAGTGAACTGGACTCAACACCCCCTAGTCACCGCACAAGAATATATCTGACTAGTAAGAATCTGAAAACCTATGTATCGATATCTCTCTGCAAGTGAATCAAGAGGGTGTAAAGCGGCATAAACACAGCAGGGAAAAGCAGCCAAGCCCCATTCTAAACATAAATTACTTTAAAAAACCCACAAAACAAAGACAGTGAAAGAGAGAGACATTCTTACAAAATCTGTTCAGGGTCTCTGATGCAACCTGGATTGACCATATCTAGACCCACAGCTGGATGAGACATAAGGCTGGACCCTCTTAGGGCTGAGAGGATTGGTGAGGTTGGGTGAGCAAACGCAGATACTTTAAAGTAATACTGCGGGGTACCCACCCCATGGGTCTCAAATCTCCAGGTACAAGGGCATCTTCCTACATCAAAACATGCATGGGAAACCCAGAAGATGGTATGCCGTGAGATCGGGAAAGGCTTCTAAAACGCACTTCATTTCTCCTCTCCTTGTGCTTGGGTTGGCCATTCCAGCCGCTTGACTAAACATCTCCCCAGTTGGAGAATCAGCACCTTTAACCTCCTGTTTCGTACAGGTTGCAATTTGTCCTGAGGATGAACGGGAAGACGGGGAACCAACGAGAGACTAGCCCTAGGTGTTGGGACAGGCACAGGTCACTCCATTTTCCCATCAGGAAGAAGAATGAACCACAGGCTCAGCCTGCCCCCCAGAACCAAAATAGGGCCTGAAGCAATCCTGCGCTTTTGCGGGCAGCTCCCAAAAAAGCGAGTAGACAAATGGAGCTCAGGGGCACTGCAATTCACAAACGTGCAGAGTTGTAAATGAGAACTCTCGTCCAAAAATATATTGAGGGAAGGCAACGAAGAGGATTTGAAAGCAAGGCAGATTTGCAGGAAACAGATTTCAGGAGGTAGATTCGACTCGCCTTTAAAGCACATGAAAAGCGGCAAAACGTTGACAATGATGCCCTTGGCCAAAAAGGGCGTATGCGTTGTTTCCTGAATATATTCAGGAAACAACGCATATGCCCTTTTTGGCCAACCAAGCAAGCCGGAAGGGCAAATCACCGCTACAAAGAAGTCTCGCTTGCCCTCGGTCAAAAGGGCCATGCTGAAAAAAGTGTAAAAACCAGAAAAGCAGGACAGGCCATGGAGACATGGGAGCCTTGCTACGCTGATGGGCGGGATGTAAATTGCCAACAGGCACTCTGGAGAAGTGTACGGTGTGTCCTGAAACAAGTAATAAACACAGCTTAGGGAGCATAGGGCACTTCCACTCATTGGCGTATAAATTGGGAATACTAAAAATCAACAAGACACAGGCACCCCAACCTTTACGGCTGTTCTGTTTCCAAGAACCTCCACTTCGGTACACCTTCAATATCCCAGAAAGAGAAAAATGAATAAAAAATGGTGGTACTTGGCACTATGGAATATCACTCAGCCATGAAATCAATGTCATAAGGCTAGTTAGCAGCATGATGAGTGGATTTAGCGATGATGATTCTAAGTGAAATAAGTCACACAGAAAAAGACACTTATCCTAAGATATCGCTTATAGAGGGAATGTCAAAATCGCTACACTTGAACTGAATTACAAAACAGAACAGAGGCACACCATTAGAAGACACACTATGGCTGCTTAACGGGAAAGGTGAGGTGGGGTGATGCATAAAACAAGGGTTTGAAATTAGCTCAGAGACCGCTCCATAAGGCAAATATGTACTAGACAAGGCCTACTCCCTGCTCAGTGAACTGGACTCAACACCCCCTAGTCACCGCACAAGAATATATCTGACTAGTAAGAATCTGAAAACCTATGTATCGATATCTCTCTGCAAGTGAATCAAGAGGGTGTAAAGCGGCATAAACACAGCAGGGAAAAGCAGCCAAGACCCATTCTAAACATAAATTACTTTACAAATCCCACAAAACAAAGACAGTGAAAGAGAGAGAAATTCTTACAAAATCCGTTCAAGGACTCTGATACAACCTGGATTGACCATATCTAGACCCACAGCTGGATGAGACATAAGGCTGGACACTCTTGGGGCTGAGAGGATTGGTGAGGTTGGGTGAGCAAACGCAGATACTTTAAAGTAAAACCGCGGGGTACACACCCCATGGGTCTCCAATCTCCAGGTACAAGGGCATCTTCCTACATCAAAACATGCATGGGAAACCCAGAGGTTTGTATGCCGTGAGATCGGGAAAGGCTTCTAAAACGCACCTCATTTCTCCTCTCCTTGTGCTCGGGTTCACCATTCTAGCCGCTTGACTAACCATCTCCCTACTTGGAGAATCAGCACCTTTAACATCCTGTTTCGTACAGGTTGCAATTTGTCCTGAGGATGAACGGGAAGACGGGGAACCAACGAGAGACTAGCCCTAGGTGTTGGGACAGGCACAGGTCACTCCATTTTCCCATCAGGAAGAAGAATGAACCACAGGCTCAGCCTGCCCCCCAGAACCAAAATAGGGCCTGCAACAATCCTGCGCTTTTGCGGCCAGCTCCCAAAAAAGCGAGTAGACAAATGGAGCTCAGGGGCACTGCAATTCACAAACGTGCAGAGTTGTAAATGAGAACTCTCGTCCACAAATATATTGAGGGAAGGCAACGAAGAGGATTTGAAAGCAAGGCAGATTTGCAGGAAACAGATTTCAGGAGGTAGATTCGACTCGCCTTTAAAGCACATGAAAAGTGGCAAAACGTTGACAATGATGCCCTTGGCCAAAAAGGGCGTATGCGTTGTTTCCTGAATATATTCAGGAAAAAACGCATACGCCCTTTTTGGCCAACCAAGCAAGCCGGAAGGGCAAATCAGCGCTACAAAGAAGTCTCGCTTGCCCTCGGTCAAAAGGGCCATGCTGAAAAAAGTGTAAAAACCAGAAAAGCAGGACAGGCCATGGAGACATGGGAGCCTTGCTACGCTGATGGGCGGGATGTAAATTGCCAACAGGCACTCTGGAGAAGTGTACGGTGTGTCCTGAAACAAGTAATAAACACAGCTTAGGGAGCATAGGGCACTTCCACTCATTGGCGTATAAATTGGGAATACTAAAAATCAACAAGACACAGGCACCCCAACCTTTACGGCTGTTCTGTTTCCAAGAACCTCCACTTCGGTACACCTTCAATATCCCAGAAAGAGAAAAATGAATAAAGAAATGGTGGTACTTGGCACAATGGAATATCACTCAGCCATGAAATCAATGTCATAAGGCTAGGTAGAAGCATGATGAGTGGATTTAGGTACGATGATTCTAAGTGAAATAAGTCACACAGAAAAAGACACTTATCCTAAGATATCGCTTATAGAGGGAATGTCAAAATCGCTACACTTGAACTGAATTACAAAACAGAACAGAGTCACACCTTTAGAAGACACACTATGGCTGCTTAACGGGAAAGGTGAGGTGGGGTGATGCATAAAACAAGGGTTTGAAATTAGCTCAGACACCGTTCCATAAGCCAAATATGTAAATAGACAAGGCCTACTCCCTGCTCAGTGAACTGGACTCAACACCCCCTAGTCACCACACTATAATATATCTGACTAGTAACAATCTGAAAACCTATGTATCGATATCTCTCTGCAAGTGAATCAAGAGGGTGTAAAGCGGCATAAACACAGCAGGGAAAAGCAGCCAAGACCCATTCTAAACATAAATTACTTTACAAATCCCACAAAACAAAGACAGTGAAAGAGAGAGAAATTCTTACAAAATCCGTTCAAGGTCTCTGATACAACCTGGATTGACCATATCTAGACCCACAGCTGGATGAGACATAAGGCTGGACACTCTTGGGGCTGAGAGGATTGGTGAGGTTGGGTGAGCAAACGCAGATACTTTAAAGTAAAACCGCGGGGTACACACCCCATGGGTCTCAAATCTCCAGGTACAAGGGCATCTTCCTACATCAAAACATGCATGGGAAACCCAGAGGTTTGTATGCCGTGAGATCGGGAAAGGCTTCTAAAACGCACCTCATTTCTCCTCTCCTTGTGCTCGGGTTCACCATTCTAGCCGCTTGACTAACCATCTCCCTACTTGGAGAATCAGCACCTTTAACCTCCTGTTTCGTACAGGTTGCAATTTGTCCTGAGGATGAACGGGAAGACGGGGAACCAACGAGAGACTAGCCCTATGTGTTGGGACAGGCACAGGTCACTCCGTTTTCCCATCAGGAAGAAGAATGAACCACAGGCTCAGCCTACCCCCAGAACCAAAATAGGGCCTGAAGCAATCCTGCGCTTTTGCGGCCAGCTCCCAAAAAAGCGAGTAGACAAATGGAGCTCAGGGGCACTGCAATTCACAAACGTGCAGAGTTGTAAATGAGAACTCTCGTCCACAAATATATTGAGGGAAGGCAACGAAGAGGATTTGAAAGCAAAGCAGATTTGCAGGAAACAGATTTCAGGAGGTAGATTCGACTCGCCTTTAAAGCACATGAAAAGCGGCAAAACGTGGAAAATGATGCCCTTGGCCAAAAAGGGCGTATGCGTTGTTTCCTGAATATATTCAGGAAACAACGCATACGCCCTTTTTGGCCAACCAAGCAAGCCGGAAGGGCAAATCAGCGCTACAAAGAAGTCTCGCTTGCCCTCGGTCAAAAGGGCCATGCTGAACAAAGTGTAAAAACCAGAAAAGCAGGACAGGCCATGGAGACATGGGAGCCTTGCTACGCTGATGGGCGGGATGTAAATTGCCAACAGGCACTCTGGAGAAGTGTACGGTGTGTCCTGAAACAAGTAATAAACACAGCTTAGGGAGCATAGGGCACTTCCACTCATTGGCGTATAAATTGGGAATACTAAAAATCAACAAGACACAGGCACCCCAACCTTTACGGCTGTTCTGTTTCCAAGAACCTCCACTTCGGTACACCTTCAATATCCCAGAAAGAGAAAAATGAATAAAGAAATGGTGGTACTTGGCACTATGGAATATCACTCAGCCATGAAATCAATGTCATAAGGCTAGTTAGCAGCATGATGAGTGGATTTAGCGATGATGATTCTAAGTGAAATAAGTCACACAGAAAAAGACACTTATCCTAAGATATCGCTTATAGAGGGAATGTCAAAATCGCTACACTTGAACTGAATTACAAAACAGAACAGAGGCACACCATTAGAAGACACACTATGGCTGCTTAACGGGAAAGGTGAGGTGGGGTGATGCATAAAACAAGGGTTTGAAATTAGCTCAGAGACCGCTCCATAAGGCAAATATGTACTAGAAAAGGCCTACTCCCTGCTCAGTGAACTGGACTCAACACCCCCTAGTCACCGCACAAGAATATATCTGACTAGTAAGAATCTGAAAACCTATGTATCGATATCTCTCTGCAAGTGAATCAAGAGGGTGTAAAGCGGCATAAACACAGCAGGGAAAAGCAGCCAAGACCCATTCTAAACATAAATTACTTTACAAATCCCACAAAACAAAGACAGTGAAAGAGAGAGAAATTCTTACAAAATCCGTTCAAGATCTCTGATACAACCTGGATTGACCATATCTAGACCCACAGCTGGATGAGACATAAGGCTGGACACTCTTGGGGCTGCGAGGATTGGTGAGGTTGGGTGAGCAAACGCAGATACTTTAAAGTAAAACCGCGGGGTACACACCCCATGGGTCTCAAATCTCCAGGTACAAGGGCATCTTCCTACATCAAAACATGCATGGGAAACCCAGAGGTTTGTATGCCGTGAGATCGGGAAAGGCTTCTAAAACGCACCTCATTTCTCCTCTCCTTGTGCTCGGGTTCACCATTCTAGCCGCTTGACTAACCATCTCCCTACTTGGAGAATCAGCACCTTTAACATCCTGTTTCGTACAGGTTGCAATTTGTCCTGAGGATGAACGGGAAGACGGGGAACCAACGAGAGACTAGCCCTAGGTGTTGGGACAGGCACAGGTCACTCCATTTTCCCATCAGGAAGAAGAATGAACCACAGGCTCAGCCTGCCCCCCAGAACCAAAATAGGGCCTGCAACAATCCTGCACTTTTGCGGCCAGCTCCCAAAAAAGCGAGTAGACAAATGGAGCTCAGGGGCACTGCAATTCACAAACGTGCAGAGTTATAAATGAGAACTCTCGTCCACAAATATATTGAGGGAAGGCAACGAAGAGGATTTGAAAGCAAGGCAGATTTGCAGGAAACAGATTTCAGGAGGTAGATTCGACTCGCCTTTAAAGCACATGAAAAGTGGCAAAACGTTGACAATGATGCCCTTGGCCAAAAAGGGCGTATGCGTTGTTTCCTGAATATATTCAGGAAAAAACGCATACGCCCTTTTTGGCCAACCAAGCAAGCCGGAAGGGCAAATCACCGCTATAAAGAAGTCTCGCTTGCCCAAGGTCAAAAGGGCCATGCTGAAAAAAGTGTAAAAACCAGAAAAGCAGGACAGGCCATGGAGACATGGGAGCCTTGCTACGCTGATGGGCGGGATGTAAATTGCCAACAGGCACTCTGGAGAAGTGTACGGTGTGTCCTGAAACAAGTAATAAACACAGCTTAGGGAGCATAGGGCACTTCCACTCATTGGCGTATAAATTGGGAATACTAAAAATCAACAAGACACAGGCACCCCAACCTTTACGGCTGTTCTGTTTCCAAGAACCTCCACTTCGGTACACCTTCAATATCCCAGAAAGAGAAAAATGAATAAAGAAATGGTGGTACTTGGCACTATGGAATATCACTCAGCCATGAAATCAATGTCATAAGGCTAGTTAGCAGCATGATGAGTGGATTTAGCGATGATGATTGTAAGTGAAATAAGTCACACAGAAAAAGACACTTATCCTAAGATATCGCTTATAGAGGGAATGTCAAAATCGCTACACTTGAACTGAATTACAAAACAGAACAGAGGCACACCATTAGAAGACACACTATGGCTGCTTAACGGGAAAGGTGAGGTGGGGTGATGCATAAAACAAGGGTTTGAAATTAGCTCAGAGACCGCTCCATAAGGCAAATATGTACTAGACAAGGCCTACTCCCTGCTCAGTGAACTGGACTCAACACCCCCTAGTCACCGCACAAGAATATATCTGACTAGTAAGAATCTGAAAACCTATGTATCGATATCTCTCTGCAAGTGAATCAAGAGGGTGTAAAGCGGCATAAACACAGCAGGGAAAAGCAGCCAAGACCCATTCTAAACATAAATTACTTTACAAATCCCACAAAACAAAGACAGTGAAAGAGAGAGAAATTCTTACAAAATCCGTTCAAGGTCTCTGATACAACCTGGATTGACCATATCTAGACCCACAGCTGGATGAGACATAAGGCTGGACACTCTTGGGGCTGAGAGGATTGGTGAGGTTGGGTGAGCAAACGCAGATACTTTAAAGTAAAACCGCGGGGTACACACCCCATGGGTCTCAAATCTCCAGGTACAAGGGCATCTTCCTACATCAAAACATGCATGGGAAACCCAGAGGTTTGTATGCCGTGAGATCGGGAAAGGCTTCTAAAACGCACCTCATTTCTCCTCTCCTTGTGCTCGGGTTCACCATTCTAGCCGCTTGACTAACCATCTCCCTACTTGGAGAATCAGCACCTTTAACATCCTGTTTCGTACAGGTTGCAATTTGTCCTGAGGATGAACGGGAAGACGGGGAACCAACGAGAGACTAGCCCTAGGTGTTGGGACAGGCACAGGTCACTCCATTTTCCCATCAGGAAGAAGAATGAACCACAGGCTCAGCCTGCCCCCCAGAACCAAAATAGGGCCTGCAACAATCCTGCGCTTTTGCGGCCAGCTCCCAAAAAAGCGAGTAGACAAATGGAGCTCAGGGGCACTGCAATTCACAAACGTGCAGAGTTATAAATGAGAACTCTCGTCCACAAATATATTGAGGGAAGGCAACGAAGAGGATTTGAAAGCAAGGCAGATTTTCAGGAAACAGATTTCAGGAGGTAGATTCGAATCGCCTTTAAAGCACATGAAAAGTGGCAAAACGTTGACAATGATGCCCTTGGCCAAAAAGGGCGTATGCGTTTTTTCCTGAATATATTCAGGAAAAAACGCATACGCCCTTTTTGGCCAACCAAGCAAGCCGGAAGGGCAAATCAGCGCTACAAAGAAGTCTTGCTTGCCCTCGGTCAAAAGGGCCATGCTGAAAAAAGTGTAAAAACCAGAAAAGCAGGACAGGCCATGGAGACATGGGAGCCTTGCTACGCTGATGGGAGGGATGTAAATTGCCAGCAGGCACTCTGGAGAAGTGTATGGTGTGTCCTGAAACAAGTAATAAACATAGCTTAGAGAGCATAGGGCACTTCTACTCATGGGCGTATAAATTGGGAAAACTAAAAATCAACAAGACACAGGCACCCCAAACTTTACGGCTGCTCTGTTTCCAAGAACCTCCACTTCGGTACACCTTCAATATCCCAGGAAAGAGAAAAATGGATAAACAAATGGTGGTACTTGGCACAATGGAATATCACTCAGCCATGAAATCAATGTCATAACGCTAGTTAGCAGCATGATGAGTGGATTTAGCGACGATAATTCTAAGTGAAATAAGTCACACAGAAAAAGACACTTATCCTAAGATATCACTTATAGAGGGAATGTCAAAATCACTACACTTGAACTGAATTACAAAACAGAACAGAGTCACACCTTTAGAAGACACACTATGGCTGCTTAACGGGAAAGGTGAGGTGGGGTGATGCATAAAACAAGGGTATGAAATTAGCTCAGAGACCGCTCCATAAGCCAAATATGTAATAGACAAGGCCTACTCCCTGCTCAGTGAACTGGACTCAACACCCCCTAGTCACCGCACAAGAATATATCTGACTAGTAAGAATCTGAAAACCTATGTATCGATATCTCTCTGCAAGTGAATCAAGAGGGTGTAAAGCGGCATAAACACAGCAGGGAAAAGCAGCCAAGCCCCATTCTAAACATAAATTACTTTAAAAAACCCACAAAACAAAGACAGTGAAAGAGAGAGACATTCTTACAAAATCTGTTCAGGGTCTCTGATGCAACCTGGATTGACCATATCTAGACCCACAGCTGGATGAGACATAAGGCTGGACCCTCTTAGGGCTGAGAGGATTGGTGAGGTTGGGTGAGCAAACGCAGATACTTTAAAGTAATACTGCGGGGTACCCACCCCATGGGTCTCAAATCTCCAGGTACAAGGGCATCTTCCTACATCAAAACATGCATGGGAAACCCAGAAGATGGTATGCCGTGAGATCGGGAAAGGCTTCTAAAACGCACTTCATTTCTCCTCTCCTTGTGCTCGGGTTGGCCATTCCAGCCGCTTGACTAAACATCTCCCCAGTTGGAGAATCAGCACCTTTAACCTCCTGTTTCGTACAGGTTGCAATTTGTCCTGAGGATGAACGGGAAGACGGGGAACCAACGAGAGACTAGCCCTAGGTGTTGGGACAGGCACAGGTCACTCCGTTTTCCCATCAGGAAGAAGAATGAACCACAGGCTCAGCCTACCCCCAGAACCAAAATAGGGCCTGAAGCAATCCTGCGCTTTTGCGGCCAGCTCCCAAAAAAGCGAGTAGACAAATGGAGCTCAGGGGCACTGCAATTCACAAACGTGCAGAGTTGTAAATGAGAACTCTCGTCCAAAAATATATTGAGGGAAGGCAACGAAGAGGATTTGAAAGCAAAGCAGATTTGCAGGAAACAGATTTCAGGAGGTAGATTCGACTCGCCTTTAAAGCACATGAAAAGCGGCAAAACGTGGAAAATGATGCCCTTGGCCAAAAAGGGCGTATGCGTTGTTTCCTGAATATATTCAGGAAACAACGCATACGCCCTTTTTGGCCAACCAAGCAAGCCGGAAGGGCAAATCAGCGCTACAAAGAAGTCTCGCTTGCCCTCGGTCAAAAGGGCCATGCTGAAAAAAGTGTAAAAACCAGAAAAGCAGGACAGGCCATGGAGACATGGGAGCCTTGCTACGCTGATGGGCGGGATGTAAATTGCCAACAGGCACTCTGGAGAAGTGTACGGGGTGTCCTGAAACAAGTAAGAAACACAGCTTAGAGAGCATAGGGCACTTCCACTCATGGGCGTATAAATTGAGAATACTAAAAATCAACAAAACACAGGCACCCCAACCTTTACGGCTGCTCTGTTTCCAAGAACCTCCACTTCGGTACACCTTCAATATCCCAGAAAGAGAAAAATGGATAAAGAAATGGTGGTACATGGCACAATGGAATATCACTCAGCCATGAAATCAATGTCATAAGGCTAGTTAGCAGCATGATGAGTGGATTTAGGTATGATGATTGTAAGTGAAATAAGGCACAGAGAAAAAGACACTTATCCTAAGATATCGCTTATAGAGGGAATGTCAAAATCGCTACACTTGAACTGAATTACAAAACAGAACAGAGTCACACCTTTAGAAGACACACTATGGCTGCTTAACGGGAAAGGTGAGGTGGGGTGATGCATAAAACAAGGGTTTGAAATTAGCTCAGACACCGTTCCATAAGCCAAATATGTAATAGACAAGGCCTACTCCCTGCTCAGTGAACTGGACTCAACACCCCATAGTCACCGCACAAGAATATATCTGACTAGTAAGAATCTGAAATCCTATGTATCGATATCTCTCTGCAAGTGAATCAAGAGGGTGTAAAGCGGCATAAACACAGCAGGGAAAAGCAGCCAAGCCCCATTCTAAACATAAATTACTTTAAAAAACCCACAAAACAAAGACAGTGAAAGAGAGAGAAATTCTTACAAAATCCGTTCAGGGGCTCTTATGCCACCTGGATCGACCATATCTAGACCCACAGCTGGAAGAGACATAAGGCTGGACACTCTTGGAGCTGAGTGGATAGGTGAGGTTGGGTGAGCAAACGCAGATACTTTACAGTAATACTGCGGGGTACCCACCCCATGGGTCTCAAATCTCCAGGTACAAGGGCATCTTCCTACATCAAAACATGCATGGGAAACCCAGAAGATGGTATGCCGTGAGATCGGGAAAGGCTTCTAAAACGCACTTCATTTCTCCTCTCCTTGTGCTCGGGTTGGCCATTCCAGCCGCTTGACTAAACATCTCCCTACTTGGAGAATCAGCACCTTTAACCTCCTGTTTCGTACAGGTTGCAATTTGTCCTGAGGATGAACGGGAAGACGGGGAACCAACGAGAGACTAGCCCTAGGTGTTGGGACAGGCACAGGTCACTCCATTTTCCCATCAGGAAGAAGAATGAATCACAGGCTCAGCCTGCCCCCCAGAACCAAAATACGGCCTGAAGCAATCCTGCGCTTTTGCGGCCAGCTCCCAAAAAAGCGAGTAGACAAATGGAGCTCAGGGCCACTGCAATTCACAAACGTGCAGAGTTGTAAATGAGAACTCTCGTCCACAAATATATTCAGGGAAGGCAACGAAGAGGATTTGAAAGCAAGGCAGATTTGCAGGAAACAGATTTCAGGAGGTAGATTCGACTCGCCTTTAAAGCACATGAAAAGCGGCAAAACGTGGAAAATGATGCCCTTGGCCAAAAAGGGCGTATGCGTTGTTTCCTGAATATATTCAGGAAACAACGCATACGCCCTTTTTGGCCAACCAAGCAAGCCGGAAGGGCAAATCAGCGCTACAAAGAAGTCTCGCTTGCCCTCGGTCAAAAGGGCCATGCTGAAAAAAGTGTAAAAACCAGAAAAGCAGGACAGGCCATGGAGACATGGGAGCCTTGCTACGCTGATGGGCGGGATGTAAATTGCCAACAGGCACTCTGGAGAAGTGTACGGTGTGTCCTGAAACAAGTAAGAAACACAGCTTAGGGAGCATAGGGCACTTCCACTCATTGGCGTATAAATTGGGAATACTAAAAATCAACAAGACACAGGCACCCCAACCTTTACGGCTGCTCTGTTTCCAAGAACCTCCACTTCGGTACACCTTCAATATCCCAGAAAGAGAAAAATGGATAAAGAAATGGTGGTACTTGGCACAATGGAATATCACTCAGCCATGAAATCAATGTCATAAGGCTAGGTAGAAGCATGATGAGTGGATTTAGGTACGATGATTCTAAGTGAAATAAGTCACACAGAAAAAGACACTTATCCTAAGATATCGCTTATAGAGGGAATGTCAAAATCGCTACACTTGAACTGAATTACAAAACAGAACAGAGTCACACCTTTAGAAGACACACTATGGCTGCTTAACGGGAAAGGTGAGGTGGGGTGATGCATAAAACAAGGGTTTGAAATTAGCTCAGACACCGTTCCATAAGCCAAATATGTAAATAGACAAGGCCTACTCCCTGCTCAGTGAACTGGACTCAACACCCCCTAGTCACCACACTATAATATATCTGACTAGTAAGAATCTGAAAACCTATGTATCAATATCTCTCTGCAAGTGAATCAAGAGGGTGTAAAGCGGCATAAACACAGCAGGGAAAAGCAGCCAAGCCCCATTCTAAACATAAATTACTTTAAAAAACCCACAAAACAAAGACAGTGAAGGAGAGAGAAATTCTTACAAAATCTGTTCAGGGTCTCTGATGCAACCTGGATTGACCATATCTAGACCCACAGCTGGATGAGACATAAGGCTGGACCCCCTTAGGGCTGAGAGGATTGGTGAGGTTGGGTGAGCAAACGCAGATACTTTAAAGTAATACTGCGGGGTACCCACCCCATGGGTCTCAAATCTCCAGGTACAAGGGCATCTTCCTACATCAAAACATGCATGGGAAACCCAGAAGATGGTATGCCGTGAGATCGGGAAACGATTCTAAAACGCACCTCATTTCTCCTCTCATTGTGCTTGGGTTCGCAATTCCAGCTGCTTGACTAACATCTCCCTACTTGGAGAATCAGCACCTTTAACCTCCTGTTTCGTACAGGTTGCAAGTTGTCCTGAGGATGAACGGGAAGACGGGGAACCAACGAGAAACTAGCCCTAGGTGTTGGGACAGGCACAGGTCACTCCATTTTCCCATCAGGAAGAAGAATGAACCACAGGCTCAGCCTGCCCCCCAGAACCAAAATACGGCCTGAAGCAATCCTGCGCTTTTGCGGCCAGCTCCCAAAAAAGCGAGTAGACAAATGGAGCTCAGGGGCACTGCAATTCACAAACGTGCAGAGTTATAAATGAGAACTCTCGTCCACAAATATATTGAGGGAAGGCAACGAAGAGGATTTGAAAGCAAGGCAGATTTGCAGGAAACAGATTTCAGGAGGTAGATTCGACTCGCCTTTAAAGCACATGAAAAGCGGCAAAACGTTGACAATGATGCCCTTGTCCAAAAAGGGCGTATGCGTTGTTTCCTGAATATATTCAGGAAAAAACGCATACGCCCTTTTTGGCCAACCAAGCAAGCCAGAAGGGCAAATCAGCGCTACAAAAAGTCTCGCTTGCCCTCGGTCAAAAGGGCCATGCTGAAAAAAGTGTAAAAACCAGAAAAGCAGGACAGGCCATGGAGACATGGGAGCCTTGCTACGCTGATGGGCGGGATGTAAATTGCCAACAGGCACTCTGGAGAAGTGTACGGTGTGTCCTGAAACAAGTAATAAACACAGCTTAGGGAGCATAGGGCACTTCCACTCATTGGCGTATAAATTGGGAATACTAAAAATCAACAAGACACAGGCACCCCAACCTTTACGGCTGTTCTGTTTCCAAGAACCTCCACTTCGGTACACCTTCAATATCCCAGAAAGAGAAAAATGAATAAAGAAATGGTGGTACTTGGCACAATGGAATATCACTCAGCCATGAAATCAATGTCATAAGGCTAGGTAGAAGCATGATGAGTGGATTTAGGTACGATGATTCTAAGTGAAATAAGTCACAGAGAAAAAGACACTTATCCTAAGATATCGCTTATAGAGGGAATGTCAAAATCGCTACACTTGAACTGAATTACAAAACAGAACAGAGTCACACCTTTAGAAGACACACTATGGCTGCTTAACGGGAAAGGTGAGGTGGGGTGATGCATAAAACAAGGGTTTGAAATTAGCTCAGACACCGTTCCATAAGCCAAATATGTAAATAGACAAGGCCTACTCCCTGCTCAGTGAACTGGACTCAACACCCCCTAGTCACCACACAATAATATATCTGACTAGTAAGAATCTGAAAACCTATGTATCAATATCTCTCTGCAAGTGAATCAAGAGGGTGTAAAGCGGCATAAACACAGCAGGGAAAAGCAGCCAAGCCCCATTCTAAACATAAATTACTTTAAAAAACCCACAAAACAAAGACAGTGAAAGAGAGAGACATTCTTACAAAATCTGTTCAGGGTCTCTGATGCAACCTGGATTGACCATATCTAGACCCACAGCTGGATGAGACATAAGGCTGGACCCTCTTAGGGCTGAGAGGATTGGTGAGGTTGGGTGAGCAAACGCAGATACTTTAAAGTAATACTGCGGGGTACCCACCCCATGGGTCTCAAATCTCCAGGTACAAGGGCATCTTCCTACATCAAAACATGCATGGGAAACCCAGAAGATGGTATGCCGTGAGATCGGGAAAGGCTTCTAAAACGCACTTCATTTCTCCTCTCCTTGTGCTCGGGTTGGCCATTCCAGCCGCTTGACTAAACATCTCCCCAGTTGGAGAATCAGCACCTTTAACCTCCTGTTTCGTACAGGTTGCAATTTGTCCTGAGGATGAACGGGAAGACGGGGAACCAACGAGAGACTAGCCCTAGGTGTTGGGACAGGCACAGGTCACTCCGTTTTCCCATCAGGAAGAAGAATGAACCACAGGCTCAGCCTACTCCCAGAACCAAAATAGGGCCTGAAGCAATCCTGCGCTTTTGCGGGCAGCTCCCAAAAAAGCGAGGAGACAAATGGAGCTCAGGGGCACTGCAATTCACAAACGTGCAGAGTTGTAAATGAGAACTCTCGTCCAAAAATATATTGAGGGAAGGCAACGAAGAGGATTTGAAAGCAAAGCAGATTTGCAGGAAACAGATTTCAGGAGGTAGATTCGACTCGCCTTTAAAGCACATGAAAAGCGGCAAAACGTGGAAAATGATGCCCTTGGCCAAAAAGGGCGTATGCGTTGTTTCCTGAATATATTCAGGAAACAACGCATACGCCCTTTTTGGCCAACCAAGCAAGCCGGAAGGGCAAATCAGCGCTACAAAGAAGTGTCGCTTGCCCTCGGTCAAAAGGGCCATGCTGAACAAAGTGTAAAAACCAGAAAAGCAGGACAGGCCATGGAGACATGGGAGCCTTGCTACGCTGATGGGCGGGATGTAAATTGCCAACAGGCACTCTGGAGAACTATACGGTGTGTCCTGAAACAAGTAATAAACACAGCTTAGAGAGCATAGGGCACTTCCACTCATTGGCGTATAAATTGGAAATACTAAAAATCAACAAGACACAGGCACCCCAACCTTTACGGCTGCTCTGTTTCCAAGAACCTCCACTTCGGTACACCTTCAATATCCCAGAAAGAGAAAAATGGATAAAGAAATGGTGGTACTTGGCACAATGGAATATCACTCAGCCATGAAATCAATGTCATAAGGCTAGGTAGCAGCATGATGAGTGGATTTAGGTACGATGATTCTAAGTGAAATAAGTCACACAGAAAAAGACACTTATCCTAAGATATCGCTTATAGAGGGAATGTCAAAATCGCTACACTTGAACTGAATTACAAAAACAGAACAGAGTCACACCTTTAGAAGACACACTATGGCTGCTTAACGGGAAAGGTGAGGTTTGGTGATGCATAAAACAAGGGTTTGAAATTAGCTCAGACACCGTTCCATAAGCCAAATATGTAATAGACAAGGCCTACTCCCTGCTCAGTGAACTGGACTCAACACCCCCTAGTCACCACACAATAATATATCTGACTAGTAAGAATCTGAAAACCTATGTATCGATATCTCTCTGCAAGTGAATCAAGAGGGTGTAAAGCGGCATAAACACAGCAGGGAAAAGCAGCCAAGCCCCATTCTAAACATAAATTACTTAAAAAAACCCACAAAACAAAGACAGTGGAAGAGAGAGAAATTCTTACAAAATCAGTTCAGGGGCTCTTATGCCACCTGGATCGACCATATCTAGACCCACAGCTGGATGAGACATAAGGCTGGACACTCTTGGAGCTGAGGGGATAGGTGAGGTTCGGTGAGCAAACGCAAATACTTTAAAATAATACCGCGGGGTACCCACCCCATGGGTCTCAAATCTCCAGGTACAAGGGCATCTTCCTACATCAAAACATGCATGGGAAACCCAGAAGATGGTATGCCGTGAGATCGGGAAAGGCTTCTAAAACGCACTTCATTTCTCCTCTCCTTGTGCTCGGGTTGGCCATTCCAGCCGCTTGACTAAACATCTCCCTACTTGGAGAATCAGCACCTTTAACCTCCTGTTTCGTACAGGTTGCAATTTGTCCTGAGCATGAACGGGAAGACGGGGAACCAACGAGAGACTAGCCCTAGGTGTTGGGACAGGCACAGGTCACTCCGTTTTCCCATCAGGAAGAAGAATGAACCACAGGCTCAGCCTACCCCCAGAACCAAAATAGGGCCTGAAGCAATCCTGCGCTTTTGCGGCCAGCTCCCAAAAAAGCGAGTAGACAAATGGAGCTCAGGGGCACTGCAATTCACAAACGTGCAGAGTTGTAAATGAGAACTCTCGTCCAAAAATATATTGAGGGAAGGCAACGAAGAGGATTTGAAAGCAAAGCAGATTTGCAGGAAACAGATTTCAGGAGGTAGATTCGACTCGCCTTTAAAGCACATGAAAAGCGGCAAAACGTTGACAATGATGCCCTTGGCCAAAAAGGGCGTATGCGTTTTTTCCTGAATATATTCAGGAAAAAACGCATACGCCCTTTTTGGCCAACCAAGCAAGCCGGAAGGGCAAATCAGCGCTACAAAGAAGTCTCGCTTGCCCTCGGTCAAAAGGGCCATGCTGAAAAAAGTGTAAAAACCAGAAAAGCAGGACAGGCCATGGAGACAAGGGAGCCTTGCTACGCTGATGGGCGGGATGTAAATTGCCAACAGGCACTCTGGAGAAGTGTACGGTGTGTCCTGAAACAAGTAATAAACACAGCTTAGAGAGCATAGGGCACTTCCACTTATTGGCGTATAAATTGGGAATACTAAAAATCAACAAGACACAGGCACCCCAACCTTTACGGCTGCTCTGTTTCCAAGAACCTCCACTTCGGTACACCTTCAATATCCCAGAAAGAGAAAAATGGATAAAGAAATGGTGGTACTTGGCACAATGGAATATCCCTCAGCCATGAAATCAATGTCATAAGGCTAGGTAGCAGCATGATGAGTGGATTTAGGTACGATGATTCTAAGTGAAATAAGGCACACAGAAAAAGACACTTATCCTAAGATATCGCTTATAGAGGGAATGTCAAAATCGCTACACTTGAACTGAATTACAAAACAGAACAGAGTCACACCTTTAGAAGACACACTATGGCTGCTTAACGGGAAAGGTGAGGTGGGGTGATGCATAAAACAAGGGTTTGAAATTAGCTCAGACACCGTTCCATAAGCCAAATATGTAATAGACAAGGCCTACTCCCTGCTCAGTGAACTGGACTCAACACCCCCTAGTCACCACACAATAATATATCTGACTAGTAAGAATCTGAAAACCTATGTATCGATATCTCTCTGCAAGTGAATCAAGAGGGTGTAAAGCGGCATAAACACAGCAGGGAAAAGCAGCCAAGCCCCATTCTAAACATAAATTACTTTAAAAAACCCACAAAACAAAGACAGTGAAAGAGAGAGAAATTCTTACAAAATCCGTTCAGGGTCTCTGATGCAACCTGGATTGACCATATCTAGACCCACAGCTGGATGAGACATAAGGCTGGACCCTCTTAGGGCTGAGAGGATTGGTGAGGTTGGGTGAGCAAACGCAGATACTTTAAAGTAATACTGCGGGGTACCCACCCCATGGGTCTCAAATCTCCAGGTACAAGGGCATCTTCCTACATCAAAACATGCATTGGAAACCCAGAAGATGGTATGCCGTGAGATCGGTAAAGGCTTCTAAAACGCACCTCATTTCTCCTCTCCTTGTGCTTGGGTTCGCAATTCCAGCCGCTTGACTAACCATCTCCCTACTTGGAGAATCAGCACCTTTAACCTCCTGTTTCGTACAGGTTGCAAGTTGTCCTGAGGATGAACGGGAAGACGGGCAACCAACGAGAGACTAGCCCCAGGTGTTGGGACAGGCACAGGTCACGCCATTTTCCCATCAGGAAGAATAATGAACCACAGGCTCAGCCTGCCCCCCAGAACCAAAATAGGACCTGAAGCAATCCTGCGCTTTTGCGGCCAGCTCCCAAAAAAGCGAGTAGACAAATGGAGCTCAGGGGCACTGCAATTCACAAACGTGCAGAGTTATAAATGAGAACTCTCGTCCACAAATATATTGAGGGAAGACAACGAAGAGGATTTGAAAGCAAGGCAGATTTGCAGGAAACAGATTTCAGGAGGTAGATTCGACTCGCCTTTAAAGCACATGAAAAGCGGCAAAACGTGGACAATGATGCCCTTGGCCAAAAAGGGCGTATGCGTTTTTTCCTGAATATATTCAGGAAAAAACGCATACGCCCTTTTTGGCCAACCAAGCAAGCCGGAAGGGCAAATCAGCGCTACAAAGAAGTCTCGCTTGCCCTCGGTCAAAAGGGCCATGCTGAACAAAGTGTAAAAACCAGAAAAGCAGGACAGGCCATGGAGACATGGGAGCCTTGCTACGCTGATGGGCGGGATGTAAATTGCCAACAGGCACTCTGGAGAAGTGTACAGTGTGTCCTGAAACAAGTAATAAACACAGCTTAGGGAGCATAGGGCACTTCCACTCATGTGCGTACAAATTGGGAATACTAAAAATCAACAAGACACAGGCACCCCAAACTTTACGGCTGCTCTCTTTCCAAGAACCTCCACTTCGGTACACCTTCAATATCCCAGAAAGAGAAAAATGGATAAAGAAATGGTGGTACTTGGCACAATGGAATATCACTCAGCCATGAAATCAATGTCATAAGGCGAGTTAGCAGCATGATGAGTGGATTTAGGTACGATGATTCTAAGTGAAATAAGTCACACAGAAAAAGACACTTATCCTAAGATATCGCTTATAGAGGGAATGTCAAAATCGCTACACTTGAACTGAATTACAATATAGAACAGAGTCACAACTTTAGAAGAAACACTATGGCTGCTTAACGGGAAAGGTGAGGTGGGGTGATGCATAAAACAAGGGTTTGAAATTAGCTCAGACACCGTACCATAAGCCAAATATGTAATAGACAAGGCCTACTCCCTGCTCAGTGAACTGGACTCAACACCCCCTAGTCACCGCACAAGAATATATCTGACTACTAAGAATCTGAAAACCTATGTATCGATATCTCTCTGCAAGTGAATCAAGAGGGTGTAAAGCGGCATAAACACAGCAGGGAAAAGCAGCCAAGCCCCATTCTAAACATAAATTACTTAAAAAACCCACAAAACAAAGACAGTGGAAGAGAGAGAAATTCTTACAAAATCAGTTCAGGGGCTCTTATGCCACCTGGATCGACCATATCTAGACCCACAGCTGGATGAGACATAAGGCTGGACACTCTTGGAGCTGAGTGGATAGGTGAGGTTCGGTGAGCAAATGCAAATACTTTAAAGTAATACCGCGGGGTACCCACCACATGGGTCTCAAATCTCCAGGTACAAGGGCATCTTCCTACATCAAAACATGCATGGGAAACCCAGAAGATGGTATGCCGTGAGATCGGGAAAGGCTTCTAAAAGGCACTTCATTTCTCCTCTCCTTGTGCTCGGGTTGGCCATTCCAGCCGCTTGACTAAACATCTCCCTACTTGGAGAATCAGCACCGTTAACCTCCTGTTTCGTACAGGTTGCAATTTGTCCTGAGGATGAACGGGAAGACGGGGAACCAACGAGAGACTAGCCCTAGGTGTTGGGAAAGGCACAGGTCACTCCATTTTGCCATCAGGAAGAAGAATGAACCACAGGCTCAGCCTACCCCCAGAACCAAAATAGGGCCTGAAGCAATCCTGCGCTTTTGCGGCCAGCTCCCAAAAAAGCGAGTAGACAAATGGAGCTCAGGGGCACTGCAATTCACAAACGTCCAGAGTTGTAAATGAGAACTCTCGTCCAAAAATATATTGAGGGAAGGCAACGAAGAGGATTTGAAAGCAAAGCAGATTTGCAGGAAACAGATTTCAGGAGGTAGATTCGACTCGCCTTTAAAGCACATGAAAAGCGGCAAAACGTTGACAATGATGCCCTTGGCCAAAAAGGGCGTATGCGTTTTTTCCTGAATATATTCAGGAAAAAACGCATACGCCCTTTTTGGTCAACCAAGCAAGCCGGAAGGGCAAATCAGCGCTACAAAGAAGTCTCGCTTGCCCTCGGTCAAAAGGGCCATGCTGAACAAAGTGTAAAAACCAGAAAAGCAGGACAGGCCATGGAAACATGGGAGCCTTGCTACGCTGATGGGCGGGATGTAAATTGCCAAAAGGCACTCTGGAGAAGTGTACGGTGTGTCCTGAAACAAGTAATAAACACAGCTTAGAGAGCATAGGGCACTTCCACTCATTGGCGTATAAATTGGGAATACTAAAAATCAACAAGACACAGGCAACCCAACCTTTACAGCTGCTCTGTTTCCAAGAACCTCCACTTCGGTACACCTTCAATATCCCAGAAAGAGAAAAATGGATAAAGAAATGGTGGTACTTGGCACAATGGAATATCACTCAGCCATGAAATCAATGTCATAAGGCTAGGTAGCAGCATGATGAGTGGATTTAGGTACGATGATTCTAAGTGAAATAAGTCACACAGAAAAAGACACTTATCCTAAGATATCGCTTATAGACGGAATGTCAAAATCGCTACACTTGAACTGAATTACAAAACAGAACAGAGTCACACCTTTAGAAGACACACTATGGCTGCTTAACGGGAAAGGTGAGGTTTGGTGATGCATAAAACAAGGGTTTGAAATTAGCTCAGACACCGTTCCATAAGCCAAATATGTAATAGACAAGGCCTACTCCCTGCTCAGTGATCTGGACTCAACACCCCCTAGTCACCACACAATAATATATCTGACTAGTAAGAATCTGAAAACCTATGTATCGATATCTCTCTGCAAGTGAATCAAGAGGGTGTAAAGTGGCATAAACACAGCAGGGAAAAGCAGCCAAGCCCCATTCTAAACATAAATTACTTTTAAAAACCCACAAAACAAAGACAGTGAAAGAGAGAGAAATTCTTACAAAATCTGTTCAGGGTCTCTGATGCAACCTGGATTGACAATATCTAGACACACAGCTGGATGAGACATAAGGCTGGACCCTCTTAGGACTGAGAGGATTGGTGAGGTAGGGTGAGCCAACGCAGATACTTTAAAGTAATACTGCGGGGTACCCACCCCATGGGTCTCAAATCTCCAGGTACAAGGGCATCTTCCTACATCAAAACATGCATGGGAAACCCAGAAGATGGTATGCCGTGAGATCGGAAAAGGATTCTAAAACGCACCTCATTTCTCCTCTCCTTGTGCTTGGGTTCGCAATTCCAGCCGCTTGACTAACCATCTCCCTACTTGGAGAATCAGCACCTTTAACCTCCTGTTTCGTACAGGTTGCAAGTTGTCCTGAGGATGAACAGGAAGACGGGGAACCAAAGAGAGACTAGCCCTAGGTGTTGGGACAGGCACAGGTCACTCCATTTTCCCATCAGGAAGAAGAATGAACCACAGGCTCAGCCTGCCCCCCAGAACCAAAATAGGGCCTGAAGCAATCCTGCGCTTTTGCGGCCAGCTCCCAAAAAAGCGAGGAGACAAATGGAGCTCAGGGGCACTGCAATTCACAAACGTGCAGAGTTATAAATGAGAACTCTCGTCCACAAATATATTGAGGGAAGGCAACGAAGAGGATTTGAAAGCAAGGCAGATTTGCAGGAAACAGATTTCAGGAGGTAGATTCGACTCACCTTTAAAGCACATGAAAAGCGGCAAAACGTGGAAAATGATGCCCTTGGCCAAAAAGGGCGTATGCGTTGTTTCCTGAATATATTCAGGAAACAACGCATACGCACTTTTTGGCCAACCAAGCAAGCCGGAAGGGCAAATCAGCGCTACAAAGAAGTCTCACTTGCCCTCGGTCAAAAGGGCCATGCTGAAAAAAGTGTAAAAACCAGAAAAGCAGGACAGGCCATGGAGACATGGGAGCCTTGCTACGCTGATGGGCGGGATGTAAATTGCCAACAGGCACTCTGGAGAAGTGTACGGTGTGTCCTGAAACAAGTAATAAACACAGCTTAGGGAGCATAGGGCACTTCCACTCATTGGCGTATAAATTGGGAATACTAAAAATCAACAAGACACAGGCACCCCAACCTTTACGGCTGCTCTGTTTCCAAGAACCTCCACTTCGGTACACCTTCAATATCCCAGAAAGAGAAAAATGGATAAAGAAATGGTGGTACTTGGCACAATGAAATATCACTCAGCCATGAAATCAATGTCATAAGGCTAGGTAGAAGCATGATGAGTGGATTTAGGTACGATGATTCTAAGTGAAATAAGTCACACAGAAAAAGACACTTATCCTAAGATATCGCTTATAGAGGGAATGTCAAAATCGCTACACTTGAACTGAATTACAAAACAGAACAGAGTCACACCTTTAGAAGACACACTATGGCTGCTTAACGGGAAAGGTGAGGTGGGGTGATGCATAAAACAAGGGTTTGAAATTAGCTCAGACACCGTTCCATAAGCCAAATATGTAAATAGACAAGGCCTACTCCCTGCTCAGTGAACTGGACTCAACACCCCCTAGTCACCACACAATAATATATCTGACTAGTAAGAATCTGAAAACCTATGTATCGATATCTCTCTGCAAGTGAATCAAGAGGGTGTAAAGCGGCATAAACACAGCAGGGAAAAGCAGCCAAGCCCCATTCTAAACATAAATTAC
This sequence comes from Eubalaena glacialis, assembly GCF_028564815.1. Classification (NCBI taxonomy): domain Eukaryota; kingdom Metazoa; phylum Chordata; class Mammalia; order Artiodactyla; family Balaenidae; genus Eubalaena; species Eubalaena glacialis. Next base: position 77,277 of record NW_026871293.1, on the reverse strand, counting down.
TTTAAAAAACCCACAAAACAAAGACAGTGAAAGAGAGAGAAATTCTTACAAAATCTGTTCAGGGTCTCTGATGCAACCTGGATTGACCATATCTAGACCCACAGCTGGATGAGACATAAGGCTGGACCCTCTTAGGGCTGAGAGGATTGGTGAGGTTGGGTGAGCAAACGCAGATACTTTAAAGTAATACTGCGGGGTACCTACCCCATGGGTCTCAAATCTCCAGGTACAAGGGCATCTTCCTACATCAAAACATGCATGGGAAACCCAGAAGATGGTATGCCGTGAGATCGGGAAAGGCTTCTAAAACGCACTTCATTTCTCCTCTCCTTGTGCTCGGGTTGGCCATTCCAGCCGCTTGACTAAACATCTCCCTACTTGGAGAATCAGCACCTTTAACCTCCTGTTTCGTACAGGTTGCAATTTGTCCTGACGATGAACGGGAAGACGGGGAACCAACGAGAGACTAGCCCTAGGTGTTGGGACAGGCACAGGTCACTCCATTTTCCCATCAGGAAGAAGAATGAACCACAGGCTCAGCCTGCCCCCCAGAACCAAAATAGGACCTGAAGCAATCCTGCGCTTCTGCGGCCAGCTCCCAAAAAAGCGAGTAGACAAATGGAGCTCAGGGGCACTGCAATTCACAAACGTGCAGAGTTATAAATGAGAACTCTCGTCCACAAATATATTGAGGGAAGGCAACGAAGAGGATTTGAAAGCAAGGCAGATTTGCAGGAAACAGATTTCAGGAGGTAGATTCGACTCGCCTTTAAAGCACATGAAAAGCGGCAAAACGTTGACAATGATGCCCTTGGCCAAAAAGGGCGTATGCGTTTTTTCCTGAATATATTCAGGAAAAAACGCATACGCCCTTTTTGGCCAACCAAGCAAGCCGGAAGGGCAAATCAGCGCTACAAAGAAGTCTCGCTTGCCCTCGGTCAAAAGGGCCATGCTGAACAAACAGTAAAAACCAGAAAAGCAGGACAGGCCATGGAGACATGGGAGCCTTGCTACGCTGATGGGCGGGATGTAAATTGCCAACAGGCACTCTGGAGAAGTGTACGGTGTGTCCTGAAACAAGTAATAAACACAGCTTAGAGAGCATAGGGCACTTCCACTCATGGGCGTATAAATTGAGAATACTAAAAATCAACAAGACACAGGCACCCCAACCTTTACGGCTGCTCTGTTTCCAAGAACCTCCACTTCGGTACACCTTCAATATCCCAGAAAGAGAAAAATGGATAAAGAAATGGTGGTACGTGGCACAATGGAATATCACTCAGCCATGAAATCAATGTCATAAGGCTAGTTAGCAGCATGATGAGTGGATTTAGGTACGATGATTCTAAGTGAAATAAGGCACACAGAAAAAGACACTTATCCTAAGATATCGCTTATAGAGGGAATGTCAAAATCGCTACACTTGAACTGAATTACAAAACAGAACAGAGTCACACCTTTAGAAGACACACTATGGCTGCTTAACGGGAAAGGTGAGGTGGGGTGATGCATAAAACAAGGGTTTGAAATTAGCTCAGACACTGTTCCATAAGCCAAATATGTAATAAACAAGGCCTACTCCCTGCTAGGTGAACTGGACTCAACACCCCATAGTCACTGCACAAGAATATATCTGACTAGTAAGAATCTGAAAACCTATGTATCGATATCTCTCTGCAAGTGAATCAAGAGGGTGTAAAGCGGCATAAACACAGCAGGGAAAAGCAGCCAAGCCCCATTCTAAACATAAATTACTTTAAAAAACCCACAAAACAAAGACAGTGAAAGAGAGAGAAATTCTTACAAAACCCGTTCAGGGGCTCTTATGCCACCTGGATCGACCATATCTAGACCCACAAGTGGATGAGACATAAGGCTGGACACTCTTGGAGCTGAGTGGATAGGTGAGGTTGGGTGAGCAAACGCAGATACTTTAAAGTAATACTGCGGGGTACCCACCCCATGGGTCTCAAATCTCCAGGTACAAGGGCATCTTCCTACATCAAAACATGCATGGGAAACCCAGAAGATGGTATGCCGTGAGATCGGGAAAGGATTCTAAAACGCACCTCATTTCTCCTCTCCTTGTGCTTGGGTTCGCAATTCCAGCCGCTTGACTAACCATCTCCCTACTTGGAGAATCAGCACCTTTAACCTCCTGTTTCGTACAGGTTGCAAGTTGTCCTGAGGAAGAACGGGAAGACGGGGAACCAACGAGAGACTAGCCCTAGGTGTTGGGACAGGCACAGGTCACTCCATTTTCCCATCAGGAAGAAGAATGAACCACAGGCTCAGCCTGCCCCCCAGAACCAAAATAGGGCCTGAAGCAATCCTGTGCTTTTGCGGCCAGCTCCCAAAAAAGCGAGTAGACAAATGGAGCTCAGGGGCACTGCAATTCACAAACGTGCAGAGTTATAAATGAGAACTCTCGTCCACAAATATATTGAGGGAAGGCAACGAAGAGGATTTGAAAGCAAGGCAGATTTGCAGGAAACAGATTTCAGGAGGTAGATTCGAATCGCTTTTAAAGCACATGAAAAGCGGCAAAACGTTGACAATGATGCCCTTGTCCAAAAAGGGCGTATGCGTTTTTTCCTGAATATATTCAGGAAAAAACGCATACGCCCTTTTTGGCCAACCAAGCAAGCCGGAAGGGCAAATCAGCGCTACAATGAAGTCTTCCTTGCCCTCGGTCAAAAGGGCCATGCTGAAAAAAGTGTAAAAACCAGAAAAGCAGGACAGGCCATGGAGACATGGGAGCCTTGCTACGCTGATGGGCGGGATGTAAATTGCCAACAGGCACTCTGGAGAAGTGTACGGTGTGTCCTGAAACAAGTAATAAACACAGCTTAGGGAGCATAGGGCACTTCCACTCATTGGCGTATAAATTGGGAATACTAAAAATCAACAAGACACAGGCACCCCAACCTTTACGTCTGCTCTGTTTCCAAGAACCTCCACTTCGGTACACCTTCAATATCCCAGAAAGAGAAAAATGGATAAAGAAATGGTGGTACTTGGCACAATGGAATATCACTCAGCCATGAAATCAATGTCATAAGGCTAGGTAGAAGCATGATGAGTGGATTTAGTTACGATGATTCGAAGTGAAATAAGTCACACAGAAAAAGACACTTATCCTAAGATATCGCTTATAGAGGGAATGTCAAAATCGCTACACTTGAACTGAATTACAAAATAGAACAGAGTCACACCTTTAGAAGACACACTATGGCTGCTTAACGGGAAAGGTGAGGTGGGGTGATGCATAAAACAAGGGTTTGAAATTAGCTCAGACACCGTTCCATAAGCCAAATATGTAAATAGACAAGGCCTACTCCCTGCTCAGTGAACTGGACTCAACACCCCCTAGTCACCGCACAAGAATATATCTGACTAGTAAGAATCTGAAAACCTATGTATCGATATCTCTCTGCAAGTGAATCAAGAGGGTGTAAAGCGGCATAAACACAGCAGGGAAAAGCAGCCAAGCCCCATTCTAAATATAAATTACTTTAAAATACCCACAAAACAAAGACAGTGAAAGAGAGAGAAATTCTTACAAAACCCGTTCAGGGGCTCTTATGCCACCTGGATCGACCATATCTAGACCCACAGCTGGAAGAGACATAAGGCTGGACACTCTTGGAGCTGAGTGGATAGGTGAGGTTGGGTGAGCAAATGCAGATACTTTAAAGTAATACTGCGGGGTACCCACCCCATGGGTCTCAAATCTCCAGGTACAAGGGCATCTTCCTACATCAAAACATGCATGGGAAACCCAGAAGATGGTATTCCATGAGATCAGGAAAGGCTTCTAAAACGCACTTCATTTCTCCTCTCCTTGTGCTTGGGTTGGCCATTCCAGCCGCTTGACTAAACATCTCCCTACTTGGAGAATCAGCACCTTTAACCTCCTGCTTCGTACAGGTTGCAATTTGTCCTGAGGATGAACGGGAAGACGGGGAACCAACGAGAGACTAGCCCTAGGTGTTGGGACAGGCACAGGTCACTCCATTTTCCCATCAGGAAGAAGAATGAACCACAGGCTCAGCCTGCCCCCCAGAACCAAAATACCGCCTGAAGCAATCCTGCGCTTCTGCGGCCAGCTCCCAAAAAAGCGAGTAGACAAATGGAGCTCAGGGGCACTGCAATTCACAAACGTGCAGAGTTGTACATGAGAACTCTCTTCCACAAATATATTGAGGGAAGGCAACGAAGAGGATTTGAAAGCAAGGCAGATTTGCAGGAAACAGATTTCAGGAGGTAGATTCGACTCGCCTTTAAAGCACATGAAAAGCGGCAAAACGTTGACAATGATGCCCTTGGCCAAAAAGGGCGTATGCGTTTTTTCCTGAATATATTCAGGAAAAAACGCATACGCCCTTTTTGGCCAACCAAGCAAGCCGGAAGGGCAACTCAGCGCTACAAAGAAGTCTCGCTTGCCCTCGGTCAAAAGGGCCATGCTGAAAAAAGTGTAAAAACCAGAAAAGCAGGACAGGCCATGGAGACATGGGAGCCTTGCTACGCTGATGGGCGGGATGTAAATTGCCAACAGGCACTCTGGAGAAGTGTACGGTGTGTCCTGAAACAAGTAAGAAACACAGCTTAGAGAGCATAGGGCACTTCCACTCATAGGCGTATAAATTGGGAATACTAAAAATCAACAAGACACAGGCACCCCAACCTTTACGGCTGCTCTGTTTCCAAGAACCTCCACTTCGGTACACCTTCAATATCCCAGAAAGAGAAAAATGGATAAAGAAATGGTGGTACTTGGCACAATGGAATATCACTCAGCCATGAAATCAATGTCATAAGGCTAGGTAGCAGCATGATGAGTGGATTTAGGTACGATGATTCTAAGTGAAATAAGTCACACAGAAAAAGACACTTATCCTAAGATATCGCTTATAGAGGGAATGTCAAAATCGCTACACTTGAACTGAATTACAAAACAGAACAGAGTCACACCTTTAGAAGACACACTATGGCTGCTTAACGGGAAAGGTGAGGTTTGGTGATGCATAAAACAAGGGTTTAAAATTAGCTCAGACACTGTTCCATAAGCCAAATATGTAATAGACAAGGCCTACTCCCTGCTCAGTGAACTGGACTCAACACCCCGTAGTCACCACACAATAATATATCTGACTAGTAAGAATCTGAAAACCTATGTATCGATATCTCTCTGCAAGTGAATCAAGAGGGTGTAAAGCAGCATAAACACAGCAGGGAAAAGCAGCCAAGCCCCATTCTAAACATAAATTACTTTAAAAAACCCACAAAACAAAGACAGTGAAAGAGAGAGAAATTCTTACAAAACCCGTTCAGGGGCTCTTATGCCACCTGGATCGACCATATCTAGACCCACAGCTGGAAGAGACATAAGGCTGGACACTCTTGGAGCTGAGTGGATAGGTGAGGTTGGGTGAGCAAACGCAGATACTTTAAAGTAATACTGCGGGGTACCCACCCCATGGGTCTCAAATCTCCAGGTACAAGGGCATCTTCCTACATCAAAACATGCATGGGAAACCCAGAAGATGGTATGCCGTGAGATCGGGAAAGGATTCTAAAACGCACCTCATTTCTCCTCTCCTTGTGCTTGGGTTCGCAATTCCAGCCGCTTGACTAACCATCTCCCTACTTGGAGAATCAGCACCTTTAACCTCCTGTTTCGTACAGGTTGCAAGTTGTCCTGAGGATGAACGGGAAGACGGGGAACCAACGAGAGACTAGCCCTAGGTGTTGGGACAGGCACAGGTCACTCCATTTTCCCATCAGGAAGAAGAATGAACCACAGGCTCAGCCTGCCCCCCAGAACCAAAATAGGGCCTGAAGCAATCCTGTGCTTTTGCGGCCAGCTCCCAAAAAAGCGAGTAGACAAATGGAGCTCAGGGGCACTGCAATTCACAAACGTGCAGAGTTATAAATGAGAACTCTCGTCCACAAATATATTGAGGGAAGGCAACGAAGAGGATTTGAAAGCAAGGCAGATTTGCAGGAAACAGATTTCAGGAGGTAGATTCGACTCGCCTTTAAAGCACATTAAAAGCGGCAAAACGTTGACAATGATGCCCTTGGCCAAAAAGGGCGTATGCGTTTTTTCCTGAATATATTCAGGAAAAAACGCATACGCCCTTTTTGGCCAACCAAGCAAGCCAGAAGGGCAAATCAGCGCTACGAAGAAGTCTCGCTTGCCCTCGGTCAAAAGGGCCATGCTGAAAAAAGTGTAAAAACCAGAAAAGCAGGACAGGCCATGGAGACATGGGAGCCTTGCTACGCTGATGGGCGGGATGTAAATTGCCAACAGGCACTCTGGAGAAGTGTACGGTGTGTCCTGAAACAAGTAATAAACACAGCTTAGAGAGCATAGGGCACTTCCACTCATGGGCGTATAAATTGAGAATACTAAAAATCAACAAGACACAGGCACCCCAACCTTTACGGCTGCTCTGTTTCCAAGAACCTCCACTTCGGTACACCTTCAATATCCCAGAAAGAGAAAAATGGATAAAGAAATGGTGGTACGTGGCACAATGGAATATCACTCAGCCATGAAATCAATGTCATAAGGCTAGTTAGCAGCATGATGAGTGGATTTAGGTACGATGATTCTAAGTGAAATAAGGCACACAGAAAAAGACACTTATCCTAAGATATCGCTTATAGAGGGAATGTCAAAATCGCTACACTTGAACTGAATTACAAAACAGAACAGAGTCACACCTTTAGAAGACACACTATGGCTGCTTAACGGGAAAGGTGAGGTGGGGTGATGCATAAAACAAGGGTTTGAAATTAGCTCAGACACTGTTCCATAAGCCAAATATGTAATAGACAAGGCCTACTCCCTGCTAGGTGAACTGGACTCAACACCCCATAGTCACTGCACAAGAATATATCTGACTAGTAAGAATCTGAAAACCTATGTATCGATATCTCTCTGCAAGTGAATCAAGAGGGTGTAAAGCGGCATAAACACAGCAGGGAAAAGCAGCCAAGCCCCATTCTAAACATAAATTACTTTAAAAAACCCACAAAACAAAGACAGTGAAAGAGAGAGAAATTCTTACAAAACCCGTTCAGGGGCTCTTATGCCACCTGGATCGACCATATCTAGACCCACAGCTGGAAGAGACATAAGGCTGGACACTCTTGGAGCTGAGTGGATAGGTGAGGTTGGGTGAGCAAACGCAGATACTTTAAAGTAATACTGCGGGGTACCCACCCCATGGGTCTCAAATCTCCAGGTACAAGGGCATCTTCCTACATCAAAACATGCATGGGAAACCCAGAAGATGGTATGCCGTGAGATCGGGAAAGGATTCTAAAACGCACCTCATTTCTCCTCTCCTTGTGCTTGGGTTCGCAATTCCAGCCGCTTGACTAACCATCTCCCTACTTGGAGAATCAGCACCTTTAACCTCCTGTTTCGTACAGGTTGCAAGTTGTCCTGAGGATGAACGGGAAGACGGGGAACCAACGAGAGACTAGCCCTAGGTGTTGGGACAGGCACAGGTCACTCCATTTTCCCATCAGGAAGAAGAATGAACCACAGGCTCAGCCTGCCCCCCAGAACCAAAATAGGGCCTGAAGCAATCCTGTGCTTTTGCGGCCAGCTCCCAAAAAAGCGAGTAGACAAATGGAGCTCAGGGGCACTGCAATTCACAAACGTGCAGAGTTATAAATGAGAACTCTCGTCCACAAATATATTGAGGGAAGGCAACGAAGAGGATTTGAAAGCAAGGCAGATTTGCAGGAAACAGATTTCAGGAGGTAGATTCGAATCGCTTTTAAAGCACATGAAAAGCGGCAAAACGTTGACAATGATGCCCTTGTCCAAAAAGGGCGTATGCGTTTTTTCCTGAATATATTCAGGAAAAAACGCATACGCCCTTTTTGGCCAACCAAGCAAGCCGGAAGGGCAAATCAGCGCTACAATGAAGTCTTCCTTGCCCTCAGTCAAAAGGGCCATGCTGAAAAAAGTGTAAAAACCAGAAAAGCAGGACAGGCCATGGAGACATGGGAGCCTTGCTACGCTGATGGGCGGGATGTAAATTGCCAACAGGCACTCTGGAGAAGTGTACGGTGTGTCCTGAAACAAGTAATAAACACAGCTTAGGGAGCATAGGGCACTTCCACTCATTGGCGTATAAATTGGGAATACTAAAAATCAACAAGACACAGGCACCCCAACCTTTACGGCTGCTCTGTTTCCAAGAACCTCCACTTCGGTACACCTTCAATATCCCAGAAAGAGAAAAATGGATAAAGAAATGGTGGTACTTGGCACAATGGAATATCACTCAGCCATGAAATCAATGTCATAAGGCTAGGTAGAAGCATGATGAGTGGATTTAGGTACGATGATTCTAAGTGAAATAAGTCACACAGAAAAAGACACTTATCCTAAGATATCGCTTATAGAGGGAATGTCAAAATCGCTACACTTGAACTGAATTACAAAACAGAACAGAGTCACACCTTTAGAAGACACACTATGGCTGCTTAACGGGAAAGGTGAGGTTTGGTGATGCATAAAACAAGGGTTTAAAATTAGCTCAGACACTGTTCCATAAGCCAAATATGTAATAGACAAGGCCTACTCCCTGCTCAGTGAACTGGACTCAACACCCCGTAGTCACCACACAATAATATATCTGACTAGTAAGAATCTGAAAACCTATGTATCGATATCTCTCTGCAAGTGAATCAAGAGGGTGTAAAGCAGCATAAACACAGCAGGGAAAAGCAGCCAAGCCCCATTCTAAACATAAATTACTTTAAAAAACCCACAAAACAAAGACAGTGAAAGAGAGAGAAATTCTTACAAAACCCGTTCAGGGGCTCTTATGCCACCTGGATCGACCATATCTAGACCCACAGCTGGAAGAGACATAAGGCTGGACACTCTTGGAGCTGAGTGGATAGGTGAGGTTGGGTGAGCAAATGCAGATACTTTAAAGTAATACTGCGGGGTACCCACCCCATGGGTCTCAAATCTCCAGGTACAAGGGCATCTTCCTACATCAAAACATGCATGGGAAACCCAGAAGATGGTATTCCATGAGATCGGGAAAGGCTTCTAAAACGCACTTCATTTCTCCTCTCCTTGTGCTTGGGTTGGCCATTCCAGCCGCTTGACTAAACATCTCCCTACTTGGAGAATCAGCACCTTTAACCTCCTGCTTCGTACAGGTTGCAATTTGTCCTGAGGATGAACGGGAAGACGGGGAACCAACGAGAGACTAGCCCTAGGTGTTGGGACAGGCACAGGTCACTCCATTTTCCCATCAGGAAGAAGAATGAACCACAGGCTCAGCCTGCCCCCCAGAACCAAAATACCGCCTGAAGCAATCCAGCGCTTCTGTGGCCAGCTCCCAAAAAAGCGAGTAGACAAATGGAGCTCAGGGGCACTGCAATTCACAAACGTGCAGAGTTGTACATGAGAACTCTCTTCCACAAATATATTGAGGGAAGGCAACGAAGAGGATTTGAAAGCAAGGCAGATTTGCAGGAAACAGATTTCAGGAGGTAGATTCGACTCGCCTTTAAAGCACATGAAAAGCGGCAAAACGTTGACAATGATGCCCTTGGCCAAAAAGGGCGTATGCGTTTTTTCCTGAATATATTCAGGAAAAAACGCATACGCCCTTTTTGGCCAACCAAGCAAGCCGGAAGGGCAACTCAGCGCTACAAAGAAGTCTCGCTTGCCCTCGGTCAAAAGGGCCATGCTGAAAAAAGTGTAAAAACCAGAAAAGCAGGACAGGCCATGGAGACATGGGAGCCTTGCTACGCTGATGGGCGGGATGTAAATTGCCAACAGGCACTCTGGAGAAGTGTACGGTGTGTCCTGAAACAAGTAAGAAACACAGCTTAGAGAGCATAGGGCACTTCCACTCATAGGCGTATAAATTGGGAATACTAAAAATCAACAAGACACAGGCACCCCAACCTTTACGGCTGCTCTGTTTCCAAGAACCTCCACTTCGGTACACCTTCAATATCCCAGAAAGAGAAAAATGGATAAAGAAATGGTGGTACTTGGCACAATGGAATATCACTCAGCCATGAAATCAATGTCATAAGGCTAGGTAGCAGCATGATGAGTGGATTTAGGTACGATGATTCTAAGTGAAATAAGTCACACAGAAAAAGACACTTATCCTAAGATATCGCTTATAGAGGGAATGTCAAAATCGCTACACTTGAACTGAATTACAAAACAGAACAGAGTCACACCTTTAGAAGACACACTATGGCTGCTTAACGGGAAAGGTGAGGTTTGGTGATGCATAAAACAAGGGTTTAAAATTAGCTCAGACACTGTTCCATAAGCCAAATATGTAATAGACAAGGCCTACTCCCTGCTCAGTGAACTGGACTCAACACCCCGTAGTCACCACACAATAATATATCTGACTAGTAAGAATCTGAAAACCTATGTATCGATATCTCTCTGCAAGTGAATCAAGAGGGTGTAAAGCAGCATAAACACAGCAGGGAAAAGCAGCCAAGCCCCATTCTAAACATAAATTACTTTAAAAAACCCACAAAACAAAGACAGTGAAAGAGAGAGAAATTCTTACAAAACCCGTTCAGGGGCTCTTATGCCACCTGGATCGACCATATCTAGACCCACAGCTGGAAGAGACATAAGGCTGGACACTCTTGGAGCTGAGTGGATAGGTGAGGTTGGGTGAGCAAACGCAGATACTTTAAAGTAATACTGCGGGGTACCCACCCCATGGGTCTCAAATCTCCAGGTACAAGGGCATCTTCCTACATCAAAACATGCATGGGAAACCCAGAAGATGGTATGCCGTGAGATCGGGAAAGGATTCTAAAACGCACCTCATTTCTCCTCTCCTTGTGCTTGGGTTCGCAATTCCAGCCGCTTGACTAACCATCTCCCTACTTGGAGAATCAGCACCTTTAACCTCCTGTTTCGTACAGGTTGCAAGTTGTCCTGAGGATGAACGGGAAGACGGGGAACCAACGAGAGACTAGCCCTAGGTGTTGGGACAGGCACAGGTCACTCCATTTTCCCATCAGGAAGAAGAATGAACCACAGGCTCAGCCTGCCCCCCAGAACCAAAATAGGGCCTGAAGCAATCCTGTGCTTTTGCGGCCAGCTCCCAAAAAAGCGAGTAGACAAATGGAGCTCAGGGGCACTGCAATTCACAAACGTGCAGAGTTATAAATGAGAACTCTCGTCCACAAATATATTGAGGGAAGGCAACGAAGAGGATTTGAAAGCAAGGCAGATTTGCAGGAAACAGATTTCAGGAGGTAGATTCGACTCGCCTTTAAAGCACATTAAAAGCGGCAAAACGTTGACAATGATGCCCTTGGCCAAAAAGGGCGTATGCGTTTTTTCCTGAATATATTCAGGAAAAAACGCATACGCCCTTTTTGGCCAACCAAGCAAGCCAGAAGGGCAAATCAGCGCTACGAAGAAGTCTCGCTTGCCCTCGGTCAAAAGGGCCATGCTGAAAAAAGTGTAAAAACCAGAAAAGCAGGACAGGCCATGGAGACATGGGAGCCTTGCTACGCTGATGGGCGGGATGTAAATTGCCAACAGGCACTCTGGAGAAGTGTACGGTGTGTCCTGAAACAAGTAATAAACACAGCTTAGAGAGCATAGGGCACTTCCACTCATGGGCGTATAAATTGAGAATACTAAAAATCAACAAGACACAGGCACCCCAACCTTTACGGCTGCTCTGTTTCCAAGAACCTCCACTTCGGTACACCTTCAATATCCCAGAAAGAGAAAAATGGATAAAGAAATGGTGGTACGTGGCACAATGGAATATCACTCAGCCATGAAATCAATGTCATAAGGCTAGTTAGCAGCATGATGAGTGGATTTAGGTACGATGATTCTAAGTGAAATAAGGCACACAGAAAAAGACACTTATCCTAAGATATCGCTTATAGAGGGAATGTCAAAATCGCTACACTTGAACTGAATTACAAAACAGAACAGAGTCACACCTTTAGAAGACACACTATGGCTGCTTAACGGGAAAGGTGAGGTGGGGTGATGCATAAAACAAGGGTTTGAAATTAGCTCAGACACTGTTCCATAAGCCAAATATGTAATAGACAAGGCCTACTCCCTGCTAGGTGAACTGGACTCAACACCCCATAGTCACTGCACAAGAATATATCTGACTAGTAAGAATCTGAAAACCTATGTATCGATATCTCTCTGCAAGTGAATCAAGAGGGTGTAAAGCGGCATAAACACAGCAGGGAAAAGCAGCCAAGCCCCATTCTAAACATAAATTACTTTAAAAAACCCACAAAACAAAGACAGTGAAAGAGAGAGAAATTCTTACAAAACCCGTTCAGGGGCTCTTATGCCACCTGGATCGACCATATCTAGACCCACAGCTGGAAGAGACATAAGGCTGGACACTCTTGGAGCTGAGTGGATAGGTGAGGTTGGGTGAGCAAACGCAGATACTTTAAAGTAATACTGCGGGGTACCCACCCCATGGGTCTCAAATCTCCAGGTACAAGGGCATCTTCCTACATCAAAACATGCATGGGAAACCCAGAAGATGGTATGCCGTGAGATCGGGAAAGGATTCTAAAACGCACCTCATTTCTCCTCTCCTTGTGCTTGGGTTCGCAATTCCAGCCGCTTGACTAACCATCTCCCTACTTGGAGAATCAGCACCTTTAACCTCCTGTTTCGTACAGGTTGCAAGTTGTCCTGAGGATGAACGGGAAGACGGGGAACCAACGAGAGACTAGCCCTAGGTGTTGGGACAGGCACAGGTCACTCCATTTTCCCATCAGGAAGAAGAATGAACCACAGGCTCAGCCTGCCCCCCAGAACCAAAATAGGGCCTGAAGCAATCCTGTGCTTTTGCGGCCAGCTCCCAAAAAAGCGAGTAGACAAATGGAGCTCAGGGGCACTGCAATTCACAAACGTGCAGAGTTATAAATGAGAACTCTCGTCCACAAATATATTGAGGGAAGGCAACGAAGAGGATTTGAAAGCAAGGCAGATTTGCAGGAAACAGATTTCAGGAGGTAGATTCGAATCGCTTTTAAAGCACATGAAAAGCGGCAAAACGTTGACAATGATGCCCTTGTCCAAAAAGGGCGTATGCGTTTTTTCCTGAATATATTCAGGAAAAAACGCATACGCCCTTTTTGGCCAACCAAGCAAGCCGGAAGGGCAAATCAGCGCTACAATGAAGTCTTCCTTGCCCTCAGTCAAAAGGGCCATGCTGAAAAAAGTGTAAAAACCAGAAAAGCAGGACAGGCCATGGAGACATGGGAGCCTTGCTACGCTGATGGGCGGGATGTAAATTGCCAACAGGCACTCTGGAGAAGTGTACGGTGTGTCCTGAAACAAGTAATAAACACAGCTTAGGGAGCATAGGGCACTTCCACTCATTGGCGTATAAATTGGGAATACTAAAAATCAACAAGACACAGGCACCCCAACCTTTACGGCTGCTCTGTTTCCAAGAACCTCCACTTCGGTACACCTTCAATATCCCAGAAAGAGAAAAATGGATAAAGAAATGGTGGTACTTGGCACAATGGAATATCACTCAGCCATGAAATCAATGTCATAAGGCTAGGTAGAAGCATGATGAGTGGATTTAGGTACGATGATTCTAAGTGAAATAAGTCACACAGAAAAAGACACTTATCCTAAGATATCGCTTATAGAGGGAATGTCAAAATCGCTACACTTGAACTGAATTACAAAACAGAACAGAGTCACACCTTTAGAAGACACACTATGGCTGCTTAACGGGAAAGGTGAGGTTTGGTGATGCATAAAACAAGGGTTTAAAATTAGCTCAGACACTGTTCCATAAGCCAAATATGTAATAGACAAGGCCTACTCCCTGCTCAGTGAACTGGACTCAACACCCCGTAGTCACCACACAATAATATATCTGACTAGTAAGAATCTGAAAACCTATGTATCGATATCTCTCTGCAAGTGAATCAAGAGGGTGTAAAGCAGCATAAACACAGCAGGGAAAAGCAGCCAAGCCCCATTCTAAACATAAATTACTTTAAAAAACCCACAAAACAAAGACAGTGAAAGAGAGAGAAATTATTACAAAATCTGTTCAGGGTCTCTGATGCAACCTGGATTGACCATATCTAGACCCACAGCTGGATGAGACATAAAGCTGGACACTCTTGGAGCTGAGTGGATAGGTGAGGTTGGGTGAGCAAACGCAGATACCTTAAAGTAATACTGCGGGGTACCCACCCCATGGGTCTCAAATCTGCAGGTACAAGGGCATCTTCCTACATCAAAACATGCATGGGAAACCCAGAAGATGGTATGCCGTGATATCGGGAAAGGTTTCTAAAACGCACTTCATTTCTCCTCTCCTTGTGCTCGGGTTGGCCATTCCAGCCGCTTGACTAAACATCTCCCTACTTGGAGAATCAGCACCTTTAACCTCCTGTTTCGTACAGGTTGCACTTTGTCCTGAGGATGAACGGGAAGACGGGGAACCAAGGAGAGACGAGCCCTAGGTGTTGGGACAGGCACAGGTCACTCCATTTTCCCATCAGGAAGAAGAATGAACCACAGGCTCAGCCTGCCCCCCAGAACCAAAATAGGGCCTGAAGCAATCCTGCGCTTTTGCGGCCAGCTCCCAAAAAAGCGAGTAGACAAATGGAGCTCAGGGGCACTGCAATTCACAAACGTGCAGAGTTGTAAATGAGAACTCTCATCCAAAAATATATTGAGGGAAGGCAACGAAGAGGATTTGAATGCAAAGCAGATTTGCAGGAAACAGATTTCAGGAGGTAGATTCGACTCGCCTTTAAAGCACATGAAAAGCGGCAAAACGTTGACAATGATGCCCTTGGCCAAAAAGGGCGTATGCGTTTTTGCCTGAATATATTCAGGAAAAAACGCATACGCCCTTTTTGGCCAACCAAGCAAGCCGGAAGGGCAAATCAGCGCTACAAAGAAGTCTCGCTTGCCCTCGGTCAAAAGGGCCATGCTGAAAAATGTGTAAAAACCAGAAAAGCAGGACAGGCCATGGAGACATGGGAGCCTTGCTACGCTGATGGGCGGGATGTAAATTGCCAACAGGCACTCTGGAGAAGTGTACGGTGTGTCCTGAAACAAGTAATAAACACAGCTTAGAGAGCATAGGGCACTTCCACTCATTGGCGTATAAATTGGGAATACTAAAAATCAACAAGACACAGGCACCCTAACCTTTACGGCTGCTATGTTTCCAAGAACCTCCACTTCGGTACACCTTCAATATCCCAGAAAGAGAAAAATGGATAAAGAAATGGTGGTACTTGGCACAATGGAATATCACTCAGCCATGAAATCAATGTCATAAGGCTAGGTAGCAGCATGATGAGTGGATTTAGGAACGATGATTCTAAGTGAAATAAGTCACACAGAAAAAGACACTTATCCTAAGATATCGCTTAGAGAGGAAATGTCAAAATCGCTACACTTGAACTGAATTACAAAACAGAACAGAGTCACACCTTTAGAAGACACACTATGGCTGCTTAACGGGAAAGGTGAGGTTTGGTGATGCATAAAACAAGGGTTTGAAATTAGCTCAGACACCGTTCCATAAGCCAAATATGTAATAGACAAGGCCTACTCCCTGCTCAGTGATCTGGACTCAACACCCCCTAGTCACCACACAATAATATATCTGACTAGTAAGAATCTGAAAACCTATGTATCGATATCTCTCTGCAAGTGAATCAAGAGGGTGTAAAGCGGCATAAACACAGCAGGGAAAAGCAGCCAAGCCCCATTCTAAACATAAATTACTTTAAAAAACCCACAAAACAAAGACAGTGAAAGAGAGAGAAATTCTTACAAAATCTGTTTAGGGTCTCTGATGCAACCTGGATTGACCATATCTAGACCCACAGCTGGATGAGACATAAGGCTGGACCCTCTTAGGGCTGAGAGGATTGGTGAGGTTGGGTGAGCAAACGCAGATACTTTAAAGTAATACTGCGGGGTACCCACCCCATGGGTCTCAAATCTCCAGGTACAAGGGCATCTTCCTACATCAAAACATGCATGGGAAACCCAGAAGATGGTATGCCGTGAGATCGGGAAAGGCTTCTAAAACGCACTTCATTTCTCCTCTCCTTGTGCTCGGGTTCGCCATTCAAGCCGCTTGACTAACCATCTCCCTACTTGGAGAATCAGCACCTTTAACCTCCTGTTTCGTACAGGTTGCAAGTTGTCCTGAGGATGAACGGGAAGACGGGGAACCAAAGAGAGACTAGCCCTAGGTGTTGGGACAGGCACAGGTCACTCCATTTTCCCATCAGGAAGAAGAATGAACCACAGGCTCAGGCTGCCCCCCAGAACCAAAATATGGCCTGAAGCAATCCTGCGCTTCTGCGGCCAGCTCCCAAAAAAGCGAGTAGACAAATGGAGCTCAGGGGCACTGCAATTCACAAACGTGCAGAGTTATAAATGAGAACTCTCGTCCACAAATATATTGAGGGAAGGCAACGAAGAGGATTTGAAAGCAAGGCAGATTTGCAGGAAACAGATTTCAGGAGGTAGATTCGACTCGCCTTTAAAGCACATGAAAAGCGGCAAAACGTTGACAATGATGCCCTTGGCCAAAAAGGGCGTATGCGTTTTTTCCTGAATATATTCAGGAAAAAACGCATACGCCCTTTTTGGCCAACCAAGCAAGCCGGAAGGGCAAATCAGCGCTACAAAGAAGTCTCGCTTGCCCTCGGTCAAAAGGGCCATGCTGAAAAAAGTGTAAAAACCAGAAAAGCAGGACAGGCCATGGAGACATGGGAGCCTTGCTACGCTGATGGGCGGGATGTAAATTGCCAACAGGCACTCTGGAGAAGTGTACGGTGTGTCCTGAAACAAGTAATAAACACAGCTTAGAGAGCATAGGGCACTTCCACTCATGGGCGTATAAATTGGGCATACTAAAAATCAACAAGACACAGGCACCTCAACCTTTACGGCTGCTCTGTTTCCAAGAACCTCCACTTCGGTACACCTTCAATATCCCACAAAGAGAAAAATGGATAAAGAAATGGTGGTACGTGGCACAATGGAATATCACTCAGCCATGAAATCAATGTCATAAGGCTAGTTAGCAGCATGATGAGTGGATTTAGGTACGATGATTCTAAGTGAAATAAGGCACACAGAAAAAGACACTTATCCTAAGATATCGCTTATAGAGGGAATGTCAAAATCGCTACACTTGAACTGAATTACAAAACATAACAGAGTCACACCTTTAGAAGACACACTATGGCTGCTTAACGGGAAAGGTGAGGTGGGGTGATGCATAAAACAAGGGTTTGAAATTAGCTCAGACACCGTTCCATAAGCCAAATATGTAATAGACAAGGCCTACTCCCTGCTCAGTGAACTGGACTCAACACCCCCTAGTCACCGCACAAGAATATATCTGACTAGTAAGAATCTGAAAACCTATGTATCGATATCTCTCTGCAAGTGAATCAAGAGGGTGTAAAGGGCATAAACACAGCAGGGAAAAGCAGCCAAGCCCGATTCTAAACATAAATTACTTTAAAAAACCCACAAAACAAAGACAGTGAAAGAGAGAGAAATTCTTACAAAATCTGTTCAGGGTCTCTGATGCAAACTGGATTGACCATATCTAGACCCACAGCTGGATGAGACATAAGGCTGGACACTCTTGGGGCTGAGAGGATTGGTGAGGTTGGGTGAGCAAACGCAGATACTTTAAAGTAATACTGCGGGGTACCCACCCCATGGGTCTCAAATCTCCAGGTACAAGGGCATCTTCCTACATCAAAACATGCAAGGGAAACCCAGAAGATGGTATGCTGTGACATCGGGACAGGCTTCTAAAACGCACTTCATTTCTCCTCTCCTTGTGCTCGGGTTCGCCATTCCAACCGCTTGACTAACCATCTCCCTACTTGGAGAATCAGCACTTTTAACCTCCTGTTTCGTACAGTTTGCAAGTTGTCCTGAGGATGAATGGGAAGACGGGGAACCAACGAGAGACTAGCCCTAGGTGTTGGGACAGGCACAGGTCACTCCATTTTCCCATCAGGAAGAAGAATGAACCACAGGCTCAGCCTGCCCCCAAAACCAAAATAGGGCCTGAAGCAATCCTGCGCTTTTGCGGCCAGCTCCCAAAAAAGCGAGGAGACAAATGGAGCTCAGGGGCACTGTAATTCACAAACGTGCAGAGTTATAAATGAGAACTCTCGTCCACAAATATATTGAGGGTACGAAACGAACAGGATTTGAAAGCAAGGCAGATTTGCAGGAAACAGATTTCAGGAGGTAGATTCGACTCGCCTTTAAAGCACATGAAAAGCGGCAAAACGTTGACAATGATGCCCTTGGCCAAAAAGGGCGTATGCGTTTTTTCCTGAATATATTCAGGAAAAAACGCATACGCCCTTTTTGGCCAACCAAGCAAGCCGGAAGGGCAAATCAGCGCTACAAAGAAGTCTCGCTTGCCCTCGGTCAAAAGGGCCATGCTGAAAAAAGTGGAAAAACCAGAAAAGCAGGACAGGCCATGGAGACATGGGAGCCTTGCTACGCTGATGGGCGGGATGTAAATTGCCAACAGGCACTCTGGAGAAGTGTACGGTGTGTCCTGAAACAAGTAATAAACACAGCTTAGAGAGCATAGGGCTCTTCCACTCATAGGCGTATAAATCGGGAAAACTAAAAATCAACAAGGCACAGGCACCCCAAACTTTAGGGCTGCTCTGTTTCCAAGAACCTCCACTTCGGTACACCTTCAATATCCCAGGAAAGAGAAAAATGGATAAAGAAATGGTGGGACTTGGCACAATGGAATATCTTTCAGCCGTGAAATCAACATCATAAGGCTAGTTAGCAGCATGATGAGTGGATTTAGGTAGGAGGATTGTAAGTGAAATAAGTCACACAGAAAGGGACACTTATCCTAAGATATCGCTTAGAGAGGGAATGTCAAAATCGCTACACTTGAACTGAATTACAAAACAGAACAGAGTCACACCTTTAGAAGACACATTATGGCTGCTAAATGGGAAAGGTGAGGTGGGGTGATGCATAAAACAAGGGTTTGAAATTAGCTCAGAGACCGCTCCATAAGCCAAATATGTAATAGACAAGGCCTACTCCCTGCTCAGTGAACTGGACTCAACACCCCCTAGTCACCGCACAAGAATATATCTGACTAGTAGGAATCTGAAAACCTATGTATCGATATCTCTCTGCAAGTGAATCAAGAGGGTGTAAAGCGGCATAAACACAGCAGGGAAAAGCAGCCAAGCCCCATTCTAACCATAAATTACTTTTAAAAACACACAAAACAAAGACAGTGAAAGAAAGAGAAATATTTACAAAATCCGTTTTTGGTCTCCGACGCAACCTGGATTGACCACATCTAGACCCACAGCTGGATGAGACATAAAGCTGGACACTCTTGGGGCTGAGAGGATTGGTGAGGTTGGTGAGCAAATGCAGATACTTTAAAGTAACACCGCAGGGTACCCACCCCATGGGTCTCAAATCTCCAGGTACAAGGGCATCTTCCTACATCAAAACATGCATGGGAAACCCAAAAGATGGTATGCCGTGAGATTGGGAAAGGTTTCTAAAACGCACCTCATTTCTCCTCTTCTTGTACTCGGGTTCGCCATTCCAGCCGCTTGACTAACCATCTCCCTACTTGGAGAATCAGCACCTTTAACCTCCTGTTTCGTATAGGTTGCAATTTCTCCTGACCATGAACGGGAAGACGGGGAACCAACGAGAGACTAGCCCTAGGTGTTCGGACAGGCACAGGTCACGCCATTTTCCCATCAGGAAGAAGAATGAACCACAGCCTCAGCCTGCCCCCCAGAACGAAAATAGGGCCTGAAGCAATCATGCGCATTTGCGGCCAGCTCCCAAAAAAGCGAGTAGACAAATGGAGCTCAGGGGCACTGCAATTCACAAACGTGCAGAGATATAAATGAGAACTCTCGTCCACAAATATATTGAGGGAAGGCAACGAAGAGGATTTGAAAGCAAGGCAGATTTGCAGGAAACAGTTTTCAGGAGGTAGATTCGACTCGCCTTTAAAGCACATGAAAACCTGCAAAACGTTGACAATGATGCCCTTGGCCAAAAAGGGCGTATGCGTTTTTTCCTGAATATATTCAGGAAAAAACGCATACGCCCTTTTTGGCCAACCAAGCAAGCTGGAAGGGCCAATAAGCGCTACAAAGCAGTCTCGCTTGCCCTCGGTCAA
This sequence comes from Eubalaena glacialis, assembly GCF_028564815.1. NCBI lineage: Eukaryota > Metazoa > Chordata > Mammalia > Artiodactyla > Balaenidae > Eubalaena > Eubalaena glacialis. The sequence continues at coordinate 56,998 of NW_026871293.1, read as the reverse complement.
AAGGGCCATGCTGAAAAAAGTGTAAAAACCAGAAAAGCAGGACAGGCCATGGAGACATGGGAGCCTTGCTACGCTGATGGGCGGGATGTAAATTGCCAACAGGCACTCTGGAGAAGTATATGGTGTGTCCTGAAACAAGTAATAAACACAGCTTAGAGAGCATAGGGCTCTTCCACTCATAGGCGTATAAATCGGGAAAAACAAAAATCAACAAGGCACAGGCACCCCAAACTTTAGGGCTGCTCTGTTTCCAAGAACCTCCACTTCGGTACACCTTCAATATCCCAGGAAAGAGAAAAATGGATAAAGAAATGGTGGGACTTGGCACAATGGAATATCACTCAACCATGAAATCAATGTCATAAGGCTAGTTAGCAGCATGATGAGTGGATTTAGGTACGATGATTCTAAGTGAAATAAGGCACACAGAAAAAGACACTTATCCTAAGATATCGCTTATAGAGGGAATGTCAAAATCGCTACACTTGAACTGAATTACAAAACAGAACAGAGTCACACCTTTAGAAGACACACTATGGCTGCTTAACGGGAAAGGTGAGGTGGGGTGATGCATAAAACAAGGGTTTGAAATTAGCTCAGACACTGTTCCATAAGCCAAATATGTAATAGACAAGGCCTACTCCCTGCTAGGTGAACTGGACTCAACACCCCATAGTCACTGCACAAGAATATATCTGACTAGTAAGAATCTGAAAACCTATGTATCGATATCTCTCTGCAAGTGAATCAAGAGGGTGTAAAGCGGCATAAACACAGCAGGGAAAAGCAGCCAAGCCCCATTCTAAACATAAATTACTTTAAAAAACCCACAAAACAAAGACAGTGAAAGAGAGAGAAATTCTTACAAAACCCGTTCAGGGGCTCTTATGCCACCTGGATCGACCATATCTAGACCCACAGCTGGAAGAGACATAAGGCTGGACACTCTTGGAGCTGAGTGGATAGGTGAGGTTGGGTGAGCAAACGCAGATACTTTAAAGTAATACTGCGGGGTACCCACCCCATGGGTCTCAAATCTCCAGGTACAAGGGCATCTTCCTACATCAAAACATGCATGGGAAACCCAGAAGATGGTATGCCGTGAGATCGGGAAAGGATTCTAAAACGCACCTCATTTCTCCTCTCCTTGTGCTTGGGTTCGCAATTCCAGCCGCTTGACTAACCATCTCCCTACTTGGAGAATCAGCACCTTTAACCTCCTGTTTCGTACAGGTTGCAAGTTGTCCTGAGGATGAACGGGAAGACGGGGAACCAACGAGAGACTAGCCCTAGGTGTTGGGACAGGCACAGGTCACTCCATTTTCCCATCAGGAAGAAGAATGAACCACAGGCTCAGCCTGCCCCCCAGAACCAAAATAGGGCCTGAAGCAATCCTGTGCTTTTGCGGCCAGCTCCCAAAAAAGCGAGTAGACAAATGGAGCTCAGGGGCACTGCAATTCACAAACGTGCAGAGTTATAAATGAGAACTCTCGTCCACAAATATATTGAGGGAAGGCAACGAAGAGGATTTGAAAGCAAGGCAGATTTGCAGGAAACAGATTTCAGGAGGTAGATTCGAATCGCTTTTAAAGCACATGAAAAGCGGCAAAACGTTGACAATGATGCCCTTGTCCAAAAAGGGCGTATGCGTTTTTTCCTGAATATATTCAGGAAAAAACGCATACGCCCTTTTTGGCCAACCAAGCAAGCCGGAAGGGCAAATCAGCGCTACAATGAAGTCTTCCTTGCCCTCAGTCAAAAGGGCCATGCTGAAAAAAGTGTAAAAACCAGAAAAGCAGGACAGGCCATGGAGACATGGGAGCCTTGCTACGCTGATGGGCGGGATGTAAATTGCCAACAGGCACTCTGGAGAAGTGTACGGTGTGTCCTGAAACAAGTAATAAACACAGCTTAGGGAGCATAGGGCACTTCCACTCATTGGCGTATAAATTGGGAATACTAAAAATCAACAAGACACAGGCACCCCAACCTTTACGGCTGCTCTGTTTCCAAGAACCTCCACTTCGGTACACCTTCAATATCCCAGAAAGAGAAAAATGGATAAAGAAATGGTGGTACTTGGCACAATGGAATATCACTCAGCCATGAAATCAATGTCATAAGGCTAGGTAGAAGCATGATGAGTGGATTTAGGTACGATGATTCTAAGTGAAATAAGTCACACAGAAAAAGACACTTATCCTAAGATATCGCTTATAGAGGGAATGTCAAAATCGCTACACTTGAACTGAATTACAAAACAGAACAGAGTCACACCTTTAGAAGACACACTATGGCTGCTTAACGGGAAAGGTGAGGTTTGGTGATGCATAAAACAAGGGTTTAAAATTAGCTCAGACACTGTTCCATAAGCCAAATATGTAATAGACAAGGCCTACTCCCTGCTCAGTGAACTGGACTCAACACCCCGTAGTCACCACACAATAATATATCTGACTAGTAAGAATCTGAAAACCTATGTATCGATATCTCTCTGCAAGTGAATCAAGAGGGTGTAAAGCAGCATAAACACAGCAGGGAAAAGCAGCCAAGCCCCATTCTAAACATAAATTACTTTAAAAAACCCACAAAACAAAGACAGTGAAAGAGAGAGAAATTATTACAAAATCTGTTCAGGGTCTCTGATGCAACCTGGATTGACCATATCTAGACCCACAGCTGGATGAGACATAAAGCTGGACACTCTTGGAGCTGAGTGGATAGGTGAGGTTGGGTGAGCAAACGCAGATACCTTAAAGTAATACTGCGGGGTACCCACCCCATGGGTCTCAAATCTGCAGGTACAAGGGCATCTTCCTACATCAAAACATGCATGGGAAACCCAGAAGATGGTATGCCGTGATATCGGGAAAGGTTTCTAAAACGCACTTCATTTCTCCTCTCCTTGTGCTCGGGTTGGCCATTCCAGCCGCTTGACTAAACATCTCCCTACTTGGAGAATCAGCACCTTTAACCTCCTGTTTCGTACAGGTTGCACTTTGTCCTGAGGATGAACGGGAAGACGGGGAACCAAGGAGAGACGAGCCCTAGGTGTTGGGACAGGCACAGGTCACTCCATTTTCCCATCAGGAAGAAGAATGAACCACAGGCTCAGCCTGCCCCCCAGAACCAAAATAGGGCCTGAAGCAATCCTGCGCTTTTGCGGCCAGCTCCCAAAAAAGCGAGTAGACAAATGGAGCTCAGGGGCACTGCAATTCACAAACGTGCAGAGTTGTAAATGAGAACTCTCATCCAAAAATATATTGAGGGAAGGCAACGAAGAGGATTTGAATGCAAAGCAGATTTGCAGGAAACAGATTTCAGGAGGTAGATTCGACTCGCCTTTAAAGCACATGAAAAGCGGCAAAACGTTGACAATGATGCCCTTGGCCAAAAAGGGCGTATACGTTTTTGCCTGAATATATTCAGGAAAAAACGCATACGCCCTTTTTGGCCAACCAAGCAAGCCGGAAGGGCAAATCAGCGCTACAAAGAAGTCTCGCTTGCCCTCGGTCAAAAGGGCCATGCTGAAAAATGTGTAAAAACCAGAAAAGCAGGACAGGCCATGGAGACATGGGAGCCTTGCTACGCTGATGGGCGGGATGTAAATTGCCAACAGGCACTCTGGAGAAGTGTACGGTGTGTCCTGAAACAAGTAATAAACACAGCTTAGAGAGCATAGGGCACTTCCACTCATTGGCGTATAAATTGGGAATACTAAAAATCAACAAGACACAGGCACCCTAACCTTTACGGCTGCTATGTTTCCAAGAACCTCCACTTCGGTACACCTTCAATATCCCAGAAAGAGAAAAATGGATAAAGAAATGGTGGTACTTGGCACAATGGAATATCACTCAGCCATGAAATCAATGTCATAAGGCTAGGTAGCAGCATGATGAGTGGATTTAGGAACGATGATTCTAAGTGAAATAAGTCACACAGAAAAAGACACTTATCCTAAGATATCGCTTAGAGAGGAAATGTCAAAATCGCTACACTTGAACTGAATTACAAAACAGAACAGAGTCACACCTTTAGAAGACACACTATGGCTGCTTAACGGGAAAGGTGAGGTTTGGTGATGCATAAAACAAGGGTTTGAAATTAGCTCAGACACCGTTCCATAAGCCAAATATGTAATAGACAAGGCCTACTCCCTGCTCAGTGATCTGGACTCAACACCCCCTAGTCACCACACAATAATATATCTGACTAGTAAGAATCTGAAAACCTATGTATCGATATCTCTCTGCAAGTGAATCAAGAGGGTGTAAAGCGGCATAAACACAGCAGGGAAAAGCAGCCAAGCCCCATTCTAAACATAAATTACTTTAAAAAACCCACAAAACAAAGACAGTGAAAGAGAGAGAAATTCTTACAAAATCTGTTTAGGGTCTCTGATGCAACCTGGATTGACCATATCTAGACCCACAGCTGGATGAGACATAAGGCTGGACCCTCTTAGGGCTGAGAGGATTGGTGAGGTTGGGTGAGCAAACGCAGATACTTTAAAGTAATACTGCGGGGTACCCACCCCATGGGTCTCAAATCTCCAGGTACAAGGGCATCTTCCTACATCAAAACATGCATGGGAAACCCAGAAGATGGTATGCCGTGAGATCGGGAAAGGCTTCTAAAACGCACTTCATTTCTCCTCTCCTTGTGCTCGGGTTCGCCATTCAAGCCGCTTGACTAACCATCTCCCTACTTGGAGAATCAGCACCTTTAACCTCCTGTTTCGTACAGGTTGCAAGTTGTCCTGAGGATGAACGGGAAGACGGGGAACCAAAGAGAGACTAGCCCTAGGTGTTGGGACAGGCACAGGTCACTCCATTTTCCCATCAGGAAGAAGAATGAACCACAGGCTCAGGCTGCCCCCCAGAACCAAAATATGGCCTGAAGCAATCCTGCGCTTCTGCGGCCAGCTCCCAAAAAAGCGAGTAGACAAATGGAGCTCAGGGGCACTGCAATTCACAAACGTGCAGAGTTATAAATGAGAACTCTCGTCCACAAATATATTGAGGGAAGGCAACGAAGAGGATTTGAAAGCAAGGCAGATTTGCAGGAAACAGATTTCAGGAGGTAGATTCGACTCGCCTTTAAAGCACATGAAAAGCGGCAAAACGTTGACAATGATGCCCTTGGCCAAAAAGGGCGTATGCGTTTTTTCCTGAATATATTCAGGAAAAAACGCATACGCCCTTTTTGGCCAACCAAGCAAGCCGGAAGGGCAAATCAGCGCTACAAAGAAGTCTCGCTTGCCCTCGGTCAAAAGGGCCATGCTGAAAAAAGTGTAAAAACCAGAAAAGCAGGACAGGCCATGGAGACATGGGAGCCTTGCTACGCTGATGGGCGGGATGTAAATTGCCAACAGGCACTCTGGAGAAGTGTACGGTGTGTCCTGAAACAAGTAATAAACACAGCTTAGAGAGCATAGGGCACTTCCACTCATGGGCGTATAAATTGGGCATACTAAAAATCAACAAGACACAGGCACCTCAACCTTTACGGCTGCTCTGTTTCCAAGAACCTCCACTTCGGTACACCTTCAATATCCCACAAAGAGAAAAATGGATAAAGAAATGGTGGTACGTGGCACAATGGAATATCACTCAGCCATGAAATCAATGTCATAAGGCTAGTTAGCAGCATGATGAGTGGATTTAGGTACGATGATTCTAAGTGAAATAAGGCACACAGAAAAAGACACTTATCCTAAGATATCGCTTATAGAGGGAATGTCAAAATCGCTACACTTGAACTGAATTACAAAACATAACAGAGTCACACCTTTAGAAGACACACTATGGCTGCTTAACGGGAAAGGTGAGGTGGGGTGATGCATAAAACAAGGGTTTGAAATTAGCTCAGACACCGTTCCATAAGCCAAATATGTAATAGACAAGGCCTACTCCCTGCTCAGTGAACTGGACTCAACACCCCCTAGTCACCGCACAAGAATATATCTGACTAGTAAGAATCTGAAAACCTATGTATCGATATCTCTCTGCAAGTGAATCAAGAGGGTGTAAAGGGCATAAACACAGCAGGGAAAAGCAGCCAAGCCCGATTCTAAACATAAATTACTTTAAAAAACCCACAAAACAAAGACAGTGAAAGAGAGAGAAATTCTTACAAAATCTGTTCAGGGTCTCTGATGCAAACTGGATTGACCATATCTAGACCCACAGCTGGATGAGACATAAGGCTGGACACTCTTGGGGCTGAGAGGATTGGTGAGGTTGGGTGAGCAAACGCAGATACTTTAAAGTAATACTGCGGGGTACCCACCCCATGGGTCTCAAATCTCCAGGTACAAGGGCATCTTCCTACATCAAAACATGCAAGGGAAACCCAGAAGATGGTATGCTGTGACATCGGGACAGGCTTCTAAAACGCACTTCATTTCTCCTCTCCTTGTGCTCGGGTTCGCCATTCCAACCGCTTGACTAACCATCTCCCTACTTGGAGAATCAGCACTTTTAACCTCCTGTTTCGTACAGTTTGCAAGTTGTCCTGAGGATGAATGGGAAGACGGGGAACCAACGAGAGACTAGCCCTAGGTGTTGGGACAGGCACAGGTCACTCCATTTTCCCATCAGGAAGAAGAATGAACCACAGGCTCAGCCTGCCCCCAAAACCAAAATAGGGCCTGAAGCAATCCTGCGCTTTTGCGGCCAGCTCCCAAAAAAGCGAGGAGACAAATGGAGCTCAGGGGCACTGTAATTCACAAACGTGCAGAGTTATAAATGAGAACTCTCGTCCACAAATATATTGAGGGTACGAAACGAACAGGATTTGAAAGCAAGGCAGATTTGCAGGAAACAGATTTCAGGAGGTAGATTCGACTCGCCTTTAAAGCACATGAAAAGCGGCAAAACGTTGACAATGATGCCCTTGGCCAAAAAGGGCGTATGCGTTTTTTCCTGAATATATTCAGGAAAAAACGCATACGCCCTTTTTGGCCAACCAAGCAAGCCGGAAGGGCAAATCAGCGCTACAAAGAAGTCTCGCTTGCCCTCGGTCAAAAGGGCCATGCTGAAAAAAGTGGAAAAACCAGAAAAGCAGGACAGGCCATGGAGACATGGGAGCCTTGCTACGCTGATGGGCGGGATGTAAATTGCCAACAGGCACTCTGGAGAAGTGTACGGTGTGTCCTGAAACAAGTAATAAACACAGCTTAGAGAGCATAGGGCTCTTCCACTCATAGGCGTATAAATCGGGAAAACTAAAAATCAACAAGGCACAGGCACCCCAAACTTTAGGGCTGCTCTGTTTCCAAGAACCTCCACTTCGGTACACCTTCAATATCCCAGGAAAGAGAAAAATGGATAAAGAAATGGTGGGACTTGGCACAATGGAATATCTTTCAGCCGTGAAATCAACATCATAAGGCTAGTTAGCAGCATGATGAGTGGATTTAGGTAGGAGGATTGTAAGTGAAATAAGTCACACAGAAAGGGACACTTATCCTAAGATATCGCTTAGAGAGGGAATGTCAAAATCGCTACACTTGAACTGAATTACAAAACAGAACAGAGTCACACCTTTAGAAGACACATTATGGCTGCTAAATGGGAAAGGTGAGGTGGGGTGATGCATAAAACAAGGGTTTGAAATTAGCTCAGAGACCGCTCCATAAGCCAAATATGTAATAGACAAGGCCTACTCCCTGCTCAGTGAACTGGACTCAACACCCCCTAGTCACCGCACAAGAATATATCTGACTAGTAGGAATCTGAAAACCTATGTATCGATATCTCTCTGCAAGTGAATCAAGAGGGTGTAAAGCAGCATAAACACAGCAGGGAAAAGCAGCCAAGCCCCATTCTAACCATAAATTACTTTTAAAAACACACAAAACAAAGACAGTGAAAGAAAGAGAAATATTTACAAAATCCGTTTTTGGTCTCCGACGCAACCTGGATTGACCACATCTAGACCCACAGCTGGATGAGACATAAAGCTGGACACTCTTGGGGCTGAGAGGATTGGTGAGGTTGGTGAGCAAATGCAGATACTTTAAAGTAACACCGCAGGGTACCCACCCCATGGGTCTCAAATCTCCAGGTACAAGGGCATCTTCCTACATCAAAACATGCATGGGAAACCCAAAAGATGGTATGCCGTGAGATTGGGAAAGGTTTCTAAAACGCACCTCATTTCTCCTCTCCTTGTACTCGGGTTCGCCATTCCAGCCGCTTGACTAACCATCTCCCTACTTGGAGAATCAGCACCTTTAACCTCCTGTTTCGTATAGGTTGCAATTTGTCCTGACCATGAACGGGAAGACGGGGAACCAACGAGAGACTAGCCCTAGGTGTTCGGACAGGCACAGGTCACGCCATTTTCCCATCAGGAAGAAGAATGAACCACAGCCTCAGCCTGCCCCCCAGAACGAAAATAGGGCCTGAAGCAATCATGCGCATTTGCGGCCAGCTCCCAAAAAAGCGAGTAGACAAATGGAGCTCAGGGGCACTGCAATTCACAAACGTGCAGAGATATAAATGAGAACTCTCGTCCACAAATATATTGAGGGAAGGCAACGAAGAGGATTTGAAAGCAAGGCAGATTTGCAGGAAACAGTTTTCAGGAGGTAGATTCGACTCGCCTTTAAAGCACATGAAAACCTGCAAAACGTTGACAATGATGCCCTTGGCCAAAAAGGGCGTATGCGTTTTTTCCTGAATATATTCAGGAAAAAACGCATACGCCCTTTTTGGCCAACCAAGCAAGCTGGAAGGGCCAATAAGCGCTACAAAGCAGTCTCGCTTGCCCTCGGTCAAAAGGGCCATGCTGAAAAAAGTGTAAAAACCAGAAAAGCAGGACAGGCCATGGAGACATGGGAGCCTTGCTACGCTGATGGGCGGGATGTAAATTGCCAACAGGCACTCTGGAGAAGTATATGGTGTGTCCTGAAACAAGTAATAAACACAGCTTAGAGAGCATAGGGCTCTTCCACTCATAGGCGTATAAATCGGGAAAAACAAAAATCAACAAGGCACAGGCACCCCAAACTTTAGGGCTGCTCTGTTTCCAAGAACCTCCACTTCGGTACACCTTCAATATCCCAGGAAAGAGAAAAATGGATAAAGAAATGGTGGGACTTGGCACAATGGAATATCACTCAACCATGAAATCAACGTCATAAGGCTAGTTAGCAGCATGATGAGTGGATTTAGGTACGAGGATTGTAAGTGAAATAAGTCACACAGAAAAAGACACTTATCCTAAGATATCGCTTATAGAGGGAATGTCAAAATCGCTACACTTGAACTGAATTACAAAACAGAACAGAGTCACACCATTAGAAGACACACTATGGCTGCTGAACGGGAAAGGTGAGGTGGGGTGATGCATAAAACAAGGGTTTGAAATTAGCTCAGAGACCGCTCCATAAGCCAAATATGTAATAGACAAGGCCTACTCCCTGCTCAGTGAACTGGACTCAACACCCCCTAGTCACCGCACAAGAATATAACTGACTATTAGGAATCTGAAAACCTATGTATCGATATCTCTCTGCAAGTGAATCAAGAGGGTGTAAAGCGGCATAAACACAGCAGGGAAAAGCAGCCAAGCCCCATTCTAAACATAAATTACTTTAAAAAACCCACAAAACAAAGACAGTGAAAGAGAGAGAAATTCTTACAAAACCCGTTCAGGGTCTCTGATGCAACCTGGATTGACCATAGCTAGACCCACAGCTGGATGAGACATAAGGCTGGACACTCTTGGGGCTGAGAGGATTGGTGAGGTTGGGTGAGCAAACGCAGATACTTTAAAGTAACACCGCGGGGTACCACCCCATGGGTCTCAAATTTCCAGGTACAAGGGCATCTTCCTACATCAAAACATGCATGGGAAACCCAAAAGATGGTATGCCGTGAGATTGGGAAAGGTTTCTAAAACGCACCTCATTTCTCCTCTCCTTTTGCTCGGGTTCGCCATTCCAGCCACTTGACTAACCATCTCCCTACTTGGAGAATCAGCACCTTTAACCTCCTGTTTCGTACAGGTTGCAATTTGTCCTGACGATGAACGGGAAGACGGGGAACCAACGAGAGACTAGCCCTAGGTGTTGGGACAGGCACAGGTCACTCCATTTTTCAATCAGGAAGAAGAATGAACCATAGGCTCAGCCTGCCCCCCAGAACCAAAATAGTGCCTGAAGCAATCCTGCGCTTTTGCGGCCAGCTCCCAAAAAAGCGAGTAGACAAATGGAGCTCAGGGGCACTGCAATTCACAAACGTGCAGAGTTATCAATGAGAACTCTCGTCTACAAATATATTGAGGGAAGGCAACGAAGAGGATTTGAAAGCAAGGCAGATTTTCAGGAAACAGATTTCAGGGTGTAGATTCGAATCGCCTGTAAAGCACATGAAAAGCGGCAAAACGTTGACAATGATGCCCTTGGCCAAAAACGGCGTATGCGTTTTTTCCTGAATATATTCAGGAAAAAACGCATACGCCCTTTTTGGCCAACCAAGCAAGCTGGAAGGGCAAATCAGCGCTACAAAGAAGTCTCGCTTGCCCTCGGTCAAAAGGGCCATGCTGAAAAAAGTGTAAAAACCAGAAAAGCAGGACAGGCCATGGAGACATGGGAGCCTTGCTACGCTGATGGGCGGGATGTAAATTGCCAACAGGCACTCTGGAGAAGTGTACGGTGTGTCCTGAAACAAGTAATAAACACAGCTTAGAGAGCATAGGGCACTTCCACTCATGGGCGTATAAATTGGGAAAACTAAAAATCAACAAGACACAGGCACCCCAAACTTTACAGCTGCTCTGTTTCCAAGAACCTCCACTTCGGTACACCTTCAATATCCCAGGAAAGAAAAAAATGGATAAACAAATGGTGGTACTTGGCACAATGGAATGTCACTCAGCCATGAAATCAATGTCATAAGGCTAGTTAGCAGCATGATGAGTGGATTTAGCGACGATGATTCTAAGTGAAATAAGTCACACAGAAAAAGACACTTATCCTAAGATATCGCTTATAGAGGGAATGGCAAAATCGCTACACTTGAACTGAATTACATAACAGAACAGAGTCACAGCTTTAGAAGACACACTATGGCTGCTTAACGGGAAAGGTGAGGTGGGTGATGCATAAAAAAAGGGTTTGAAATTAGCTCAGCGACCGCTCCATAAGCCAAATATATAATAGACAAGGCCTACTCCCTGCTCAGTGAACTGGACTCAACACACCCTAGTCACCACACAAGAATATATCTGAGTAGTAAGAACCTGAAAACCTATGTATCGATATCTCTCTGCAAGTGAATCAAGAGGGTGTAAAGCGGCATCAACACAGCAGGGAAAAGCAGCCAAGCCCGATTCTAAACATAAATTACTTTAAAAAACCCACAAAACAAAGACAGTGAAAGAGAGAGAAATTCTTACAAAATCCGTTCAGGGTCTCTGATGCAACCTGGATTGCCCATATCTAGACCCACAGCTGGATGAGACATAAGGCTGGACACTCTTGGGGCTCAGAGGATTGGTGAGGTTGGGTGAGCAAATGCAGATACTTTAAAGTAACACTGCGGGGTACCCACCCCATGGGTCTCAAATCTCCAGGTACAAGGGCATCTTCCTACATCAAAACATGCATGGGAAACCCAGAAGATGGTATGCTGTGAGATCGGGAAAGGCTTCTAAAACGCACCTCAATTCTCCTCTCCTTGTGCTCGGGTTCGCCATTCCAGCCGCTTGACTAACCATCTCCCTACTTGGAGAATCAGCACCTTTAACCTCCAGATTGTACAGGTTGCAATTTGTCCTGAGGATGAACGGGAAGACGCGGAACCAACGAGAGACGAGCCCTAGGTGTTGGGACAGGCGTAGGTCACTCCATTTTCCCATCAGGAAGAAGAATGAACCACAGGCTCAGGCTGCCCCCCAGAACCAAAATATGGCCTGAAGCAATCCTGCGCTTCTGCGGCCAGCTCCCAAAAAAGCGAGTAGACAAATGGAGCTCAGGGGCACTGCAATTCACAAACGTGCAGAGTTATAAATGAGAACTCTCGTCCACAAATATATTGAGGGAAGGCAACGAAGAGGATTTGAAAGCAAGGCAGATTTGCAGGAAACAGATTTCAGGAGGTAGATTCGACTCGCCTTTAAAGCACATGAAAAGCGGCAAAACGTTGACAATGATGCCCTTGGCCAAAAAGGGCGTATGCGTTTTTTCCTGAATATATTCAGGGAAAAACGCATACGCCCTTTTTGGCCAACCAAGCAAGCCGGAAGGGCAAATCAGCGCTACAAAGAAGTCTCGCTTGCCCTCGGTCAAAAGGGCCATGCTGAAAAAAGTGTAAAAACCAGAAAAGCAGGACAGGCCATGGAGACATGGGAGCCTTGCTACGCTGATGGGCGGGATGTAAATTGCCAACAGGCACTCTGGAGAAGTGTACGGTGTGTCCTGAAACAAGTAATAAACACAGCTTAGAGAGCATAGGGCACTTCCACTCATGGGCGTATAAATTGGGCATACTAAAAATCAACAAGACACAGGCACCTCAACCTTTACGGCTGCTCTGTTTCCAAGAACCTCCACTTCGGTACACCTTCAATATCCCACAAAGAGAAAAATGGATAAAGAAATGGTGGTACGTGGCACAATGGAATATCACTCAGCCATGAAATCAATGTCATAAGGCTAGTTAGCAGCATGATGAGTGGATTTAGGTACGATGATTCTAAGTGAAATAAGGCACACAGAAAAAGACACTTATCCTAAGATATCGCTTATAGAGGGAATGTCAAAATCGCTACACTTGAACTGAATTACAAAACATAACAGAGTCACACCTTTAGAAGACACACTATGGCTGCTTAACGGGAAAGGTGAGGTGGGGTGATGCATAAAACAAGGGTTTGAAATTAGCTCAGACACCGTTCCATAAGCCAAATATGTAATAGACAAGGCCTACTCCCTGCTCAGTGAACTGGACTCAACACCCCCTAGTCACCGCACAAGAATATATCTGACTAGTAAGAATCTGAAAACCTATGTATCGATATCTCTCTGCAAGTGAATCAAGAGGGTGTAAAGGGCATAAACACAGCAGGGAAAAGCAGCCAAGCCCGATTCTAAACATAAATTACTTTAAAAAACCCACAAAACAAAGACAGTGAAAGAGAGAGAAATTCTTACAAAATCTGTTCAGGGTCTCTGATGCAAACTGGATTGACCATATCTAGACCCACAGCTGGATGAGACATAAGGCTGGACACTCTTGGGGCTGAGAGGATTGGTGAGGTTGGGTGAGCAAACGCAGATACTTTAAAGTAATACTGCGGGGTACCCACCCCATGGGTCTCAAATCTCCAGGTACAAGGGCATCTTCCTACATCAAAACATGCAAGGGAAACCCAGAAGATGGTATGCTGTGACATCGGGACAGGCTTCTAAAACGCACTTCATTTCTCCTCTCCTTGTGCTCGGGTTCGCCATTCCAACCGCTTGACTAACCATCTCCCTACTTGGAGAATCAGCACTTTTAACCTCCTGTTTCGTACAGTTTGCAAGTTGTCCTGAGGATGAATGGGAAGACGGGGAACCAACGAGAGACTAGCCCTAGGTGTTGGGACAGGCACAGGTCACTCCATTTTCCCATCAGGAAGAAGAATGAACCACAGGCTCAGCCTGCCCCCAAAACCAAAATAGGGCCTGAAGCAATCCTGCGCTTTTGCGGCCAGCTCCCAAAAAAGCGAGGAGACAAATGGAGCTCAGGGGCACTGTAATTCACAAACGTGCAGAGTTATAAATGAGAACTCTCGTCCACAAATATATTGAGGGTACGAAACGAACAGGATTTGAAAGCAAGGCAGATTTGCAGGAAACAGATTTCAGGAGGTAGATTCGACTCGCCTTTAAAGCACATGAAAAGCGGCAAAACGTTGACAATGATGCCCTTGGCCAAAAAGGGCGTATGCGTTTTTTCCTGAATATATTCAGGAAAAAACGCATACGCCCTTTTTGGCCAACCAAGCAAGCCGGAAGGGCAAATCAGCGCTACAAAGAAGTCTCGCTTGCCCTCGGTCAAAAGGGCCATGCTGAAAAAAGTGGAAAAACCAGAAAAGCAGGACAGGCCATGGAGACATGGGAGCCTTGCTACGCTGATGGGCGGGATGTAAATTGCCAACAGGCACTCTGGAGAAGTGTACGGTGTGTCCTGAAACAAGTAATAAACACAGCTTAGAGAGCATAGGGCTCTTCCACTCATAGGCGTATAAATCGGGAAAACTAAAAATCAACAAGGCACAGGCACCCCAAACTTTAGGGCTGCTCTGTTTCCAAGAACCTCCACTTCGGTACACCTTCAATATCCCAGGAAAGAGAAAAATGGATAAAGAAATGGTGGGACTTGGCACAATGGAATATCTTTCAGCCGTGAAATCAACATCATAAGGCTAGTTAGCAGCATGATGAGTGGATTTAGGTAGGAGGATTGTAAGTGAAATAAGTCACACAGAAAGGGACACTTATCCTAAGATATCGCTTAGAGAGGGAATGTCAAAATCGCTACACTTGAACTGAATTACAAAACAGAACAGAGTCACACCTTTAGAAGACACATTATGGCTGCTAAATGGGAAAGGTGAGGTGGGGTGATGCATAAAACAAGGGTTTGAAATTAGCTCAGAGACCGCTCCATAAGCCAAATATGTAATAGACAAGGCCTACTCCCTGCTCAGTGAACTGGACTCAACACCCCCTAGTCACCGCACAAGAATATATCTGACTAGTAGGAATCTGAAAACCTATGTATCGATATCTCTCTGCAAGTGAATCAAGAGGGTGTAAAGCGGCATAAACACAGCAGGGAAAAGCAGCCAAGCCCCATTCTAACCATAAATTACTTTTAAAAACACACAAAACAAAGACAGTGAAAGAAAGAGAAATATTTACAAAATCCGTTTTTGGTCTCCGACGCAACCTGGATTGACCACATCTAGACCCACAGCTGGATGAGACATAAAGCTGGACACTCTTGGGGCTGAGAGGATTGGTGAGGTTGGTGAGCAAATGCAGATACTTTAAAGTAACACCGCAGGGTACCCACCCCATGGGTCTCAAATCTCCAGGTACAAGGGCATCTTCCTACATCAAAACATGCATGGGAAACCCAAAAGATGGTATGCCGTGAGATTGGGAAAGGTTTCTAAAACGCACCTCATTTCTCCTCTCCTTGTACTCGGGTTCGCCATTCCAGCCGCTTGACTAACCATCTCCCTACTTGGAGAATCAGCACCTTTAACCTCCTGTTTCGTATAGGTTGCAATTTGTCCTGACCATGAACGGGAAGACGGGGAACCAACGAGAGACTAGCCCTAGGTGTTCGGACAGGCACAGGTCACGCCATTTTCCCATCAGGAAGAAGAATGAACCACAGCCTCAGCCTGCCCCCCAGAACGAAAATAGGGCCTGAAGCAATCATGCGCATTTGCGGCCAGCTCCCAAAAAAGCGAGTAGACAAATGGAGCTCAGGGGCACTGCAATTCACAAACGTGCAGAGATATAAATGAGAACTCTCGTCCACAAATATATTGAGGGAAGGCAACGAAGAGGATTTGAAAGCAAGGCAGATTTGCAGGAAACAGTTTTCAGGAGGTAGATTCGACTCGCCTTTAAAGCACATGAAAACCTGCAAAACGTTGACAATGATGCCCTTGGCCAAAAAGGGCGTATGCGTTTTTTCCTGAATATATTCAGGAAAAAACGCATACGCCCTTTTTGGCCAACCAAGCAAGCTGGAAGGGCCAATAAGCGCTACAAAGCAGTCTCGCTTGCCCTCGGTCAAAAGGGCCATGCTGAAAAAAGTGTAAAAACCAGAAAAGCAGGACAGGCCATGGAGACATGGGAGCCTTGCTACGCTGATGGGCGGGATGTAAATTGCCAACAGGCACTCTGGAGAAGTATATGGTGTGTCCTGAAACAAGTAATAAACACAGCTTAGAGAGCATAGGGCTCTTCCACTCATAGGCGTATAAATCGGGAAAAACAAAAATCAACAAGGCACAGGCACCCCAAACTTTAGGGCTGCTCTGTTTCCAAGAACCTCCACTTCGGTACACCTTCAATATCCCAGGAAAGAGAAAAATGGATAAAGAAATGGTGGGACTTGGCACAATGGAATATCACTCAACCATGAAATCAACGTCATAAGGCTAGTTAGCAGCATGATGAGTGGATTTAGGTACGAGGATTGTAAGTGAAATAAGTCACACAGAAAAAGACACTTATCCTAAGATATCGCTTATAGAGGGAATGTCAAAATCGCTACACTTGAACTGAATTACAAAACAGAACAGAGTCACACCATTAGAAGACACACTATGGCTGCTGAACGGGAAAGGTGAGGTGGGGTGATGCATAAAACAAGGGTTTGAAATTAGCTCAGAGACCGCTCCATAAGCCAAATATGTAATAGACAAGGCCTACTCCCTGCTCAGTGAACTGGACTCAACACCCCCTAGTCACCGCACAAGAATATAACTGACTATTAGGAATCTGAAAACCTATGTATCGATATCTCTCTGCAAGTGAATCAAGAGGGTGTAAAGCGGCATAAACACAGCAGGGAAAAGCAGCCAAGCCCCATTCTAAACATAAATTACTTTAAAAAACCCACAAAACAAAGACAGTGAAAGAGAGAGAAATTCTTACAAAACCCGTTCAGGGTCTCTGATGCAACCTGGATTGACCATAGCTAGACCCACAGCTGGATGAGACATAAGGCTGGACACTCTTGGGGCTGAGAGGATTGGTGAGGTTGGGTGAGCAAACGCAGATACTTTAAAGTAACACCGCGGGGTACCACCCCATGGGTCTCAAATTTCCAGGTACAAGGGCATCTTCCTACATCAAAACATGCATGGGAAACCCAAAAGATGGTATGCCGTGAGATTGGGAAAGGTTTCTAAAACGCACCTCATTTCTCCTCTCCTTTTGCTCGGGTTCGCCATTCCAGCCACTTGACTAACCATCTCCCTACTTGGAGAATCAGCACCTTTAACCTCCTGTTTCGTACAGGTTGCAATTTGTCCTGACGATGAACGGGAAGACGGGGAACCAACGAGAGACTAGCCCTAGGTGTTGGGACAGGCACAGGTCACTCCATTTTCCCATCAGGAAGAAGAATGAACCACAGGCTCAGCCTGCCCCCCAGAACCAAAATAGGGCCTGAAGCAATCCTGCGCTTTTGCGGCCAGCTC
This sequence comes from Eubalaena glacialis, assembly GCF_028564815.1. NCBI lineage: Eukaryota > Metazoa > Chordata > Mammalia > Artiodactyla > Balaenidae > Eubalaena > Eubalaena glacialis. Next base: position 39,766 of record NW_026871293.1, on the reverse strand, counting down.
CCAAAAAAGCGAGTAGACAAATGGAGCTCAGGGGCACTGCAATTCACAAACGTGCAGAGTTATAAATGAGAACTCTCGTCCACAAATATATTGAGGGAAGGCAACGAAGAGGATTTGAAAGCAAGGCAGATTTGCAGGAAACAGTTTTCAGGAGGTAGATTCGACTCGCCTTTAAAGCACATGAAAAGCGGCAAAACGTTGACAATGATGCCCTTGGCCAAAAAGGGCGTATGCGTTTTTTCCTGAATATATTCAGGAAAAAACGCATACGCCCTTTTTGGCCAACCAAGCAAGCTGGAAGGGCAAATCAGCGCTACAAAGAAGTCTCGCTTGCCCTCGGTCAAAAGTGCAAAGCTGAAAAAAGTGTAAAAACCAGAAAAGCAGGACAGGCCATGGAGACATGGGAGCCTTGCTACGCTGATGGGCGGGATGTAAATTGCCAAGAGGCACTCTGGAGAAGTGTACGGTGTGTCCTGAAACAAGTAATAAACACAGCGTAGAGAGCATAGGGCTCTTCCACTCATAGGCGTATAAATCGGGAAAACCAAAAATCAACAAGGCACAGGCACCCAAAACTTTACGGCTGCTCTGTTTCCAAGAACCTCCACTTCGGTACACCTTCAATATCCCAGGAAAGAGAAAAATGGATAAAGAAATGGTGGGACTTGGCACAATGGAATATCACTCAGCCATGAAATCAACGTCATAAGGCTAGTTAGCAGCATGATGAGTGGATTTAGGTACGAGGATTGTAAGTGAAATAAGTCACAAAGAAAGGGACACTTATCCTAAGATATCGCTTATAGAGGGAATGTCAAAATCGCTACACTTGAACTGAATTACAAAACAGAACAGAGTCACACCTTTAGAAGACACACTATGGCTGCTGAACGGGAAAGGTGAGGTGGGGTGATGCATAAAACAAGGGTTTGAAATTAGCTCAGAGACCGCTCCATAAGCCAAATATGTTATAGACAAGGCCTACTCCCTGCTCAGTGAACTGGACTCAACACCCCCTAGTCACCACACAAGAATATATCTGACTAGTAAGAATCTGAAAACCTATGTATCGATATCTCTCTGCAAGTGAATCAAGAGGGTGTAAAGCGGCATAAACACAGCAGGGAAAAGCAGCCAAGCCCCATTCTAAACATAAATTACTTTATAAAACCCACAAAACAAAGACAGTGAAAGAGAGAGAAATTCTTACAAAATCCGTTCAGGGTCTCTGACGCAACGTGGATTGACCACATCTAGACCCACAGCTGGATGAGACATAAGGCTGGACACTCTTGGGGCTGAGAGGATTGGTGAGGTTGGGTGAGCAAATGCAGATACTTTAAAGTAACACCGCGGGGTACCACCCCATGGGTCTCAAATCTCCAGGTACAAGGGCATCTTCCTACATCAAAATATGCATGGGAAACCCAGAAGAAGGTATGCCGTGAGATTGGGAAAAGTTTCTAAAACAGACCTCATTTCTCCTCTCCTTGTGCTCGGGTTCGCCATTCCAGCCGCTTGACGAACTATCTGCCTACTTGGAGAATCAGCACCTTTAACCTCCTGTTTCGTCCAGGTTGCAATTTGTCCTGAGGATGAACGGGAAGACGGGGAACCAACGAGAGAATAGCCCTAGGTGTTGGGACAGGCACAGGTCACTCCATTTTCCCATCAGGAAGAAGAATGAACCACAGGCTCAGCCTGCCCCCCAGAACCAAAATAGGGCCTGAAGCAATCCTGCGCTTTTGCGGCCAGCTCCCAAAAAAGCGAGGAGACAAATGGAGCTCAGGGGCACTGCAATTCACAAACGTGCATAGTTATAAATGAGAACTCTCGTCCACAAATATATTGAGGGAAGGCAACGAAGAGGATTTGAAAGCAAGGCAGATTTGCAGGAAACAGATTTCAGGAGGTAGATTCGACTCGCCTTTAAAGCACATGAAAAGCGTCAAAACGTTGACAATGATGCCCTTGGCCAAAAAGGGCGTATGCGTTTTTTCCTGAATATATTCAGGAAAAAACGCATACGCCCTTTTTGGCCAACCAAGCAAGCCGGAAGTGCAAATCAACGCTACAAAGAAGTCTCGCTTGCCCTCGGTCAAAAGGGCCATGCTGAACAAAGTGTAAAAACCAGAAAAGCAGGACAGGCCATGGAGATATGGCAGCCTTACTACGCTGATGGGCGGGATGTAAATTGCCAACAGGCACTCTGAAGAAGAGTACGGTGTGTCCTGAAACAAGTAATAAACACAGCGTAGAGAGCATAGGGCACTTCCACTCATGGGTGTATAAATGGGGAAAACTAAAAATCAACAAGACACAGGCACCCTAAAGTTTACGGCTGCTCTGTTTCCAAGAACCTCCGCTTCGGTACACCTTCAATATCCCAGGAAAGAGAAAAATGGATAAAGAAATGGTGGTACTTGGCACAATGGAATATCACTCAGCCATGAAATCAATGTCATAAGGCTAGTTAGCAGCATGATGAGTGGATTTAGGTACGATGATTCTAAGTGAAATAAGTCACACAGAAAAAGACACTTATCCTAAGATATCGCTTATAGAGGGAATGTCAAAATCGCTACACTTGAACTGAATTACAAAACAGAACAGAGTCACACCTTTAGAAGACACACTATGGCTGCTTAACGGGAAAGGTGAGGTGGGGTGATGCATAAAACAAGGGTTTGAAATTAGCTCAGAGACCGCTCCATAAGCCAAATATGTAATAGACAAGGCCTACTCCCTGCTCAGTGAACTGGACTCAACACACCCTAGTCACCACACAAGAATATATCTGACTAGTAAGAATCTGAAAACCTATGTATCGATATCTCTCTGCAAGTGAATCAAGAGGGTGTAAAGCGGCATCAACACAGCAGGGAAAAGCAGCCAAGCCCGATTCTAAACATAAATTACTTTAAAAAACCCACAAAACAAAGACAGTGAAAGAGAGAGAAATTCTTACAAAATCCGTTCAGGGTCTATGATGCAACCTGGATTGACCATATCTAGACCCACAGCTGGATGAGACATAAGGCTGGACACTCTTGGGGCTGAGAGGATTGGTGAGGTTGGGTGAGCAAACGCAGATACTTTAAAGTAACACTGCGGGGAACACACCCCATGGGTCTCAAATCTCCAGGTACAAGGGCATCTTCCTACATCAAAACATGCATGGGAAACCCAGAAGATGGTATGCCATGAGATCGGGAAAGGTTTCTAAAATGCACCTCATTTCTCATCTCCTTGTGCTCGGGTTCACCATTCCAGCTGCTTGACTAACCATCTCCCTACTTGGAGAATCAGCACCTTTAACCTCCTGATTGTACAGGTTGCAATTTGTCCTGAGGATGAACGTGAAGATGGGGAACCAACGAGAGACGAGCCCTAGGTGTTGGGACAGGCATAGGTCACTCCATTTTCCCATCAGGAAGAAGAATGAACCACAGGCTCAGCCTGCCCCCCAGAACCAAAATAGGGCCTGAAGCAATCCTGCGCTTTTGCGGCCAGCTCCCAAAAAAGCGAGGAGACAAATGGAGCTCAGGGGCACTGCAATTCACAAACGTGCAGAGTTATAAATGAGAACTCTCGTCCACAAATATATTGAAGGAAGGCAACGAAGAGGATTTGAAAGCAAGGCAGATTTGCAGGAAACAGATTTCAGGAGGTAGATTCGACTCGCCTTTAAAGCACATGAAAAGCGGCAAAACGTTGACAATGATGCCCTTGGCCAAAAAGGGCGTATGCGTTTTTTTCCTGAATATATTCAGGAAAAAACGCATACGCCCTTTTTGGCCAACCAAGCAAGCCGGAAGGGCAAATCAGCGCTACAAAGAAGTCTCGCTTGCCCTCGGTCAAAAGGGCCATGCTGAACAAAGTGTAAAAACCAGAAAAGCAGGACAGGCCATGGAGACATGGGAGCCTTGCTACGCTGATGGGCGGGATGTAAATTGCCAACAGGCACTCTGGAGATGAGTACGGTGTGTCCTGAAACAAGTAATAAACACAGCGTTGAGAGCATAGGGCACTTCCACTCATGGGCGTATAAATTGGGAAAACTAAAAATCAACAAGACACAGGCACCCCAAACTTTACGGCTGCTGTGTTTCCAAGAACCTCCGCTTCGGTACACCTTCAATATCCCAGGAAAGAGAAAAATGGATAAAGAAATGGTGGTACTTGGCACAATGGAATTTCACTCAGCCATGAAATCAATGTCATAAGGCTAGTTAGCAGCATGATGAGTGGATTTAGGTACGATGAATCTAAGTGAAATAAGTCACACAGAAAAAGGCACTTATCCTAAGATATCGCTTATAGAGGGAATGTCAAAATCGCTACACTTGAACTGAATTACAAAACAGAACAGAGTCACACCTTTAGAAGACACACTATGGCTGCTTAACGGGAAAGGTGAGGTGGGGTGATGCATAAAACAAGGGTTTGAAATTAGCTCAGAGACCGCTCCATAAGCCAAATATGTAATAGACATGGCCTACTCCCTGCTCAGTGAACTGGACTCAACACACCCTAGTCACCGCACAAGAATATATCTGACTAGTAAGAATCTGAAAACCTATGTATCGATATCTCTCTGCAAGTGAATCAAGAGGGTGTAAAGCGGCATCAACACAGCAGGGAAAAGCAGCCAAGCCCGATTCTAAACATAAATTACTTTAAAAAACCCACAAAACAAAGACAGTGAAAGAGAGAGAAATTCTTACAAAATCCGTTCAGGGTCTATGATGCAACCTGGATTGACCATATCTAGACCCACAGCTGGATGAGACATAAGGCTGGACACTCTTGGGGCTGAGAGGATTGGTGAGGTTGGGTGAGCAAACGCAGATACTTTAAAGTAACACTGCGGGGAACACACCCCTTGGGTATCAAATCTCCAGGTACAAGGGCATCTTCCTACATCAAAACATGCATGGGAAACCCAGAAGATGGTATGCCATGAGATCGGGAAAGGTTTCTATAATGCACCTCATTTCTCCTCTCCTTGTGCTCGGGTTCACCATTCCAGCTGCTTGACTAACCATCTCCCTACTTGGAGAATCAGCACCTTTAACCTCCTGATTGTACAGGTTGAAATTTGTCCTGAGGATGAATGGGAAGACGGGGAACCAACGAGAGACGAGCCTTAGGTGTTGGGACAGGCATAGGTCACTCCATTTTCCCATCAGGAAGAAGAATGAACCACAGGCTCAGCCTGCCCCCCAGAACCAAAATAGGGCCTGAAGCAATCCTGCGCTTTTGCGGCCAGCTCCCAAAAAAGCGAGGAGACAAATGGAGCTCAGGGGCACTGCAATTCACAAACGTGCAGAGTTATAAATGAGAACTCTCGTCCACAAATATATTGAAGGAAGGCAACGAAGAGGATTTGAAAGCAAGGCAGATTTGCAGGAAACAGATTTCAGGAGGTAGATTCGACTCGCCTTTAAAGCACATGAAAAGCGGCAAAACGTTGACAATGATGCCCTTGGCCAAAAAGGGCGTATGCGTTTTTTCCTGAATATATTCAGGAAAAAACGCATACGCCCTTTTTGGCCAACCAAGCAAGCCGGAAGGGCAAATCAGCGCTACAAAGAAGTCTCGCTTTCCCTCGGTCAAAAGGGCCATGCTGAACAAAGTGTAAAAACCAGAAAAGCAGGACAGGCCATGGAGACATGGGAGCCTTGCTACACTGATGGGCGGGATGTAAATTGCCAACAGGCACTCTGGAGATGAGTACGGTGTGTCCTGAAACAAGTAATAAACACAGCGTTGAGAGCATAGGGCACTTCCACTCATGGGCGTATAAATTGGCAAAAACTAAAAATCAACAAGACACAGGCACCCCAAACTTTACGGCTGCTGTGTTTACAAGAACCTCCGCTTCGGTACACCTTCAATATCCCAGGAAATAGAAAAATGGATAAAGAAATGGTGGTACTTGGCACAATGCAATATCACTCAGCCATGAAATCAATGTCATAAGGCTAGTTAGCTGCATGATGAGTGGATTTAGGTACGATGATTCTAAGTGAAATAAGTCACACAGAAAAAGGCACTTGTCCTAAGATATCGCTTATAGAGGGAATGTCAAAATCGCTACACTTGAACTGAATTACAAAACAGAACAGAGGCACACCTTTAGAAGACACACTATGGCTGCTTAACCGGAAAGGTGAGGTGGGGTGATGCATAAAACAAGGGTTTGAAATTAGCTCAGACACCGCTCCATAAGCCAAATATGTAATAGACAAGGCCTACTCCCTGCTCAGTGAACTGGACTCAACACCCCCTAGTCACCGCACAAGAATATATCTGACTAGTATGAATCTGAAAACCTATGTATTGATATCTCTCTGCAAGTGAATCAAGAGGGTGTAAAGCGGCATAAACACAGCAGGGAAAAGCAGCCAAACCCCATTCTAAACATACATTACTTTAAAAAACCCACAAAGCAAAGACAGTGAAAGAGAGAGAAATTCTTACAAAATCCGTTCAGGGTCTCTGATGCAACCTGGATTGACCATATCTAGAGCCACAGCTGGATGAGACATAAGGCTGGACACTCTTGGGGCTGAGAGGATTGGTGAGGTTGGGTGAGCAAATGCAGATACTTTAAAGTAATACCGCGGGGTACCCACCCCATGGGTCTCAAATCTCCAGGTACAAGGGAATCTTCCTACATCAAAACATGCATGGGAAACCCAGAAGATGGTATGCCATGATATCGGGAATGGTTTCTAAAACGCACCTCATTTCTCCTCTCCTTGTGCTCGGGTTCACCATTCCAGCCGCTTGACTAACCATCTCCCTACTTGGAGAATCAGCACCTTTAACCTCCTGTTTCGTCCAGGTTGCAATTTGTCCTGAGGATGAACGGGAAGACGGGGAACCAACGAGAGAATAGCCCTAGGTGTTGGGACAGGCACAGGTCACTCCATTTTCCCATCAGGAAGAAGAATGAACCACAGGCTCAGCCTGCCCCCCAGAACCAAAATAGGGCCTGAAGCAATCCTGCGCTTTTGCGGCCAGCTCCCAAAAAAGCGAGGAGACAAATGGAGCTCAGGGGCACTGCAATTCACAAACGTGCAGAGTTATAAATGAGAACTCTCGTCCACAAATATATTGAGGGAAGGCAACGAAGAGGATTTGAAAGCAAGGCAGATTTGCAGGAAACAGATTTCAGGAGGTAGATTCGACTCGCCTTTAAAGCACATGAAAAGCGGCAAAACGTTGACAATGATGCCCTTGGCCAAAAAGGGCGTATGCGTTTTTTCCTGAATATATTCAGGAAAAAACGCATACGCCCTTTTTGGCCAACCAAGCAAGCCGGAAGTGCAAATCAGCGCTACAAAGAAGTCTCGCTTGCCCTCGGTCAAAAGGGCCATGCTGAACAAAGTGTAAAAACCAGAAAAGCAGGACAGGCCATGGAGACATGGCAGCCTTACTACGCTGATGGGCGGGATGTAAATTGCCAACAGGCACTCTGGAGAAGAGTACGGTGTGTCCTGAAACAAGTAATGAACACAGCGTAGAGAGCATAGGGCACTTCCACTCATGGGTGTATAAATGGGGAAAACTAAAAATCAACAAGACACAGGCACCCTAAAGTTTACGGCTGCTCTGTTTCCAAGAACCTCCGCTTCGGTACACCTTCAATATCCCAGGAAAGAGAAAAATGGATAAAGAAATGGTGGTACTTGGCACAATGGAATATCACTCAGCCATGAAATCAATGTCATAAGGCTAGTTAGCAGCATGATGAGTGGATTTAGGTACGATGATTCTAAGTGAAATAAGTCACACAGAAAAAGACACTTATCCTAAGATATCGCTTATAGAGGGAATGTCAAAATCGCTACACTTGAACTGAATTACAAAACAGAACAGAGTCACACCTTTAGAAGACACACTATGGCTGCTTAACGGGAAAGGTGAGGTGGGGTGATGCATAAAACAAGGGTTTGAAATTAGCTCAGAGACCGCTCCATAAGCCAAATATGTAATAGACAAGGCCTACTCCCTGCTCAGTGAACTGGACTCAACACACCCTAGTCACCACACAAGAATATATCTGACTAGTAAGAATCTGAAAACCTATGTATCGATATCTCTCTGCAAGTGAATCAAGAGGGTGTAAAGCGGCATCAACACAGCAGGGAAAAGCAGCCAAGCCCGATTCTAAACATAAATTACTTTAAAAAACCCACAAAACAAAGACAGTGAAAGAGAGAGAAATTCTTACAAAATCCGTTCAGGGTCTATGATGCAACCTGGATTGACCATATCTAGACCCACAGCTGGATGAGACATAAGGCTGGACACTCTTGGGGCTGAGAGGATTGGTGAGGTTGGGTGAGCAAACGCAGATACTTTAAAGTAACACTGCGGGGAACACACCCCATGGGTCTCAAATCTCCAGGTACAAGGGCATCTTCCTACATCAAAACATGCATGGGAAACCCAGAAGATGGTATGCCATGAGATCGGGAAAGGTTTCTAAAATGCACCTCATTTCTCCTCTCCTTGTGCTCGGGTTCACCATTCCAGCTGCTTGACTAACCATCTCCCTACTTGGAGAATCAGCACCTTTAACCTCCTGATTGTACAGGTTGCAATTTGTCCTGAGGATGAACGGGAAGACGGGGAACCAACGAGAGACGAGCCCTAGGTGTTGGGACAGGCATAGGTCACTCCATTTTCCCATCAGGAAGAAGAATGAACCACAGGCTCAGCCTGCCCCCCAGAACCAAAATAGGGCCTGAAGCAATCCTGCGCTTTTGCGGCCAGCTCCCAAAAAAGCGAGGAGACAAATGGAGCTCAGGGGCACTGCAATTCACAAACGTGCAGAGTTATAAATGAGAACTCTCGTCCACAAATATATTGAAGGAAGGCAACGAAGAGGATTTGAAAGCAAGGCAGATTTGCAGGAAACAGATTTCAGGAGGTAGATTCGACTCGCCTTTAAAGCACATGAAAAGCGGCAAAACGTTGACAATGATGCCCTTGGCCAAAAAGGGCGTATGCGTTTTTTCCTGAATATATTCAGGAAAAAACGCATACGCCCTTTTTGGCCAACCAAGCAAGCCGGAAGGGCAAATCAGCGCTACAAAGAAGTCTCGCTTGCCCTCGGTCAAAAGGGCCATGCTGAACAAATTGTAAAAACCAGAAAAGCAGGACAGGCCATGGAGACATGGGAGCCTTGCTACGCTGATGGGCGGGATGTAAATTGCCAACAGGCACTCTGGAGATGAGTACGGTGTGTCCTGAAACAAGTAATAAACACAGCGTTGAGAGCATAGGGCACTTCCACTCATGGGCGTATAAATTGGGAAAACTAAAAATCAACAAGACACAGGCACCCCAAACTTTACGGCTGCTGTGTTTCCAAGAACCTCCGCTTCGGTACACCTTCAATATCCCAGGAAAGAGAAAAATGGATAAAGAAATGGTGGTACTTGGCACAATGGAATTTCACTCAGCCATGAAATCAATGTCATAAGGCTAGTTAGCAGCATGATGAGTGGATTTAGGTACGATGAATCTAAGTGAAATAAGTCACACAGAAAAAGGCACTTATCCTAAGATATCGCTTATAGAGGGAATGTCAAAATCGCTACACTTGAACTGAATTACAAAACAGAACAGAGGCACACCTTTAGAAGACACACTATGGCTGCTTAACGGGAAAGGTGAGGTGGGGTGATGCATAAAACAAGGGTTTGAAATTAGCTCAGAGACCGCTCCATAAGCCAAATATGTAATAGACAAGGCCTACTCCCTGCTCAGTGAACTGGACTCAACACACCCTAGTCACCGCACAAGAATATATCTGACTAGTAAGAATCTGAAAACCTATGTATCGATATCTCTCTGCAAGTGAATCAAGAGGGTGTAAAGCGGCATAAACACAGCAGGGAAAAGCAGCCAAACCCCATTCTAAACATACATTACTTTAAAAAACCCACAAAGCAAAGACAGTGAAAGAGAGAGAAATTCTTACAAAATCCGTTCAGGGTCTCTGATGCAACCTGGATTGACCATATCTAGACCCACAGCTGGATGAGACATAAGGCTGGACACTCTTGGGGCTGAGAGGATTGGTGAGGTTGGGTGAGCAAACGCAGATACTTTAAAGTAACACTGCGGGGAACACACCCCATGGGTATCAAATCTCCAGGTACAAGGGCATCTTCCTACATCAAAACATGCATGGGAAACCCAGAAGATGGTATGCCATGAGATCGGGAAAGGTTTCTAAAATGCACCTCATTTCTCCTCTCCTTGTGCACGGGTTCACCATTCCAGCCGCTTGACTAACCATCTCCCTACTTGGAGAATCAGCACCTTTAACCTCCTGATTGGACAGGTTGCAATTTGTCCTGAGGATGAACGTGAAGATGGGGAACCAACGAGAGACGAGCCCTAGGTGTTGGGACAGGCATAGGTCACTCCATTTTCCCATCAGGAAGAAGAATGAACCACAGGCTCAGCCTGCCCCCCAGAACCAAAATAGGGCCTGAAGCAATCCTGCGCTTTTGCGGCCAGCTCCCAAAAAAGCGAGGAGACAAATGGAGCTCAGGGGCACTGCAATTCACAAACGTGCAGAGTTATAAATGAGAACTCTCGTCCACAAATATATTGAAGGAAGGCAACGAAGAGGATTTGAAAGCAAGGCAGATTTGCAGGAAACAGATTTCAGGAGGTAGATTCGACTCGCCTTTAAAGCACATGAAAAGCGGCAAAACGTTGACAATGATGCCCTTGGCCAAAAAGGGCGTATGCGTTTTTTCCTGAATATATTCAGGAAAAAACGCATACGCCCTTTTTGGCCAACCAAGCAAGCCGGAAGGGCAAATCAGCGCTACAAAGAAGTCTCGCTTGCCCTCGGTCAAAAGGGCCATGCTGAACAAAGTGTAAAAACCAGAAAAGCAGGACAGGCCATGGAGACATGGGAGCCTTGCTACGCTAATGGGCGGGATGTAAATTGCCAACAGGCACTCTGGAGATGAGTACGGTGTGTCCTGAAACAAGTAATAAACACAGCGTTGAGAGCATAGGGCACTTCCACTCATGGGTGTATAAATGGGGAAAACTAAAAATCAACAAGACACAGGCACCCTAAAGTTTACGGCTGCTCTGTTTCCAAGAACCTCCGCTTCGGTACACCTTCAATATCCCAGGAAAGAGAAAAATGGATAAAGAAATGGTGGTACTTGGCACAATGGAATATCACTCAGCCATGAAATCAATGTCATAAGGCTAGTTAGCAGCATGATGAGTGGATTTAGGTACGATGATTCTAAGTGAAATAAGTCACATAGAAAAAGACACTTATCCTAAGATATCGCTTATAGAGGGAATGTCAAAATCGCTACACTTGAACTGAATTACAAAACAGAACAGAGTCACACCTTTAGAAGACACACTATGGCTGCTTAACGGGAAAGGTGAGGTGGGGTGATGCATAAAACAAGGGTTTCAAATTAGCTCAGAGACCGCTCCATAAGCCAAATATGTAATAGACAAGGCCTACTCCCTGCTCAGTGAACTGGACTCAACACACCCTAGTCACCACACAAGAATATATCTGACTAGTAAGAATCTGAAAACCTATGTATCGATATCTCTCTGCAAGTGAATCAAGAGGGTGTAAAGCGGCATCAACACAGCAGGGAAAAGCAGCCAAGCCCGATTCTAAACATAAATTACTTTAAAAAACCCACAAAACAAAGACAGTGAAAGAGAGAGAAATTCTTACAAAATCCGTTCAGGCTCTATGATGCAACCTGGATTGACCATATCTAGACCCACAGCTGGATGAGACATAAGGCTGGACAGTCTTGGGGCTGAGAGGATTGGTGAGGTTGGGTGAGCAAACGCAGATACTTTAAAGTAACACTGCGGGGAACACACCCCATGGGTATCAAATCTCCAGGTACAAGGGCATCTTCCTACATCAAAACATGCATGGGAAACTCAGAAGATGGTATGCCATGAGATCGGGAAAGGTTTCTAAAATGCACCTCATTTCTCCTCTCCTTGTGCTCGGGTTCACCATTCCAGCCGCTTGACTAACCATCTCCCTACTTGGAGAATCAGCACCTTTAACCTCCTGATTGTACAGGTTGCAATTTGTCCTGAGGATGAACGTGAAGACGGGGAACCAACGAGAGACGAGCCCTAGGTGTTGGGACAGGCACAGGTCACTCCATTTTCCCATCAGGAAGAAGAATGAACCACAGGCTCAGCCTGCCCCCCAAAACCAAAATAGGGCCTGAAGCAATCCTGCGCTTTTGCGGCCAGCTCCCAAAAAAGCGAGGAGACAAATGGAGCTCAGGGGCACTGCAATTCACAAACGTGCAGAGTTATAAATGAGAACTCTCGTCCACAAATATATTGAGGGAAGGCAACGAAGAGGATTTGAAAGCAAGGCAGATTTGCAGGAAACAGATTTCAGGAGGTAGATTCGACTCGCCTTTAAAGCACATGAAAAGCGGCAAAACGTTGACAATGATGCCCTTGGCCAAAAAGGGCGTATGCGTTTTTTCCTGAATATGTTCAGGAAAAAACGCATACGCCCTTTTTGGCCAACCAAGCAAGCCGGAAGGGCAAATCAGCGCTACAAAGAAGTCTCGCTTGCCCTCGGTCAAAAGGGCCATGCTGAACAAAGTGTAAAAACCAGAAAAGCAGGACAGGCCATGGAGACATGGGAGCGTTGCTACGCTAATGGGCGGGATGTAAATTGCCAACAGGCACTCTGGAGAAGAGTACGGTGTGTCCTGAAACAAGTAATAAACACAGCGTTGAGAGCATAGGGCACTTCCACTCATGGGCGTATAAATTGGGAAAACTAAAAATCAACAAGACACAGGCACCCCAAACTTTACGGCTGCTCTGTTTCCAAGAACCTCCGCTTCGGTACACCTTCAATATCCCAGGAAATAGAAAAATGGATAAAGAAATGGTGGTACTTGGCACAATGCAATATCACTCAGCCATGAAATCAATGTCATAAGGCTAGTTAGCTGCATGATGAGTGGATTTAGGTACGATGATTCTAAGTGAAATAAGTCACACAGAAAAAGGCACTTGTCCTAAGATATCGCTTATAGAGGGAATGTCAAAATCGCTACACTTGAACTGAATTACAAAACAGAACAGAGGCACACCTTTAGAAGACACACTATGGCTGCTTAACCGGAAAGGTGAGGTGGGGTGATGCATAAAACAAGGGTTTGAAATTAGCTCAGAGACCGCTCCATAAGCCAAATATGTAATAGACAAGGCCTACTCCCTGCTCAGTGAACTGGACTCAACACCCCCTAGTCACCGCACAAGAATATATCTGACTAGTATGAATCTGAAAACCTATGTATTGATATCTCTCTGCAAGTGAATCAAGAGGGTGTAAAGCGGCATAAACACAGCAGGGAAAAGCAGCCAAACCCCATTCTAAACATACATTACTTTAAAAAACCCACAAAGCAAAGACAGTGAAAGAGAGAGAAATTCTTACAAAATCCGTTCAGGGTCTCTGATGCAACCTGGATTGACCATATCTAGACCCACAGCTGGATGAGACATAAGGCTGGACACTCTTGGGGCTGAGAGGATTGGTGAGGTTGGGTGAGCAAACGCAGATACTTTAAAGTAACACTGCGGGGAACACACCCCATGGGTATCAAATCTCCAAGTACAAGGGCATCTTCCTACATCAAAACATGCATCGGAAACCCAGAAGATGGTATGCCATGAGATCGGGAAAGGTTTCTAAAATGCACCTCATTTCTCCTCTCCTTGTGCTCGGGTTCACCATTCCAGCTGCTTGACTAACCATCTCCCTACTTGGAGAATCAGCACCTTTAACCTCCTGATTGTACAGGTTGCAATTTGTCCTGAGGATGAATGGGAAGACGGGGAACCAAGGAGAGACGAGCCCTAGGTGTTGGGACAGGCATAGGTCACTCCATTTTCCCATCAGGAAGAAGAATGAACCACAGGCTCAGCCTGCCCCCCAGAACCAAAATAGGGCCTGAAGCAATCCTGCGCTTTTGCGGCCAGCTCCCAAAAAAGCGAGGAGACAAATGGAGCTCAGGGGCACTGCAATTCACAAACGTGCAGAGTTATAAATGAGAACTCTCGTCCACAAATATATTGAAGGAAGGCAACGAAGAGGATTTGAAAGCAAGGCAGATTTGCAGGAAACAGATTTCAGGAGGTAGATTCGACTCGCCTTTAAAGCACATGAAAAGCGGCAAAACGTTGACAATGATGCCCTTGGCCAAAAAGGGCGTATGCGTTTTTTCCTGAATATATTCAGGAAAAAACGCATACGCCCTTTTTGGCCAACCAAGCAAGCCGGAAGGGCAAATCAGCGCTACAAAGAAGTCTCGCTTGCCCTCGGTCAAAAGGGCCATGCTGAACAAAGTGTAAAAACCAGAAAAGCAGGACAGGCCATGGAGACATGGGAGCCTTGCTACGCTGATGGGCGGGATGTAAATTGCCAACAGGCACTCTGGAGAAGAGTACGGTGTGTCCTGAAACAAGTAATAAACACAGCGTTGAGAGCATAGGGCACTTCCACTCATGGGCGTATAAATTGGGAAAACTAAAAATCAACAAGACACAGGCACCCCAAACTTTACGGCTGCTCTGTTTACAAGAACCTCCGCTTCGGTACACCTTCAATATCCCAGGAAATAGAAAAATGGATAAAGAAATGGTGGTACTTGGCACAATGCAGTATCACTCAGCCATGAAATCAATGTCATAAGGCTAGTTAGCTGCATGATGAGTGGATTTAGGTACGATGATTCTAAGTGAAATAAGTCACACAGAAAAAGGCACTTGTCCTAAGATATCGCTTATAGAGGGAATGTCAAAATCGCTACACTTGAACTGAATTACAAAACAGAACAGAGGCACACCTTTAGAAGACACACTATGGCTGCTTAACCGGAAAGGTGAGGTGGGGTGATGCATAAAACAAGGGTTTGAAATTAGCTCAGACACCGCTCCATAAGCCAAATATGTAATAGACAAGGCCTACTCCCTGCTCAGTGAACTGGACTCAACACCCCCTAGTCACCGCACAAGAATATATCTGACTAGTATGAATCTGAAAACCTATGTATTGATATCTCTCTGCAAGTGAATCAAGAGGGTGTAAAGCGGCATAAACACAGCAGGGAAAAGCAGCCAAACCCCATTCTAAACATACATTACTTTAAAAAACCCACAAAGCAAAGACAGTGAAAGAGAGAGAAATTCTTACAAAATCCGTTCAGGGTCTCTGATGCAACCTGGATTGACCATATCTAGACCCACAGCTGGATGAGACATAAGGCTGGACACTCTTGGGGCTGAGAGGATTGGTGAGGTTGGGTGAGCAAATGCAGATACTTTAAAGTAATACCGCGGGGTACCCACCCCATGGGTCTCAAATCTCCAGGTACAAGGGAATCTTCCTACATCAAAACATGCATGGGAAACCCAGAAGATGGTATGCCATGATATCGGGAATGGTTTCTAAAACGCAGCTCATTTCTCCTCTCCTTGTGCTCGGGTTCGCCATTCCAGCCGCTTGACTAACCATCTCCCTACTTGGAGAATCAGCACCTTTAACCTCCTGTTTCGTCCAGGTTGCAATTTGTCCTGAGGATGAACGGGAAGACGGGGAACCAACGAGAGAATAGCCCAAGGTGTTGGGACAGGCACAGGTCACTCCATTTTCCCATCAGGAAGAAGAATGAACCACAGGCTCAGCCTGCCCCCCAGAACCAAAATAGGGCCTGAAGCAATCCTGCGCTTTTGCGGCCAGCTCCCAAAAAAGCGAGGAGACAAATGGAGCTCAGGGGCACTGCAATTCACAAACGTGCAGAGTTATAAATGAGAACTCTCGTCCACAAATATATTGAGGGAAGGCAACGAAGAGGATTTGAAAGCAAGGCAGATTTGCAGGAAACAGATTTCAGGAGGTAGATTCGACTCGCCTTTAAAGCACATGAAAAGCGGCAAAACGTTGACAATGATGCCCTTGGCCAAAAAGGGCGTATGCGTTTTTTCCTGAATATATTCAGGAAAAAACGCATACGCCCTTTTTGGCCAACCAAGCAAGCCGGAAGTGCAAATCAACGCTACAAAGAAGTCTCGCTTGCCCTCGGTCAAAAGGGCCATGCTGAACAAAGTGTAAAAACCAGAAAAGCAGGACAGGCCATGGAGACATGGCAGCCTTACTACGCTGATGGGCGGGACGTAAATTGCCAACAGGCACTCTGGAGAAGAGTACGGTGTGTCCTGAAACAAGTAATAAACACAGTGTAGAGAGCATAGGGCACTTCCACTCATGGGCGTATAAATTGGGAAAACTAAAAATCAACAAGACACAGGCACCCCAAACTTTACGGCTGCTGTGTTTACAAGAACCTCCGCTTCGGTACACCTTCAATATCCCAGGAAAGAGAAAAATGGATAAAGAAATGGTGGTACTTGGCACAATGGAATATCACTCAGCCATGAAATCAATGTCATAAGGCTAGGTAGCAGCATGATGAGTGGATTTAGGTACGATGAATCTAAGTGAAATAAGTCACACAGAAAAAGGCACTTGTCCTAAGATATCGCTTATAGAGGGAATGTCAAAATCGCTACACTTGAACTGAATTACAAAACAGAACAGAGGCACACCTTTAGAAGACACACTATGGCTGCTTAACCGGAAAGGTGAGGTGGGGTGATGCATAAAACAAGGGTTTGAAATTAGCTCAGACACCGCTCCATAAACCAAATATGTAATAGACAAGGCCTACTCCCTGCTCAGTGAACTGGACTCAACATCCCCTAGTCACAGCACAAGAATATATCTGACTAGTATGAATCTGAAAACCTATGTATTGATATCTCTCTGCAAGTGAATCAAGAGGGTGTAAAGCGGCATAAACACAGCAGGGAAAAGCAGCCAAACCCCATTCTAAACATACATTACTTTAAAAAACCCACAAAGCAAAGACAGTGAAAGAGAGAGAAATTCTTACAAAATCCGTTCAGGGTCTCTGATGCAACCTGGATTGACCATATCTAGACCCACAGCTGGATGAGACATAAGGCTGGACACTCTTGGGGCTGATAGGATTGGTGAGGTTGGGTGAGCAAATGCAGATACTTTAAAGTAATACCGCGGGGTACCCACTCCATGGGTCTCAAATCTCCAGGTACAAGGGAATCTTCCTACATCAAAACATGCATGGGAAACCCAGAAGATGGTATGCCATGATATCGGGAATGGTTTCTAAAACGCACCTCATTTCTCCTCTCCTTGTGCTCGGGTTCGCCATTCCAGCCGCTTGACTAACCATCTCCCTACTTGGAGAATCAGCACCTTTAACCTCCTGTTTCGTCCAGGTTGCAATTTGTCCTGAGGATGAACGGGAAGACGGGGAACCAACGAGAGAATAGCCCTAGGTGTTCGGACAGGCATAGGTCACTCCATTTTCCCATCAGGAAGAAGAATGAACCACAGGCTCAGCCTGCCCCCCAGAACCAAAATAGGGCCTGAAGCAATCCTGCGCTTTTGCGGCCAGCTCCCAAAAAAGCGAGGAGACAAATGGAGCTCAGGGGCACTGCAATTCACAAACGTGCAGAGTTATAAATGAGAACTCTCGTCCACAAATATATTGAGGGAAGGCAACGAAGAGGATTTGAAAGCAAGGCAGATTTGCAGGAAACAGATTTCAGGAGGTAGATTCGACTCGCCTTTAAAGCACATGAAAAGCGGCAAAACGTTGACAATGATGCCCTTGGCCAAAAAGGGCGTATGCGTTTTTTCCTGAATATATTCAGGAAAAAACGCATACGCCCTTTTTGGCCAACCAAGCAAGCCGGAAGTGCAAATCAACGCTACAAAGAAGTCTCGCTTGCCCTCGGTCAAAAGGGCCATGCTGAACAAAGTGTAAAAACCAGAAAAGCAGGACAGGCCATGGAGACATGGCAGCCTTACTACGCTGATGGGCGGGATGTAAATTGCCAACAGGCACTCTGGAGAAGAGTACGGTGTGTCCTGAAACAAGTAATAAACACAGCGTAGGGAGCATAGGGCACTTCCACTCATGGGTGTATAAATGGGGAAAACTAAAAATCAACAAGACACAGGCACCCTAAAGTTTACGGCTGCTCTGTTTCCAAGAACCTCCGCTTCGGTACACCTTCAATATCCCAGGAAAGAGAAAAATGGATAAAGAAATGGTGGTACTTGGCACAATGGAATATCACTCAGCCATGAAATCAATGTCATAAGGCTAGTTAGCAGCATGATGAGTGGATTTAGGTACGATGATTCTAAGTGAAATAAGTCACACAGAAAAAGACACTTATCCTAAGATATCGCTTATATAGGGAATGTCAAAATCGCTACACTTGAACTGAATTACAAAACAGAACAGAGTCACACCTTTAGAAGACACACTATGGCTGCTTAACGGGAAAGGTGAGGTGGGGTGATGCATAAAACAAGGGTTTGAAATTAGCTCAGAGACCGCTCCATAAGCCAAATATGTAATAGACAAGGCCTACTCCCTGCTCAGTGAACTGGACTCAACACACCCTAGTCACCACACAAGAATATATCTGACTAGTAAGAATCTGAAAACCTATGTATCGATATCTCTCTGCAAGTGAATCAAGAGGGTGTAAAGCGGCATCAACACAGCAGGGAAAAGCAGCCAAGCCCGATTCTAAACATACATTACTTTAAAACACCCACAAAACAAAGACAGTGAAAGAGAGAGAAATTCTTACAAAATCCGTTCAGGGTCTCTGATGCAACCTGGATTGACCATATCTAGACCCACAGCTGGATGAGACATAAGGCTGGACACTCTTGGGGCTGAGAGGATTGGTGAGGTTGGGTGAGCAAACGCAGATACTTTAAAGTAACACTGCGGGGAACACACCCCATGGGTATCAAATCTCCAGGTACAAGGGCATCTTCCTACATCAAAACATGCATGGGAAACCCAGAAGATGGTATGCCATGAGATCGGGAAAGGTTTCTAAAATGCACCTCATTTCTCCTCTCCTTGTGCTCGGGTTCACCATTCCAGCTGCTTGACTAACCATCTCCCTACTTGGAGAATCAGCACCTTTAACCTCCTGATTGTACAGGTTGCAATTTGTCCTGAGGATGAATGGGAAGACGGGGAACCAACGAGAGACGAGCCCTAGGTGTTGGGACAGGCATAGGTCACTCCATTTTCCCATCAGGAAGAAGAATGAACCACAGGCTCAGCCTGCCCCCCAGAACCAAAATAGGGCCTGAAGCAATCCTGCGCTTTTGCGGCCAGCTCCCAAAAAAGCGAGGAGACAAATGGAGCTCAGGGGCACTGCAATTCACAAACGTGCAGAGTTATAAATGAGAACTCTCGTCCACAAATATATTGAAGGAAGGCAACGAAGAGGATTTGAAAGCAAGGCAGATTTGCAGGAAACAGATTTCAGGAGGTAGATTCGACTCGCCTTTAAAGCACATGAAAAGCGGCAAAACGTTGACAATGATGCCCTTGGCCAAAAAGGGCGTATGCGTTTTTTCCTGAATATGTTCAGGAAAAAACGCATACGCCCTTTTTGGCCAACCAAGCAAGCCGGAAGGGCAAATCAGCGCTACAAAGAAGTCTCGCTTGCCCTCGGTCAAAAGGGCCATGCTGAACAAAGTGTAAAAACCAGAAAAGCAGGACAGGCCATGGAGATATGGGAGCCTTGCTACGCTAATGGGCGGGATGTAAATTGCCAACAGGCACTCTGGAGATGAGTACGGTGTGTCCTGAAACAAGTAATAAACACAGCGTAGAGAGCATAGGGCACTTCCACTCATGGGCGTATAAATTGGGAAAACTAAAAATCAACAAGACACAGGCACCCCAAACTTTACGGCTGCTCTGTTTACAAGAACCTCCGCTTCGGTACACCTTCAATATCCCAGGAAATAGAAAAATGGATAAAGAAATGGTGGTACTTGGCACAATGCAATATCACTCAGCCATGAAATCAATGTCATAATGCTAGTTAGCTGCATGATGAGTGGATTTAGGTACGATGATTCTAAGTGAAATAAGTCACACAGAAAAAGGCACTTGTCCTAAGATATCGCTTATAGAGGGAATGTCAAAATCGCTACACTTGAACTGAATTACAAAACAGAACAGAGGCACACCTTTAGAAGACACACTATGGCTGCTTAACCGGAAAGCTGAGGTGGGGTGATGCATAAAACAAGGGTTTGAAATTAGCTCAGACACCGCTCCATAAGCCAAATATGTAATAGACAAGGCCTACTCCCTGCTCAGTGAACTGGACTCAACACCCCCTAGTCACCGCACAAGAATATATCTGACTAGTATGAATCTGAAAACCTATGTATTGATATCTCTCTGCAAGTGAATCAAGAGGGTGTAAAGCGGCATAAACACAGCAGGGAAAAGCAGCCAAACCCCATTCTAAACATACATTACTTTAAAAAACCCACAAAGCAAAGACAGTGAAAGAGAGAGAAATTCTTACAAAACCGTTCAGGGTCTCTGATGCAACCTGGATTGACCATATC
Source organism: Eubalaena glacialis (assembly GCF_028564815.1). Classification (NCBI taxonomy): domain Eukaryota; kingdom Metazoa; phylum Chordata; class Mammalia; order Artiodactyla; family Balaenidae; genus Eubalaena; species Eubalaena glacialis. The sequence continues at coordinate 19,170 of NW_026871293.1, read as the reverse complement.
TAGACCCACAGCTGGATGAGACATAAGGCTGGACACTCTTGGGGCTGAGAGGATTGGTGAGGTTGGGTGAGCAAATGCAGATACTTTAAAGTAATACCGCGGGGTACCCACCCCATGGGTCTCAAATCTCCAGGTACAAGGGAATCTTCCTACATCAAAACATGCATGGGAAACCCAGAAGATGGTATGCCATGAGATCGGGAAAGGTTTCTAAAATGCACCTCATTTCTCCTCTCCTTGTGCTCGGGTTCACCATTCCAGCTGCTTGACTAACCATCTCCCTACTTGGAGAATCAGCACCTTTAACCTCCTGATTGTACAGGTTGCAATTTGTCCTGAGGATGAATGGGAAGACGGGGAACCAAGGAGAGAGGAGCCCTAGGTGTTGGGACAGGCATAGGTCACTCCATTTTCCCATCAGGAAGAAGAATGAACCACAGGCTCAGCCTGCCCCCCAGAACCAAAATAGGGCCTGAAGCAATCCTGCGCTTTTGCGGCCAGCTCCCAAAAAAGCGAGGAGACAAATGGAGCTCAGGGGCACTGCAATTCACAAACGTGCAGAGTTATAAATGAGAACTCTCGTCCACAAATATATTGAAGGAAGGCAACGAAGAGGATTTGAAAGCAAGGCAGATTTGCAGGAAACAGATTTCAGGAGGTAGATTCGACTCGCCTTTAAAGCACATGAAAAGCGGAAAAACGTTGACAATGATGCCCTTGGCCAAAAAGGGCGTATGCGTTTTTTCCTGAATATATTCAGGAAAAAACGCATACGCCCTTTTTAGCCAACCAAGCAAGCCGGAAGGGCAAATCAGCGTTACAAAGAAGTCTCGCTTGCCCTCGGTCAAAAGGGCCATGCTGAACAAAGTGTAAAAACCAGAAAAGCAGGACAGGCCATGGAGACATGGGAGCCTTGCTACGCTGATGGGCGGGATGTAAATTGCCAACAGGCACTCTGGAGATGAGTACGGTGTGTCCTGAAACAAGTAATAAACACAGCGTTGAGAGCATAGGGCACTTCCACTCATGGGCGTATAAATTGGGAAAACTAAAAATCAACAAGACACAGGCACCCCAAACTTTACGGCTGCTCTGTTTCCAAGAACCTCCGCTTCGGTACACCTTCAATATCCTAGGAAAGAGAAAAATGTATAAAGAAATGGTGGTACTTGGCACAATGGAATATCACTCAGCCATGAAATCAATGTCATAAGGCTAGTTAGCTGCATGATGAGTGGATTTAGGTACGATGAATCTAAGTGAAATAAGTCACACAGAAAAAGACACTTATCCTAAGATATCGCTTATAGAGGGAATGTCAAAATCGCTACACTTGAACTGAATTACAAAACAGAACAGAGTCACACCTTTAGAAGACACACTATGGCTGCTTAACGGGAAAGGTGAGGTGGGGTGATGCATAAAACAAGGGTTTGAAATTAGCTCAGACACCGCTCCATAAGCCAAATATGTAATAGACAAGGCCTACTCCTTGCTCAGTGAACTGGACTCAACACAACCTAGTCACCGCACAAGAATATATCTGACTAGTAAGAATCTGAAAACCTATGTATCGATATCTCTCTGCAAGTGAATCAAGAGGGTGTAAAGCGGCATAAACACAGCAGGGAAAAGCAGCCAAACCCCATTCTAAACATACATTACTTTAAAAAACCCACAAAGCAAAGACAGTGAAAGAGAGAGAAATTCTTACAAAATCCGTTCAGGGTCTCTGATGCAACCTGGATTGACCATATCTAGACCCACAGCTGGATGAGACATAAGGCTGGACACTCTTGGGGCTGAGAGGATTGGTGAGGTTGGGTGAGCAAATGCAGATACTTTAAAGTAATACCGCTTGGTACCCACCCCATGGGTCTCAAATCTCCAGGTACAAGGGAATCTTCCTACATCAAAACATGCATGGGAAACCCAGAAGATGGTATGCCATGATATCGGGAATGGTTTCTAAAACGCACCTCATTTCTCCTCTCCTTGTGCTCGGGTTCGCCATTCCAGCCGCTTGACTAACCATCTCCCTACTTGGAGAATCAGCACCTTTAACCTCCTGTTTCGTCCAGGTTGCAATTTGTCCTGAGGATGAACGGGAAGACGGGGAACCAACGAGAGACTAGCCCTAGGTGTTGGGACAGGCACAGGTCACTCCATTTTCTCATCAGGAAGAAGAATGAACGACAGGCTCAGCCTGCCCCCCAGAACCAAAATAGGGCCTGAAGCAATCCTGCGCTTTTGCGGCCAGCTCCCAAAAAAGCGAGGAGACAAATGGAGCTCAGGGGCACTGCAATTCACAAACGTGCAGAGTTATAAATGAGAACTCTCGTCCACAAATATATTGAGGGAAGGCAACGAAGAGGATTTGAAAGCAAGGCAGATTTGCAGGAAACAGATTTCAGGAGGTAGATTCGACTCGCCTTTAAAGCACATGAAAAGCGGCAAAACGTTGACAATGATGCCCTTGGCCAAAAAGGGCGTATGCGTTTTTTCCTGAATATATTCAGGAAAAAACGCATACGCCCTTTTTGGCCAACCAAGCAAGCCGGAAGTGCAAATCAACGCTACAAAGAAGTCTCGCTTGCCCTCGGTCAAAAGGGCCATGCTGAACAAAGTGTAAAAACCAGAAAAGCAGGACAGGCCATGGAGACATGGCAGCCTTACTACGCTGATGGGCGGGATGTAAATTGCCAACAGGCACTCTGGAGAAGAGTACGGTGTGTCCTGAAACAAGTAATAAACACAGCGTAGAGAGCATAGTGCACTTCCACTCATGGGTGTATAAATGGGGAAAACTAAAAATCAACAAGACACAGGCACCCTAAAGTTTACGGCTGCTCTGTTTCCAAGAACCTCCGCTTCGGTACACCTTCAATATCCCAGGAAAGAGAAAAATGGATAAAGAAATGGTGGTACTTGGCACAATGGAATATCACTCAGCCATGAAATCAATGTCATAAGGCTAGTTAGCAGCATGATGAGTGGATTTAGGTACGATGATTCTAAGTGAAATAAGTCACACAGAAAAAGACACTTATCCTAAGATATCGCTTATAGAGGGAATGTCAAAATCGCTACACTTGAACTGAATTACAAAACAGAACAGAGTCACACCTTTAGAAGACACACTATGGCTGCTTAACGGGAAAGGTGAGGTGGGGTGATGCATAAAACAAGGGTTTGAAATTAGCTCAGAGACCGCTCCATAAGCCAAATATGTAATAGACAAGGCCTACTCCCTGCTCAGTGAACTGGACTCAACACACCCTAGTCACCACACAAGAATATATCTGACTAGTAAGAATCTGAAAACCTATGTATCGATATCTCTCTGCAAGTGAATCAAGAGGGTGTAAAGAGGCATCAACACAGCAGGGAAAAGCAGCCAAGCCCGATTCTAAACATACATTACTTTAAAAAACACACAAACAAAGACAGTGAAAGAGAGAGAAATTCTTACAAAATCCGTTCAGGGTCTATGATGCAACCTGGATTGACCATATCTAGACCCAAAGCTGGATGAGACATAAGGCTGGACACTCTTGGGGCTGAGAGGATTGGTGAGGTTGGGTGAGCAAACGCAGATACTTTAAAGTAACACTGCGGGGAACACACCCCATGGGTATCAAATCTCCAGGTACAAGGGCATCTTCCTACATCAAAACATGCATGGGAAACCCAGAAGATGGTATGCCATGAGATCGGGAAAGGTTTCTAAAATGCACCTCATTTCTCCTCTCCTTGTGCTCGGGTTCACGATTCCAGCTGCTTGACTAACCATCTCCCTACTTGGAGAATCAGCACCTTTAACCTCCTGATTGTACAGGTTGCAATTTGTCCTGAGGATGAACGTGAAGACGGGGAACCAACGAGAGACGAGCCCTAGGTGTTGGGACAGGCATAGGTCACTCCATTTTCCCATCAGGAAGAAGAATGAACCACAGGCTCAGCCTGCCCCCCAGAACCAAAATAGGGCCTGAAGCAATCCTGCGCTTTTGCGGCCAGCTCCCAAAAAAGCGAGGAGCCAAATGGAGCTCAGGGGCACTGCAATTCACAAACGTGCAGAGTTATAAATGAGAACTCTCGTCCACAAATATATTGAGGGAAGGCAACGAAGAGGATTTGAAAGCAAGGCAGATTTGCAGGAAACAGATTTCAGGAGGTAGATTCGACTCGCCTTTAAAGCACATGAAAAGCGGCAAAACGTTGACAATGATGCCCTTGGCCAAAAAGGGCGTATGCGTTTTTTCCTGAATATATTCAGGAAAAAACGCATACGCCCTTTTTGGCCAACCAAGCAAGCCGGAAGGGCAAATCAGCGCTACAAAGAAGTCTCGCTTGCCCTCGGTCAAAAGGGCCATGCTGAACAAAGTGTAAAACCCAGAAAAGCAGGACAGGCCATGGAGACATGGGAGCCTTGCTACGCTGACGGGCGGGATGTAAATTGCCAACAGGCACTCTGGAGATGAGTACGGTGTGTCCTGAAACAAGTAATAAACACAGCGTTGAGAGCATAGGGCACTTCCACTCATGGGCGTATAAATTGGGAAAATTAAAAATCAACAAGACACAGGCACCCCAAACTTTACGGCTGCTCTGTTTACAAGAACCTCCGCTTCGGTACACCTTCAATATCCCAGGAAAGAGAAAAATGGATAAAGAAATGGTGGTACTTGGCACAATGGAATATCACTCAGCCATGAAATCAATGTCATAAGGCTAGTTAGCAGCATGATGAGTGGATTTAGGTACGATGATTCTAAGTGAAATAAGTCACACAGAAAAAGACACTTATCCTAAGATATCGCTTATAGAGGGAATGTCAAAATCGCTACACTTGAACTGAATTACAAAACAGAACAGAGGCACACCTTTAGAAGACACACTATGGCTGCTTAACCGGAAAGGTGAGGTGGGGTGATGCATAAAACAAGGGTTTGAAATTAGCTCAGACACCGCTCCATAAGCCAAATATGTAATAGACAAGGCCTACTCCCTGCTCAGTGAACTGGACTCAACACCCCCTAGTCACCGCACAAGAATATATCTGACTAGTAAGAATCTGAAAACCTATGTATCGATATCTCTCTGCAAGTGAATCAAGAGGGTGTAAAGCGGCATAAACACAGCAGGGAAAAGCAGCCAAACCCCATTCTAAACATACATTACTTTAAAAAACCTACAAAGCAAAGACAGTGAAAGAGAGAGAAATTCTTACAAAATCCGTTCAGGGTCTCTGATGCAACCTGGATTGACCATATCTAGACCCACAGCTGGATGAGACATAAGGCTGGACACTCTTGGGGCTGAGAGGATTGGTGAGGTTGGGTGAGCAAATGCAGATACTTTAAAGTAATACCGCGGGGTACCCACTCCATGGGTCTCAAATCTCCAGGTACAAGGGCATCTTCCAACATCAAAACATGCATGGGAAACCCAGAAAATGGTATGCCATGATATCGGGAATGGTTTCTAAAACGCACCTCATTTCTCCTCTCTTTGTGCTCGGGTTCGCCATTCCAGCCGCTTGACTAACCATCTCCCTACTTGGAGAATCAGCACCTTTAACCTCCTGTTTCGTCCAGGTTGCTATTTGTCCTGAGGATGAACGGGAAGACGGGGAACCAACGAGAGACTAGCCCTAGGTGTTGGAACAGGCACAGGTCACTCCATTTTCCCATCAGGAAGAAGAATGAACCACAGGCTCAGCCTGCCCCCCAGAACCAAAATAGGGCCTGAAGCAATCCTGCGCTTTTGCGGCCAGTTCCCAAAAAAGCGAGGGACAAATGGAGCTCAGGGGCACTGCAATTCACAAACGTGCAGAGTTATAAATGAGAACTCTCGTCCACAAATATATTGAGGGAAGGCAACGAAGAGGATTTGAAAGCAAGGCAGATTTGCAGGAAACAGATTTCAGGAGGTAGATTCGACTCGCCTTTAAAGCACATGAAAAGCGGCAAAACGTTGACAATGATGCCCTTGGCCAAAAAGGGCGTATGCGTTTTTTCCTGAATATATTCAGGAAAAAACGCATACGCCCTTTTTGGCCAACCAAGCAAGCCGGAAGGGCAAATCAGCACTACAAAGAAGTCTCGCTTGCCCTCGGTCAAAAGGGCCATGCTGAACAAATTGTAAAAACCAGAAAAGCAGGACAGGCCATGGAGACATGGGAGCCTTGCTACGCTGATGGGCGGGATGTAAATTGCCAACAGGCACTCTGGAGAAGAGTACGGTGTGTCCTGAAACAAGTAATAAACACAGCGTAGAGAGCATAGGGCACTTCCACTCATGGGCGTATAAATTGGGAAAACTAAAAATCAACAAGACACAGGCACCCTAAAGTTTACGGCTGCTCTGTTTCCAAGAACCTCCGCTTCGGTACACCTTCAATATCCCAGGAAAGAGAAAAATGGATAAAGAAATGGTGGTACTTGGCACAATGCAATATCACTCAGCCATGAAATCAATATCATAAGGCTAGTTAGCAGCATGATGAGTGGATTTAGGTACGATGATTCTAAGTGAAATAAGTCACACAGAAAAAGGCACTTATCCTAAGATATCGCTTATAGAGGGAATGTCAAAATCGCTACACTTGAACTGAATTACAAAACAGAACAGAGGCACACCTTTAGAAGACACACTATGGCTGCTTAACGGGAAAGGTGAGGTGGGGTGATGCATAAAACAAGGGTTTGAAATTAGCTCAGAGACCGCTCCATAAGCCAAATATGTAATAGACAAGGCCTACTCCCTGCTCAGTGAACTGGACTCAACACACCCTAGTCACCACACAAGAATATATCTGACTAGTAAGAATCTGAAAACCTATGTATCGATATCTCTCTGCAAGTGAATCAAGAGGGTGTAAAGCGGCATCAACACAGCAGGGAAAAGCAGCCAAACCCCATTCTAAACATACATTACTTTAAAAAACCCACAAAGCAAAGACAGTGAAAGAGAGAGAAATTCTTACAAAATCCGTTCAGGGTCTCTGATGCAACCTGGATTGACCATATCTAGACCCACAGCTGGATGAGACATAAGGCTGGACACTCTTGGGGCTGAGAGGATTGGTGAGGTTGGGTGAGCAAACGCAGATACTTTAAAGTAACACTGCGGGGAACACACCCCATGGGTCTCAAATCTCCAGGTACAAGGGCATCTTCCTATATCAAAACATGCATGGGAAACCCAGAAGATGGTATGCCATGAGATCGGGAAAGGTTTCTAAAATGCACCTCATTTCTCCTCTCCTTGTGCTCGGGTTCACCATTCCAGCTGCTTGACTAACCATCTCCCTACTTGAAGAATCAGCACCTTTAACCTCCTGATTGTACAGGTTGTAATTTGTCCTGAGGATGAACGGGAAGACGGGGAACCAACGAGAGACGAGCCCTAGGTGTTGGGACAGGCATAGGTCACTCCATTTTCCCATCAGGAAGAAGAATGAACCACAGGCTCAGCCTGCCCCCCAGAACCAAAATAGGGCCTGAAGCAATCCTGCGCTTTTGCGGCCAGCTCCCAAAAAAGCGAGGAGACAAATGGAGCTCAGGGGCACTGCAATTCACAAACGTGCAGAGTTATAAATGAGAACTCTCGTCCACAAATATATTGAGGGAAGGCAATGCAGAGGATTTGAAAGCAAGGCAGATTTGCAGGAAACAGATTTCAGGAGGTAGATTCGACTCGCCTTTAAAGCACATGAAAAGCGGCAAAACGTTGACAATGATGCCCTTGGCCAAAAAGGGCGTATGCGTTTTTTCCTGAATATATTCAGGAAAAAACGCATACGCCCTTTTTGGCCAACCAAGCAAGCCGGAAGGGCAAATCAGCGCTACAAAGAAGTCTCGCTTGCCCTCGGTCAAAAGGGCAATGCTGAACAAAGTGTAAAAACCAGAAAAGCAGGACAGGCCATGGAGACATGGGAGCCTTGCTACGCTGATGGGCGGGATGTAAATTGCCAACAGGCACTCTGGAGAAGAGTACGGTGTGTCCTGAAACAAGTAATAAACACAGCGTAGAGAGCATAGGGCACTTCCACTCATGGGCGTATAAATTGGGAAAACTAAAAATCAACAAGACACAGGCACCCCAAACTTTACGGCTGCTCTGTTTCCAAGAACCTCCACTTTGGTACACCTTCAATATCCCAGGAAAGAGAAAAATGGATAAAGAAATGGTGGTACTTGGCACAATGGAATATCACTCAGCCATGAAATCAATGTCATAAGGCTAGTTAGCAGCATGATGAGTGGATTTAGGTACGATGATTCTAAGTGAAATAAGTCACACAGAAAAAGACACTTATCCTAAGATATCGCTTATAGAGGGAATGTCAAAATCGCTACACTTGAACTGAATTACAAAACAGAACAGAGTCACACCTTTAGAAGACACACTATGGCTGCTTAACGGGAAAGGTGAGGTGGGGTGATGCATAAAACAAGGGTTTGAAATTAGCTCAGAGACAGCTCCATAAGCCAAATATGTAATAGACAAGGCCTACTCCCTGCTCAGTGAACTGGACTCAACACAGCCTAGTCACCACACAAGAATATATCTGACTAGTAAGAATCTGAAAACCTATATATCGATATCTCTCTGCAAGTGAATCAAGAGGGTGTAAAGCGGCATCAACACAGCAGGGAAAAGCAGCCAAGCCCGATTCTAAACATAAATTTCTTTAAAAAACCCACAAAACAAAGACAGTGAAAGAGAGAGAAATTCTTACAAAATCCGTTCAGGGTCTATGATGCAACCTGGATTGACCATATCTAGACCCACAGCTGGATGAGACATAAGGCTGGACACTCTTGGGGCTGAGAGGATTGGTGAGGTTGGGTGAGCAAACGCAGATACTTTAAAGTAACACTGCGGGGAACACACCCCATGGGTCTCAAATCTCCAGGTACAAGGGAATCTTCCTACATCAAAACATGCATGGGAAACCCAGAAGATGGTATGCCGTGAGATCGGGAAAGGTTTCTAAAACGCACCTCATTTCTCCTCTCCTTCTGCTCGGGTTCACCATTCCAGCCGCTTGACTAACCATCTCCCTACTTGGAGAATCAGCACCTTTAACCTCCTGATTGTACAGGTTGCAATTTGTCCTGAGGATGAACGGGAAGACGGGGAACCAACGAGAGACAAGCCCTAGGTGTTGGGACAGGCACAGGTCACTCCATTTTCCCATCAGGAAGAAGAATGAACCACAGGCTCAGCCTGCCCCCCAGAACCAAAATAGGGCCTGAAGCAATCCTGCGCTTTTGCGGCCAGCTCCCAAAAAAGCGAGGAGACAAATGGAGCTCAGGGGCACTGCAATTCACAAACGTGCAGAGTTATAAATGAGAACTCTCGTCCACAAATATATTGAGGGAAGGCAACGAAGAGGATTTGAAAGCAAGGCAGATTTGCAGGAAACAGATTTCAGGAGGTAGATTCGACTCGCCTTTAAAGCACATGAAAAGCAGCAAAACGTTGACAATGATGCCCTTGGCCAAAAAGGGCGTATGCGTTTTTTCCTGAATATATTCAGGAAAAAACGCATACGCCCTTTTTGGCCAACCAAGCAAGCCGGAAGGGCAAATCAGCACTACAAAGAAGTCTCGCTTGCCCTCGGTCAAAAGGGCCATGCTGAACAAATTGTAAAAACCAGAAAAGCAGGACAGGCCATGGAGACATGGGAGCCTTGCTACGCTGATGGGTGGGATGTAAATTGCCAACAGGCACTCTGGAGAAGAGTACGGTGTGTCCTGAAACAAGTAATAAACACAGCGTAGAGAGCATAGGGCACTTCCACTCATGGGCGTATAAATTGGGAAAACTAAAAATCAACAAGACACAGGCACCCTAAAGTTTACGGCTGCTCTGTTTCCAAGAACCTCCGCTTCGGTACACCTTCAATATCCCAGGAAAGAGAAAAATGGATAAAGAAATGGTGGTACTTGGCACAATGGAATATCACTCAGCCATGAAATCAATGTCATAAGGCTAGTTAGCAGCATGATGAGTGGATTTAGGTACGATGATTCTAAGTGAAATAAGTCACACAGAAAAAGGCACTTATCCTAAGATATCGCTTATAGAGGGAATGTCAAAATCGCTACACTTGAACTGAATTACAAAACAGAACAGAGTCACACCTTTAGAAGACACACTATGGCTGCTTAACGGGAAAGGTGAGGTGGGGTGATGCATAAAACAAGGGTTTGAAATTAGCTCAGAGACCGCTCCATAAGCCAAATATGTAATAGACAAGGCCTACTCCCTGCTCAGTGAACTGGACTCAACACACCCTAGTCACCACACAAGAATATATCTGACTAGTAAGAATCTGAAAACCTATATATCGATATCTCTCTACAAGTGAATCAAGAGGGTGTAAAGCGGCATCAACACAGCAGGGAAAAGCAGCCAAGCCCCATTCTAAACATACATTACTTTAAAAAACCCACAAAGCAAAGACAGTGAAAGAGAGAGAAATTCTTACAAAATCCGTTCAGGGTCTCTGATGCAACCTGGATTGACCATATCTAGACCCACAGCTGGATGAGACATAAGGCTGGACACTCTTGGGGCTGAGAGGATTGGTGAGGTTGGGTGAGCAAATGCAGATACTTTAAAGTAACAATGCGGGGAACACACCCCATGGGTCTCAAATCTCCAGGTACAAGGGCATCTTCCTACATCAAAACATGCATGGGAAACCCAGAAGATGGTATGCCATGAGATCGGGAAAGGTTTCTAAAATGCACCTCATTTCTCCTCTCCTTCTGCTCGGGTTCACCATTCCAGCTGCTTGACTAACCATCTCCCTACTTGGAGAATCAGCACCTTTAACCTCCTGATTGTACAGGTTGCAATTTGTCCTGAGGATGAACGGAAAGACGCGGAACCAACGAGAGACGAGCCCTAGGTGTTGGGACAGGCATAGGTCACTCCATTTTCTCATCAGGAAGAAGAATGAACCACAGGCTCAGCCTGCCCCCCAGAACCAAAATAGGGCCTGAAGCAATCCTGTGCTTTTGCGGCCAGCTCCCAAAAAAGCGAGGAGACAAATGGAGCTCAGGGGCACTGCAATTCACAAACGTGCAGAGTTATAAATGAGAACTCTCGTCCACAAATATATTGAGGGAAGGCAACGAAGAGGATTTGAAAGCAAGGCAGATTTGCAGGAAACAGATTTCAGGAGGTAGATTCGACTCGCCTTTAAAGCACATGAAAAGCGGCAAAACGTTGACAATGATGCCCTTGGCCAAAAAGGGCGTATGCGTTTTTTCCTGAATATATTCAGGAAAAAACGCATACGCCCTTTTTGGCCAACCAAGCAAGCCGGAAGGGCAAATCAGCGCTACAAAGAAGTCTCGCTTGCCCTCGGTCAAAAGGGCCATGCTGAACAAAGTGTAAAAACCAGAAAAGCAGGACAGGCCATGGAGACATGGGAGCCTTGCTACGCTGATGGGCGGGATGTAAATTGCCAACAGGCACTCTGGAGAAGAGTACGGTGTGTCCTGAAACAAGTAATAAACACAGCGTTGAGAGCATAAGGCACTTCCACTCATGGGCGTATAAATTGGGAAAACTAAAAGTCAACAAGACACAGGCACCCCAAACTTTACGGCTGCTCTGTTTCCAAGAACCTCCACTTCAGTACACCTTCAATATCCCAGGAAAGAGAAAAATGGATAAAGAAATGGTGGTACTTGGCACAATGCAATATCACTCAGCCATGAAATCAATGTCATAAGGCTAGTTAGCAGCATGATGAGTGGATTTAGGTACGATGATTCTAAGTGAAATAAGTCACACAGAAAAAGGCACTTATCCTAAGATATCGCTTATAGAGGGAATGTCAAAATCGCTACACTTGAACTGAATTACAAAACAGAACAGAGGCACACCTTTTGAAGACACACTATGGCTGCTTAACCGGAAAGGTGAGGTGGGGTGATGCATAAAACAAGGGTTTGAAATTAGCTCAGACACCGCTCCATAAGCCAAATATGTAATAGACAAGGCCTACTCCCTGCTCAGTGAACTGGACTCAACACCCCCTAGTCACCGCACAAGAATATATCTGACTAGTATGAATCTGAAAACCTATGTATTGATATCTCTCTGCAAGTGAATCAAGAGGGTGTAAAGCGGCATAAACACAGCAGGGAAAAGCAGCCAAACCCCATTCTAAACATACATTACTTTAAAAAACCCACAAAGCAAAGACAGTGAAAGAGAGAGAAATTCTTACAAAATCCGTTCAGGGTCTCTGATGCAACCTGGATTGACCAAATCTAGACCCACAGCTGGATGAGACATAAGGCTGGACACTCTTGGGGCTGAGAGGATTGGTGAGGTTGGGTGAGCAAATGCAGATACTTTAAAGTAATACCGCGGGGTACCCACCCCATGGGTCTCAAATCTCCAGGTACAAGGAAATCTTCCTACATCAAAACATGCATGGGAAACCCAGAAGATGGTATGCCGTGAGATCGGGAAAGGTTTCTAAAACGCACCTCATTTCTCCTCTCCTTGTGCTCGGGTTCACCATTCCAGCCGCTTGACTAACCATCTCCCTACTTGGAGAATCAGCACCTTTAACCTACTGTTTCGTCCAGGTTGCAATTTGTCCTGAGGGTGAACGGGAAGACGGGGAACCAACGAAAGACTAGCCCTAGGTGTTGGGACAGGCACAGGTCACTCCATTTTCCCATCAGGACAAAGAATGAACCACAGGCTCAGCCTGCCCCCCAGAACCAAAATAGGGCCTGAAGCAATCCTGCGCTTTTGCGGCCAGCTCCCAAAAAAGCGAGGAGACAAATGGAGCTCAGGGGCACTGCAATTCACAATCGTGCAGAGTTATAAATGAGAACTCTCGTCCACAAATATATTGAGGGAAGGCAACGAAGAGGATTTGAAAGCAAGGCAGATTTGCAGGAAACAGATTTCAGGAGGTAGATTCGACTCGCCTTTAAAGCACATGAAAAGCGGCAAAACGTTGACAATGATGCCCTTGGCCAAAAAGGGCGTATGCGTTTTTTCCTGAATATATTCAGGAAAAAACGCATACGCCCTTTTTGGCCAACCAAGCAAGCCGGAAGGGCAAATCAGCGCTACAAAGAACTCTTGCTTGCCCTCGGTCAAAAGGGCCATGCTGAACAAAGTGTAAAAACCAGAAAAGCAGGACAGGCCATGGAGACATGGGAGCCTTGCTACGCTGATGGGCGGGATGTAAATTGCCAACAGGCACTCTGGAGAAGAGTACGGTGTGTCCTGAAACTAGTAATAAACACAGCGTTGAGAGCATAGGGCACTTCCACTCATGGGCGTATAAATTGGGAAAACTAAAAATCAACAAGACACAGGCACCCTAAAGTTTACGGCTGCTCTGTTTCCAAGAACCTCCACTTCGGTACACCTTCAATATCCCAGGAAAGAGAAAAATGGATAAAGAAATGGTGGTACTTGACACAGTGGAATATCACTCAGCCATGAAATCAATGTCATAAGGCTAGTTAGCAGCATGATGAGTGGATTTAGATACGATGATTCTAAGTGAAATAAGTCACACAGAAAAAGACACTTATCCTAAGATATCGCTTATAGAGGGAATGTCAAAATCGCTACACTTGAACTGAATTACAAAACAGAACAGAGTCACACCTTTAGAAGACACACTATGGCTGCTTAACGGGAAAGGTGAGGTGGGGTGATGCATAAAACAAGGGTTTGAAATTAACTCAGAGACCGCTCCATAGGCCAAATATGTAATAGACAAGGCCTACTCCCTGCTCAGTGAACTGGACTCAACACACCCTAGTGACCACACAAGAATATATCTGACTAGTAAGAATCTGAAAACCTATGTATCGATATCTCTCTGCAAGTGAATCAAGAGGGTGTAAAGCGGCATCAACACAGCAGGGAAAAGCAGCCAAGCCCGATTCTAAACATAAATTACTTTAAAAAACCCACAAAACAAAGACAGTGAAAGAGAGAGAAATTCTTACAAAATCCGTTCAGGGTCTATGATGCAACCTGGATTGACCATATCAAGACCCACAGCTGGATGAGACATAAGGCTGGACACTCTTGGGGCTGAGAGGGTTGGTGAGGTTGGGTGAGCAAATGCAGATACTTTAAAGTAACACTGCGGGGAACACACCCCATGGGTCTCAAATCTCCAGGTACAAGGGAATCTTCCTACATCAAAACATGCATGGAAAACCGAGAAGATGGTATGCCATGAGATCGGGAAAGGTTTCTAAAATGCACCTCATTTCTCCTCTACTTGTGCTCGGGTTCGCCATTCCAGCCGCTTGACTAACCATCTCCCTACTTGGAGAATCAGCACCTTTAACCTCCTGATTGTACAGGTTGCAATTTTTCCTGAGGATGAACGGGAAGACGCGGAACCAACGAGAGAGGAGCCCTAGGTGTTGGGACAGGCATAGGTCACTGCATTTTCCCATCAGGAAGAAGAATGAACCACAGGCTCAGCCTGCCCCCCAGAACCAAAATAGGGCCTGAAGCAATCCTGCGCTTTTGCGGCCAGCTCCCAAAAAAGCGAGGAGACAAATGGAGCTCAGGGGCACTGCAATTCACAAACGTGCAGAGTTATAAATGAGAACTCTCGTCCACAAATATATTGAGGGAAGGCAACCAAGAGGATTTGAAAGCAAGGCAGATTTGCAGGAAACAGATTTCAGGAGGTAGATTCGACTCGCCTTTAAAGCACATGAAAAGCGGCAAAACGTTGACAATGATGCCCTTGGCCAAAAAGGGCGTATGCGTTTTTTCCTGAATATATTCAGGAAAAAACGCATACGCCCTTTTTGGCCAACCAAGCAAGCCGGAAGGGCAAATCAGCGCTACAAAGAAGTCTCGCTTGCCCTCGGTCAAAAGGGCCATGCTGAACAAAGTGTAAAAACCAGAAAAGCAGGACAGGCCATGGAGACATGGGAGCCTTACTACGCTGATGGGCGGGATGTAAATTTCCAACAGGCACTCTGGAGAAGAGTACGGTGTGTCCTGAAACAAGTAATAAACACAGCGTTGAGAGCATAGGGCACTTCCACTCATGGGCGTATAAATTGGGAAAACTAAAAATCAACAAGACACAGGCACCCCAAACTTTACGGCTGCTCTGTTTCCAAGAACCTCCACTTCGGTACACCTTCAATATCCCAGGAAAGAGAAAAATGGATAAAGAAATGGTGGTACTTGGCACAATGCAATATCACTCAGCCATGAAATCAATGTCATAAGGCTAGTTAGCAGCATGATGAGTGGATTTAGATACGATGATTCTAAGTGAAATAAGTCACACAGAAAAAGACACTTATCCTAAGATATCGCTTATAGAGGGAATGTCAAAATCGCTACACTTGAACTGAATTACAAAACAGAACAGAGTCACACCTTTAGAAGACACACTATGGCTGCTTAACGGGAAAGGTGAGGTGGGGTGATGCATAAAACAAGGGTTTGAAATTAGCTCAGACACCGCTCCATAAGCCAAATATGTAATAGACAAGGCCTACTCCCTGCTCAGTGAACTGGACTCAACACCCCCTAGTCACCGCACAAGAATATATCTGACTAGTATGAATCTGAAAACCTATGTATCGATATCTCTCTGCAAGTGAATCAAGAGGGTGTAAAGCGGCATAAACACAGCAGGGAAAAGCAGCCAAACCCCATTCTAAACATACATTACTTTAAAAAACCCACAAAGCAAAGACAGTGAAAGAGAGAGAAATTCTTACAAAATCCGTTCAGGGTCTCTGATGCAACCTGGATTGACCATATCTAGACCCACAGCTGGATGAGACATAAGGCTGGACACTCTTGGGGCTGAGAGGATTGGTGAGGTTGGGTGAGCAAATGCAGATACTTTAAAGTAATACCGCGGGGTACCCACCCCATGGGTCTCAAATCTCCAGGTACAAGGAAATCTTCCTACATCAAAACATGCATGGGAAACCCAGAAGATGGTATGCCGTGAGATCGGGAAAGGTTTCTAAAACGCACCTCATTTCTCCTCTCCTTGTGCTCGGGTTCACCATTCCAGCCGCTTGACTAACCATCTCCCTACTTGGAGAATCAGCACCTTTAACCTACTGTTTCGTCCAGGTTGCAATTTGTCCTGAGGGTGAACGGGAAGACGGGGAACCAACGAAAGACTAGCCCTAGGTGTTGGGACAGGCACAGGTCACTCCATTTTCCCATCAGGAAGAAGAGTGAACCACAGGCTCAGCCTGCCCCCCAGAACCAAAATAGGGCCTGAAGCAATCCTGCGCTTTTGCCGCCAGCTCCCAAAAAAGCGAGGAGACAAATGGAGCTCAGGGGCACTGCAATTCACAAACGTGCAGAGTTATAAATGAGAACTCTCGTCCACAAATATATTGAGGGAAGGCAACGAAGAGGATTTGAAAGCAAGGCAGATTTGCAGGAAACAGATTTCAGGAGGTAGATTCGACTCGCCTTTAAAGCACATGAAAAGCGGCAAAACGTTGACAATGATGCCCTTGGCCAAAAAGGGCGTATGCGTTTTTTCCTGAATATATTCAGGAAAAAACGCATACGCCCTTTTTGGCCAACCAAGCAAGCCGGAAGGGCAAATCAGCGCTACAAAGAAGTCTTGCTTGCCCTCGGTCAAAAGGGCCATGCTGAACAAAGTGTAAAAACCAGAAAAGCAGGACAGGCCATGGAGACATGGGAGCCTTGCTACGCTGATGGGCGGGATGTAAATTGCCAACAGGCACTCTGGAGAAGAGTACGGTGTGTCCTGAAACAAGTAATAAACACAGCGTTGAGAGCATAAGGCACTTCCACTCATGGGCGTATAAATTGGGAAAACTAAAAATCAACAAGACACAGGCACCCTAAAGTTTACGGCTGCTCTGTTTCCAAGAACCTCCACTTCGGTACACCTTCAATATCCCAGGAAAGAGAAAAATGGATAAAGAAATGGTGGTACTTGGCACAGTGGAATATCACTCAGCCATGAAATCAATGTCATAAGGCTAGTTAGCAGCATGATGAGTGGATTTAGATACGATGATTCTAAGTGAAATAAGTCACACAGAAAAAGACACTTATCCTAAGATATCGCTTATAGAGGGAATGTCAAAATCCCTACACTTGAACTGAATTACAAAACAGAACAGAGTCACACCTTTAGAAGACACACTATGGCTGCTTAACGGGAAAGGTGAGGTGGGGTGATGCATAAAACAAGGGTTTGAAATTAGCTCAGAGACCGCTCCATAAGCCAAATATGTAATAGACAAGGCCTACTCCCTGCTCAGTGAACTGGACTCAACACACCCTAGTCACCACACAAGAATATATCTGACTAGTAAGAATCTGAAAACCTATGTATCGATATCTCTCTGCAAGTGAATCAAGAGGGTGTAAAGCGGCATCAACACAGCAGGGAAAAGCAGCCAAGCCCGATTCTAAACATAAATTACTTTAAAAAACCCACAAAACAAAGACAGTGAAAGAGAGAGAAATTCTTACAAAATCCGTTCAGGGTCTATGATGCAACCTGGATTGACCATATCAAGACCCACAGCTGGATGAGACATAAGGCTGGACACTCTTGGGGCTGAGAGGGTTGGTGAGGTTGGGTGAGCAAATGCAGATACTTTAAATTAACACTGCGGGGAACACACCCCATGGGTCTCAAATCTCCAGGTACAAGGGAATCTTCCTACATCAAAACATGCATGGGAAACCGAGAAGATGGTATGCCATGAGATCGGGAAAGGTTTCTAAAATGCACCTCATTTCTCCTCTCCTTGTGCTTGGGTTCGCCATTCCAGCCGCTTGACTAACCATCTCCCTACTTGGAGAATCAGCACCTTTAACCTCCTGCTTGTACAGGTTACAATTTGTCCTGAGGATGAACGGGAAGACGCGGAACCAACGAGAGACGAGCCCTAGGTGTTGGGACAGGCATAGGTCACTCCATTTTCCCATCAGGAAGAAGAATGAACCACAGGCTCAGCCTGCCCCCCAGAACCAAAATAGGGCCTGAAGCAATCCTGCGCTTTTGCGGCCAGCTCCCATAAAAACGAGGAGACAAATGGAGCTCAGGGGCACTGCAATTCACAAACGTGCAGAGTTATAAATGAGAACTCTCGTCCACAAATATATTGAGGGAAGGCAACGAAGAGGATTTGAAAGCAAGGCAGATTTGCAGGAAACAGATTTCAGGAGGTAGATTCGACTCGCCTTTAAAGCACATGAAAAGCGGCAAAACGTTGACAATGATGCCCTTGGCCAAAAAGGGCGTATGCGTTTTTTCCTGAATATATTCAGGAAAAAACGCATACGCCCTTTTTGGCCAACCAAGCAAGCCGGAAGGGCAAATCAGCGCTACAAAGAAGTCTCGCTTGCCCTCGGTCAAAAGGGCCATGCTGAACAAACAGTAAAAACCAGAAAAGCAGGACAGGCCATGGAGACATGGGAGCCTTGCTACGCTGATGGGCGGGATGTAAATTGCCAACAGGCACTCTGGAGAAGAGTACGGTGTGTCCTGAAACAAGTAATAAACACAGCGTTGAGAGCATAGGGCACTTCCACTCATGGGCGTATAAATTGGGAAAACTAAAAGTCAACAAGACACAGGCACCCCAAACTTTACGGCTGCTCTGTTTCCAAGAACCTCCGCTTCGGTACACCTTCAATATCCCAGGAAAGAGAAAAATGGATAAAGAAATGGTGGTACTTGGCACAATGGAATATCACTCAGCCATGAAATCAATGTCATAAGGCTAGTTAGCAGCATGATGAGTGGATTTAGATACGATGATTCTAAGTGAAATAAGTCACACAGAAAAAGACACTTATCCTAAGATATCGCTTATACAGGGAATGTCAAAATCGCTACACTTGAACTGAA
Organism: Eubalaena glacialis; assembly: GCF_028564815.1. Classification (NCBI taxonomy): domain Eukaryota; kingdom Metazoa; phylum Chordata; class Mammalia; order Artiodactyla; family Balaenidae; genus Eubalaena; species Eubalaena glacialis. Next base: position 245 of record NW_026871293.1, on the reverse strand, counting down.
TTACAAAACAGAACAGAGTCACACCTTTTGAAGACACACTATGGCTGCTTAACGGGAAAGGTGAGGTGGGGTGATGCATAAAACAAGGGTTTGAAATTAGCTCAGACACCGCTCCATAAGCCAAATATGTAATAGACAAGGCCTACTCCCTGCTCAGTGAACTGGACTCAACACCCCCTAGTCACCGCACAAGAATATATCTGACTAGTATGAATCTGAAAACCTATGTATCGATATCTCTCTGC